>NC_142027.1:101762534-102104319 GCF_982192425.1 Myodes glareolus | reverse complement strand
GGTCCCTTTTCCCCTAACTCTCTGCTCCCCGTGGGTCAGCGGCTGCAGACTGTCCCTGGGAGGGACTTCGGGTCCCTCTGCATCCTTCTTTGCCATGGGGCATGCTGGCACCTTTCTTCTGACCTCAGACAACTCTGAGCCTTATTTCCCCAGGAAGTGGCCTAGGAGAAGTTGGGGAGGGGGCACAAGGGAGCGGCCCCACCCCCTGAGCTTGTAACTGGAAGCCCCTCCCCCTGGAGATCACACCTCTCTGGTGTACCTGTTCTGGCCCCAGCACCTGGAGGCAAGCCTTTCGCGGGACTGAAGGCGAGTGTGGCCTGGTTTGCCCACAAGTTTTTTTTTTTTTTTTTTTTCTGGATCATGCCTGGAGAGCGGTCTTTGTCGGGCCCTGCAGAGGTCTGAATTGGCTCCCTGACTCAAAACTAGCTGGGTAGCACTGCCAGGTGGCCCCTGGGGTCGGGGGTGGGCCTTGCTGCCATCTCTCCTTTCCACCCTGGCCTGACTGGAAGCAGAAAAATGACCAAATCAGTATTTTTTTTTTTTTAAAGGAAATGTCACTGTTGAAAGGGCCCCGGGCAAACATGCCTGATTGGCTGTAGCTGTGAGTGGTCTTAGGGGGAGTCGCTTGACACCTGGCCTCCCCAGTGGGTTTCCTTCCTCCTTCCCTCCTGCCTGCTCACCCCCAGCCCTGGCCCTGTGATTGGTGCTCCATGTCATCCTGACATCTCGGGGCTCCTGGGGTGGGAGAGAACCAGGCGTGTCCCTTCTGGGGAGCCCTGGAGTAAACCTCAGGGGGGCCCTTTCCAGACACCTCATTCCACCAGTTCCCCAACACCGCGCATCTCACTCACTCGGGGTGTCTCGGTCTTTTATTTTTTGTAACTGCCCTTTGTATTAACTCTGAAGACCCGTGATAGTAGCTTTGAACTGGAAAATAAAATAATGCCAAGTCTGCAGCCTGCCGCATCTCACAGAGGAAGTGGATGTGGGAGTGGGTGGAGGGTGGCAGGGAGGGAGCCTGCACCAATGGCCAGAGGACAGACTCTTGTTCTGGGCGTCGACCCTGGTGGCTCCTGCATGTGCGGTAGTAGCCCTGTGTTGAGAAATGGCTGAACATGGAGCTGCTGGGTCTAGCAAGCTGGATATTTAAAAGTGCAGGCCAAGGTCAGGGGAGAGGGTTCAGCAGGTAACTGTCACTGTTATTTGCCAATCCTGATGTCCGACACCCACGTGGAGAAGTCCTGTGCGGTGGTGTGCACCCACCCTAGGGTTTGGGGGAAGGGGAGAGACATGAGGATCCCTAGAGTTTGCTGGCTGCCCAGCCCTACCTAATCTAGGAGCTCTGGGTTCGGGGAGAGGCCCTCCTGTCTCAGTAAGGTGGGGGTGGGTTAAGGCAGACACCCAAAATAGACCTCGCCTCCATGCATACACACACAAAAAGAAAAAGAAGCCTGGCCTGTCATCCCAGCTACTCAGGAGGTGGAGGCAGGAAGATCACAGATTCAAGGCTGCCCAAGTCACAGAGTGAGTTCAAGGCTAGCCTGGGCACCTTGCTAAATTTTTTTTGAGACAGGATTTTTGTATGTAACAGTCCTAGCTGTCCTGGAACTAGCTCTGTAGGCCAGGCTGGCCTCGAACTCACAGAGATCCACCTGCCTCTGTCTCCTGAGTGCTGGGCTGTGAGATGTAGTTTATGGGCAGCACAAAGTGGCTCTAACCGGGCATGGTGGCGCACGCCTTTAATCCCAGCACTGGGGAGGCAGAGGCAGGCGGATCTCCGCATTCAAGGGCAGCCTGGTCTACAAACCGAGTTCCAGGACAGCCAGGACTGTTAACACAGAGAAACCTTATCTGGCGTGGGAAGGGGAGTGTAGGCTGGTGGTAGACCACATTCAGGCTTGGAAGGCAAGCTAGGTTCTTGGTAGTGTGCCCGAGGGCCGCGGGTTGGAGCCTAGAGGATTCTGGTGGCTTGCCTATGCGATACCTCTGTACAGGTAGGTACTTTGCTGGGACTTTTGGAGCATCCCAGAGTCCCATTTTACGGAGGGAGACACTGGAGTGTAAGGAAAAAAATAAAAACAACCACCCTTGCTGGCTGGTGTGGGAGACTGCACCCCCAAGCCCCAGCAGCTGGAGGCTCCGCAGAGGCGGCTGGAGAGCCACACTGATTGGCTGCTGATGACGAAATGAAGAGCGCGCGCTGTGATTGGCCGTTCCTGAGGGAAGGCCTGCGGGAGATTGACTGGGGCAGATGGCCACAAAGGGGCCAGTGGCCTCTCATGGTGGGAGCTCGGCTCCAAGCCAGGAAAGTGTCAGTGACACGGAGAGACAGATGAGTCCTGCCAAGTCCAACTCTCAGGCTCTGGTGGGGGTCGCGCTGGGGGGAAGGGACACCTTGTCCGTCATCACCAAGCACAGCCTGGCCACCTGATGACTATGGAAGTCCAACACGTGACTTTGGGCTCCTGCGGCTCTGGAGAGGAGGGTCCGATGGAGGAGGCACACGCTGAGTTGAATGGTGGAGGCTCAAAGTGTTGGGAAGTTCAGGGTCTAAGGGATGAGGCACACGTCTGAAGGGGGCTGGCACAGGGTCTGATGGGAATGCGAGGGAGGACTGATAAAGGCTGGCTAGGTAGATATGAAGGACCTAATCCAGAAAAAGCGTCAGAAGAAACTCCTGGCCAAGGGACTTCCGGAAGTACAGACCCTGAGTAGAGGAAGCTGTCAGAGAAAGGCTGGACTACTGAAGCCAGGTTTTAGGGGCTCAGGCAACTTATGGAGGCAACAGGCACCTTGGAGGGAGGGGGCACCCGTGAGCTAGCACACACCATAGATGCGTCCATGTCCGACTCCTGCACTCACTCATGCACGTGAGGGCATGCGGAAGCACATTTGCACATACAGCAGCTCTTACTGCCAGCTGTGGCTGGCGACCAATGTCCCTGTCCCCTATCCCCTCGATTCTTCCAGTTGAGTCAGGGGCCACCAGGGAGTCCGCAGCTCTGAGAAGGATCCCTATAAATCTATTTTTGTGCGACTGTACCAGTCCCACTCCTGTTAAACAGAAGGGAAACTGAGGCAGAGTCTCAGGGAAGTGGACAACACAGGTTAGTGGGTGAGTTTTCTCCCTCTAGATTAAAAAAAGATGTATGTGTATGACTGTTCTTCCTGCATGCATGTACACCACATATGTGTATCTGCTGCTTGCAGAGATCAGAAGGCGTTGGGTCCTTGGAATTGGAGTTATGGATGGTTGTGAGCCACCGTGTGGGTGCAGGTCCTCTCTCTGCAAGGGCAGCCAGTGCTCTTAACCATGGAGCCCTCAGTGTCCTCCACCACCATTATTTTTGCTGTTTTGTTTTGTTTTGTTTTGTTTTGGAGACAGGGTCTTCTGTGGCTCAGGCAGTAGTCAAGGGT
This sequence comes from Myodes glareolus, assembly GCF_982192425.1. Classification (NCBI taxonomy): domain Eukaryota; kingdom Metazoa; phylum Chordata; class Mammalia; order Rodentia; family Cricetidae; genus Myodes; species Myodes glareolus. The sequence continues at coordinate 102,100,902 of NC_142027.1, read as the reverse complement.
GACCTTAAGTTTTTGCCTTTTGCCTCCCCTCCTGAGCACTGGGCATCACAGGTGTGCTGCCTTTGAATCCGTAGCTTCGTGCATGCTAGGCATGCTAGGCGACCACTCTACCAGCTGGGCCACGTCCTTGTTTTATTTTTCGTTCTGAACAAGGTCTATTGTAGCCCAGGCTGGCTTCTCAGACTCACCTTCCTGTCTCTGTTTCCCAAATGCTGCGATTACAGGCTTGAGCCACTGTAGGAAAGAACAATGGGGAAGTTATTCCGGTCCTCATGGGTTCCTCCAGTTCTGTCAGAGTTCCGAAGGCTTGGCCGGTGGGCGACAGTCTCCTCCGGAGCTCCTCAGGGCAGACTCCGGCTTGAGCAGCTCCAGTTCTGTCCCACAGGTCTGGCCTTCAGGGAGCCTCAGTGTGATGGGGGCACAGCCCTAATTGGTGCTGGCTGGATCTCTTTGGTGGGGAGCTGATGAATGTCACCTGGGAATTTCCCGACCATATCCATAATGGACACACTGTCCAAGACCTGCTTCTAATCCCTGCTGTGAGGACCTAAGGGAGTGACATCTGAGTCCCCACAGGGCCCCATTTTCTCCAGAGCTGAGTGGACTTCCCTATGGAGAGACAGGACCTGACCTCACTAAAATGTTAAATGCAAGGAGCTGAGGAAATGTGGGTAAAATGCTTGCCTTGTGTCTTAGTCAGGGTTTCTAGTGCTGTGACCATGACCAAGGCAACTCTTATAAAGAAAAACATTTAATTAGGGCTGGCTTACAGTTTGGAGGTTTAGTTCATTACCATCATGGTTGACAGCTGGGCAGTGTGCGGCCAGACATGGTGCTGGAGAAGGAGCTGAGAGTCCTTACATCTTGCTCCTCAGGCAACAGGAAGTGAACTGAATCACTGGACAAAGCTTGAGCAGAGGAGACCTCAAAGCCCACCCCCACAATGACATGCTTCCTCTAACAAGGCCACACCCATTCCAACAAAGCCACTCCCTTTGAGGGCCATTTTCTTTCAAACTACCACACCTTGCAAGCAAGCATTCGACTTGAGTTTGGTCCTCCGAGCTGGAAAGGTAGGAACCCAAAGGGTTTCATTGGCCCCCACCAGCTGGTCTGAATTGGTGAGCTCAGAAACCAAGATGAATGGTTCTTGAGGAATAGCACCCAAGGTTGAGCCCTGGCATCCATATACATGTGCACATAAGCGTCTGCACACACGCACATATTCATACAAAACCCTAATCCTTTTAGGGATGCGTGCATGTAATCCTTGTACTTGGGAGTCAGAGTGGAGGATCACCTTCAGATTGAGGCCAAACTGGTTTACATATCCAGTTACTGAGTGAGACTCTGTCTCTAACTTGAGGGGTGGCTCACACTGCAAATCCCAACACTCAAGCAGTCAAGACTGGAGGATGCCTAGAGTTCCAGGCCAGGCTGAGCTAGCACAGACCCTATCTCAAAACCAACCAAAAGATGCTACTGCCTTTCCTTCAGAAAGGAACTTGCTGTGGTGGCGCACACCTTTAATCCCAGCACTTGGGAGGCAGAGGCAGGTGATTCTCTGTGAGTTCGAGGCCAGCCTGGTCTACAGAGTTTCAAGACAGCTAGGGCTACACAGAGAAACCCTGCCTTGAAAAACCAAAGAGGGGGGAGAAAAGATAATTTGAGCGCACAGGCTGTGTGTGTGTGTGTGTGCGCGCGTGCGCGCGCGTCCGCATGTGTACATGCTTACTATTATAGTAAGTCTGAGAGGCATCCAAGAGCATCCTGCTGGCCTGTTTTTTCTGCATTTCTGCCAGTTCCTAGCCTCTCTGGGTTGTGACATTCTTGTCTAGATGTGGAGATAGGAAGGGACTCTGGGTCTCTTGAGGGTGATAACAGCAGAGGGAACAGATGGGGTCTCCCAGGAAGAGGGCTGTCTGGGAGGAGGGAGCGAAGAGGAGGGGGGTTTTAAGTTTACCATGAAACCGGAACCTCTTCCTGGGCCTCTGTCTTAAAGCCTCCTACAGTGGGCAAAGCCACCCCCAGGAGGGCTGAGGGGATGGTCAACATTCCTTTCCCGTTTCCTGGTACCGGTGCTGACCCTGGTGGGGAAGGGAAGGATGGGGACGCTGTCTTCTTGAGTCCCCTAACTAAAACCACTTGCCAAGTTTCAGTAAATAATGCCAATATTTTTGTATCACTGCAAGAAATTAAAGATCCGTGAGACAATTCAGTGGGCAAGGTTGTTGACACCCTGGGGTCCATCCCTGAGACCCACATGGGGAAAGGAAAGAACAAACTCCTATGATGTCCACATGTGTGTGTGGTATAATTGCATGTGTGCCTATGCACTCTCTCTCTCTCTCGTGTATGCACACACACGCACACACATGCAAATAATTGAGTAAATGTAATAAAAATATAAAATAGGCAGATCTCTATGAGTTCAAGGACAGCCTGGTCTACAGAGTGAGTTGCAGGAAAGTCAGGGATATACAGAGAAACCCTAGCTCAAAAACAAACAAAATTTAAAATAAAGAAGTTAAGATCAAGAGGGGCATGTGACGTGTTAACTTATATTGTTGCATTATTTATAAAAACTCGGGAGTCAGATATCAGGGCAAAAATCTGATCAATCAGAAAAACAATGAAGAATTGATCAGTGACCTCCTCTTTCTTTCCCAGATGCAAAAGGGCCCTCGAGTCATTCTAAACCCCTCCCTACTACTTCCCGTGTCTCTCTATATGTAGCCTGTGTCCTCCAAAAACTCTATGGCTAATTCTGGTCAGCCAGTCACTGACTCTGCCCTCTGACTCAAGGTAAATTTTATTGTCAATCTGGGAGTGTCAGTGCAAACAGATATCCTGCCACAGGCATGGTGGAGCACACCTTTAATCCCAGCACTCAGGAGGTAGAGGCAGGTGAATCTCCATGAGCTGGAGACCAACCTGGTTTATATAGCATGTTTTGGCCAGGCCAGGCTACATCAACTTCCCACCAAAAGAAATTAAGATTACAAATAAATGGGGTATAAAATCAAAGGGGAGGGAAGTAGAAAAAGATAGGATCTCCTGAGTAAACTGGGACCTTGAGGGAGGGTTGAAGGGGAGGGGAGAGGCAGCGAGGGGAGCAGAGAAAAATACAGAGCTCAATAAAAAAAAAAAAAAAATATATATATATATATATATATATATATATATATATATATATATATATATATATCTCAAAGGGGAGGGGTCTGGAAAGACAGCTCAGTGGTTAAGAGCACTTAGAGTTAAGAGTTCTTGCAAAGAACCCAAGTTTGAGTCCCAGCACTCACATAGTGGCTAAAAGTTATCCCTAACTCCAGTTCTAGGGGATCTGAACCCTCTTCTGACTTCTAAGGACACTGTAAACATAGGGTGCACACATATACAAGCAGGTAAAACACTCATGCACATAAAATAAAAATAAATACATAAAAAAATAAAATTAAAGGGGACTCAAAGATGTGAGTGCATTCTCTTTTTTGGGGGGTTAGTATAGGGGAGCTGAACCCAGGGCATCCCACTAACCTGCATCCTCGGCTCACCCTTTTATATTGATTTTGAGACAGTATTATTATTGGTTTTCTTTTTGTTTGTTTGTATGGGTGTGGGGATGTCTGTGTGTGGATGAATGTGTATGCTCGGTTGCGGGGAAGTAGGAATTTGATGCTGAGTGCCTGCCTCCATCATATTCCACGTATTTACTGAGGTCGGCCCATGGCTGCAGCTGGAGCTACACAGTCTCCCTGAGTAGCCAGCTCACGGCAGAAACCGCATCTCTGTCTCGGGAGAGCTGGCGTTATAGGCTCTCGGCTATACCCACAGCCTCCAGTGCCGGGGATCTCGACTCTGGCCCTTATATTTATTTGGCAATAGCTTTCTCCACTGAGCCATCTGCTCAGCATCTTTACCCCATTTTGTTTGGTAGGGTCTTACTCTGTAGCCCTGTGGCCTGGAACTCCTTATCAAGACCAGGTTAGTCTTGAACTTTTAGAGATCTGCCTGCCTCTGCCTCCTGAGTGCTGGGGTTAAAGGCACATGCCAGCATACTTAAAATCCTTTTTTTCCCCCCACGGCACAGTTTTTTGTTTGTTTGTTTGGTTTGGTTTGGTTTTTTGAGAAAGGGTTTCTTTGTATTGCCCTGACTGTCCTGGAGTTTGCTCTGTAGACCAGCCTCAAACTCACAGAGATTCACCTGCCTCTGCCTCCTGAGTGCTGGAATTAAAAGCATGCACCACTACTGCCGTGCCTGTAGAAAGGATCTTTAAAGAGGTAAAGAGAAGACGGGCCTGTTGATGCAAGCTTGCGATCCCAGACTGGGAAGGTCGAGTTGGGAGGATCAGGAGTTCAAGGCCAGGTTTGACTAAATGGTGGGTTAGAGGCCAGCCTGGGCTACATGAGAGCCTGTCTCCCATTCCTCCCCTGCAAATAAAGTGGTGAATGAGTTAAAGTGAAGTCACATGGGCTGGGAGTGTGGCTTAGTGGTAGAAGGCTTACCTAGCATGTGCAACCCCTAGCACTGAAGATAGATAGGTAGATGGTAGGTGATAGATAGATGATAGATAGATAGATAGATAGATAGATAGATAGATAGATAGATAGATGATATAATAAGGTCATTAGACAAGACCTGCTATAAAATATTGGGGTTCCTATAAGAATGAATCAGGCTGGCCAGTTCTGGTGGCACCTACCTGTAATTCTCGCACCTAGGGTGGGGGGACGGAGGCAGGAGGATGGAGAATTCATGGGCATTCTTGGATGGGCATCCTTGGCTACATAGTGAGTTCAAGGTCAGCCTGGGCCACGTAAGATTCTGTCAAACCCTTCCCCCACTAACAACAACGAAAAACCCCAAAAGAAAACCTCCTGGCTAAATCATAAAGCCCAGTTGGAGCAGAGACAAGCTTCCCTGGGAAAACACGGGTCTTCAAGGCCACATGGTTTATTTGGGACCAGCCAACAGGAAGCACTGTAGGGGAGGACTCAGACGCAGAAAGGAAGGGACCAGCAGAGTCACCACGTGGACAGGAGAGCTAGGCATCTCAGAGGAAGCGGCACACACCAGAGTCATCCGCCTAGGAGCTGGCCAGAGCTTCCTGCGGCGTGGACCCCACTCCGCCCAGGCATGGCGAGTCCTTGCCTGTGAGCAGAAGGCGGATACAGGGTAAAGTTGGTGGAGGGGGCCAGCTCACTGCACTTGAAGCTGTGATCCCCACGAAAGGAAGGGGCATCATGGTATCTGCGTCAGGTATTTCTATGCCTGCTGGTCTCAGGACCCTAGCAGACAGATTTTATTACTATAAATAAAGGTCAGCCTGGCCTACAGACTGAGTTCCAGGACAGCCAGAGCTACACAGAGAAACCCTGTCTCGAAAAAACAAAACCAACCAACTAAAAACTTTAAAATTTTTTGTGTGTATGTGTGCCTATGTCTGTATAAATGTGTGGCATCCATGTGTGTTCAGGGGCCTTAGGAAGCCCCAAGAGAGTGTCCCAGACTCATAGATCTGTTTGTGAGCCATCTGACCTGAGTGTTGGGAATTGAACTCAGGTCCTCTGAAAGAGTAGCAAATGCTCTTAAACTCTGAGCCATCTCTCCAGCCCCTGCTGTTTTTTAAATATGCATTTAAAGGCACAGGATGATGCACATCTTTAATTGTGTGTGTGTGTTGGCAAGGGGGTAAGTGTGTCACTGTACCCATGTGGAGGTCAGAGAACAACAACCTTCGGTGACCTCGTCTTACCTTTCACCTTGTTGAGGCCGGCTCTTCCGTTTCAGCTGCTGTATTTTCCACGCTAGCTGACCTGTGAGCTGGGTGATTCTCTTGCTTCCAGTCTCAACTGATGAGGTTCCAAATGCATGTCGCAGCACCCAGCTCTCTGCATGGCTTTGGGGGTTGAACTCAGGTTGTCAGGTCTGCACAGCTAGCACCTTTACCCGCGGAGACATCTCCCTAACCCTTCTGAGACAGGGTCTCACTATGTCGTGTTGACTGATTTGTCACTTACTCTGTAGACCAGGCTGGCCTCAAACTTTTGGCAATCCTCCTACCTCTAGAGTGCTGTATTACAAGCATGTGCCACCGTGCTCAGCTTAATTTTTTTTTTCAAGACAGAGTTGTTGTTGCCTTGGTTGTCCTGGAACTCACTCTGAAGTCTGGGCTGGCCTCGAACTCAGGGATTCGCCTGCCTCTGTCTGGAAGTGCTGGGATTTAGGGCGCGTGCCCTCACACCTGGCTCATTTTAAAGGAACCATCACAGCATTTGCCACAATGACCGTGCCGTCCTCTGGTCCTCTGTGGCTGGCGGGTCTGATTTGATTTGTTTTTACGCATGGAACAGCGGTCGCCCCACAGCTGGGCTCCGGAGCTGTCACCTCACGAATGTGGATTGTCCTTATCTGCACGCACAGGCCTGGCTGTGTCCCCACCCTGGGCTCTGGGAGGGATGAATGTCGTGTCTTATCTACATCCCTCCCACTCTCCGCCACAGACATCATTCCTCATTCATCACGAACAGAAATACCCTGTGTGGGCCACTGTGTCCACAACCCTTTGTGCAAATGCCTGAGAAAATTCCCTGGAGGGCAATTCCTGGCTCATTTGACATTTTAATAGATGTGGTCAGATTAAAAGATAAAACAACAATAACAACAATAAAAATTTTGGTGGTGCATGCCTGTAATGCCAGCACTGGGGAAATTGGAGTTTGAGGCTAACCTGGGCTACGAGTAAGATTCTGTTTCAAAACAAACAAGATGAGATGTGGTTCAGTTGGTGGAGTGCTTGCCTAGCGAGCATGCAGCCTTGGCAGCCTGCGGTCGCTCTGTAGACCAGGTTGATCTTGAACTCACAGAGATTCACCTGTCTCTGTCTCCTGAGTGCTGGGATTAAAGTATGTGCCATCATGCATGCCCAGCTAAATTTTGGTATTTTGATACAGGATCTTTTGTTGTCGTTGGTGTTTGTTTGTTTGTTTTTCAAGACAGGGTTTCTCTGTGTAACAGTCCTAGCTGTCCTGGAACTGGTTCTTGTAGACCAGGCTGGCCTCGAACTCACAGAGATTCATCTGCCTCTGCCTCCTGAGTGCTGGGATTAAAGGCGTGTGCCACTACCACCCGGCATATGGTGATACAGGATCTTACTATGCAGCCCAGACTGGGTTAGGACCCCTGACACCCTCACCTCAGACCTTGGTGCTGGAGTCACAGGTTGAGAACCACAATACCCCTTTCTTCAGAGCTGCTGGCCAGAACCTAACTTCAGCACAGTTCCTGGGCAATACCAGGGGAAGAGATCTCTACAGAGAGTTAGGGAACAGTGTTCCCCTTGAGTGTGGCAAGTGCAGACTTATGAGTGCAAATTAAAAGCTGAACAAAGAATGTTTTTGATGTGCATGGGATCGAACTTCTGAACTACCTGAGTGAGGTAACCGAGACCCAGAAAGATAAATATAATATGTACTCACTCATAAGTGGATATTAGACATAAAGCAAAAGACAGCCAGCCTACGGGCCACAACTCCAGAGAACCTAGGTAACAAAGAGAGACACACATGGATCTGCCTAGGAAGGGGAAAAAGACAAGATCTCCTGAGTAATGGAGAGTGTGAGGAGAGGGGGGAGGGGGGAGAGGAGAGAGGGGAGAAAAGAAGGGGAGTCGGGGAAAATGTAAAGCACATCCCTATCTAAACAATTAAAATGAGAAGGATTTTAAAAAAGATTTCATTTATTGATTTATTTGACATAAAGTCACTATGTAGCCTTGGCTGGCCTGGAACTCATTATATAGACCCACCACACCAGGCTGGCCTCAAACTCAGAGATCTGCCAGCCTCTGCTTCCCAAGTGTTGGGATTAAAGGCGTGCACCACTATTCCCAGCGAGAGTTTGATTTTGTATTTATTGTGTTCTGTGGATACATAGTCTGTGCACGTGAGTTTATGTTCGCGTCATGTAGCAAGTGTGGCGACCAGAGGGGTTGATTTCAGGAGTTGGTTCTCACCTCCCACCACAGGATCTGGGGACTGAGCTCAGGTCATCGGGCTCCTCCTCCCACAAACAAAGTCTCACTATGTAGCCCTATGTTGGGGAACATTATTTTAATATTTATATTATTTATATTATTAATATTTATTTAATATTGCATTAATTTAGCTCTGTGAAGCTGTGATTCTTTGCCTGCCTAAACACCTGATGGTCCCAATGAAGAGCTGAACGGCCAATAGCGAGACAGGAGCAAGGACAGGTGGGGATGCAGGCAGAGGGTAGAAACAGAAGGAGAAGTCTGGGCAGACAGAAAGAGGAGCAAGAGAACAAGGAGAGGAGGACAGCAGAGGCCAGCCACCCACTACCCAGCAAGCCATGGAGAAAGAAGTAAAGAAAGGTATACAGAAATAGAGAAAGACAAAAGCCAGAGGCAAAAGGTAGTCAGGATAATTTAAGAAAAGCTGGCAAGAAACAAGTTATACTAAGGCCGGACGTTCATAAGTAACAATACACCTCTGTGTGATTTATTTGGGAACTGAGTGGTGGCCCCACTCAAAAAGTCAAAAGAGTAAAATATCCTACAATGGCCCTAGAATTTGCTAAGTAGACCAAGCTGGGCTTGACTGCAAAGGTCTGTCTGTGCAGAGATTATGGGCATGCTCCACCATGCCCATCTAGGATAGTCTTCGTTTCTTTTTATTACTACGAAGTGTGTGCTTTATGTGTGTATAGTGAAGGTCAGAGATAATTGTCTCCATCCTTAGGTTTGTGTGGCAGTGACTGCTCGCCCTGGAAGGCAGTCTTTGCTTTTCAGACAGGAAATCTCACTATATAGACCAGGCTGGTCTGGAACTCACAGAGATCTATAATCTCTACCTCCCAAGTGCTGGGATCAAAGGCTTGGCCCGCCATGCCTAGCTAGAATGCATCTTGATTCCTACTTTACTGACAAATGACAGGTCCCAGAGCTTGGGCTGAGATCGCCAGGAGTACTCACTGAACAAATGTGACAGACTTCCTGGGCCACCACGGCTGAGCTGTCTATTACCATGACAGCTAGGGATGGGTTGAGAATGACGGGAGAGATGGAGCCTTCACCCCCATGTCTCTTCCCGTCAAGCAAAACAGCCCCCGGCAGAGGAAGCAATGAGAGGAACTGATGCTGATTAAATCCTGCCTGATGAAGACTGAGACAGCCCCCAGGACTACGGCAGTGACTGTCTCCCCAGGGGCCGTGAGACCAGAGTGCTGGCACCACACCTGTCACAGCATCGATGGCACCAAGTTCAAGGAGGCGAGTGGAGCCTGTGGCAAGAGGGTGTGGAGCTCAGCTGCCACTCTGGGAGGGAAACCTTGCGGGGCCAAGGGGAAGACGGCAGAGCACACTGGCACATGGCCAAGGTAGGAGGAGTCCAAGTTCAAGATGCATAGGGAGACTATTTTGATTACCACCCATCAAATGACAGGGAAGGAGAAAACTGAAGCATGTATGTATCACAGCAAAGAACCACACAAATACCCCTAACAAAAGATGTTATTCAGAAGGGGCTGGAGAGATGGCTCAGTCAGCAAAGGGCTTGCCACAGAAGCATGAGGATTCAAGATCCATATAAAAACTAAACCAAACCCCAGGCCAGGCAGCAGGCATGTATAATTGAGCAGTAGCTGACTGGAAGTAGGATTCCTGGGGCCTGCTGGTTAGCCAGCATAGCTAAGTTGGTGAATTCTAGGTTCAGTGAGGTCTAAAAAACGTATTTACCTGGTACTATATACCTTTGATCCCAGCAGAGGCATCTACATAGTGAGTTCCAAACCAGTCAGCACAACATAGTGAAACCCTGTTGTGCTTCACAGAACAACACAATAAAGGGCGGAGACCCTCCATAGGCACACTGTGTGTGTCCCCTGTCCCCTGCACCCCTACAGATGCTACATAGGCAAGGTGTATTCCCAGCATGTGGGGCACTGAGACAGGGGCATTCTAAGTTTGAGGCCAGACTGCGCTTTGTAGAGTGCAAGGCTAGCCTGGGCTACAAAGCTCCCTCTCCATGTTTGAGGGTGTTCCCCCCACCTTTGGTTTTTTGAGACAGAGTTCTTTGTGTTAACAGTCCTGGCTGTCCTGGAACTTGCTCTGTGGACCAGGCTGGCCTCAAACTCACAGAGATCCGCCTGCCTCTGCCTCCCAAGTGCTGGGATTACACCACTGCCTAGCTTGTTCTTTTTCTTTTTTGAGGGTGGTCCTTCTTGTCTAGCATCTGTGACCCACTATGCACAGGGTGTTTACTGAAGGTCTAGGTATAGTGACAACAACACTGGAGACCTCTGGACTTCTATTTTAACTAGGGTGAAGTATCAGAGGAAAAACCCTGTAGGTCTGGGTGGCACATCTTTAATTCCAGCATAGGAGAGGCAAAGACAGGCAGATTTGTTCGAGACCAACCTGGTCTACATAGAGACCCTGGTCTTTAAGCAATGCCAGCACGCATGGTATCCAGAAAAGTGTTATGTAGTGTTATGTAGTAAGGAAAATTCTGGAAAGACTTGTGAAAACAGAGGTCTGAAGCTTCAGCAGTGGGTATGAACCTGCAAGGAAGGGCATGGAGGGGGGCGAGGGATGCCACTGTTACCTAGAAGGGAGGATGGGCAGCTCTTACTAATGCAACCCAGTTGCAGAGCCTTAGCCACCGCAATGTGTAACCCATGCAGGTGTAGGTCGGGATGACTGGGGACAACTAAGGAAGTCTGTAGGCAATGACTGCTTTGGAACCTGGGGATATAGAGAAATTTCATTCCCAAATTTTACTTCAGCCAAAATTCTCTCAGATATGAAACAAGTCCAGTAAGACAAATGGCAGGAAAGGCCACAGCGTCTTCCTGAAGTGTTTTGTTGTCTGGGGAGTGAGCTGGTTGGAGGGTTCCTGTCCATTTAGTCAGCCAGGCCAGAAACTCCCATGCCAGATTCAGGGCTGTTCTCTTGTCCCTGTCAGCTGGATGAGGTTAGGCCAGGATCTGGATGTTGGGGAATATTATTTTAAAGTGTGTTACTTTTATTTATACTGTGGAACATTTATTTAATGATGTAAAGATGTGTTTGTTTATGCTACATTTAACTCTGTAAAGCTATGATTCTCTGCCCCATGGTCTAATAAAGAGATGAATGGTCAATAGTGAGGCAGGACCAAGGATAGGCGGGGCTGGCAGGCAGAGAGTATAAAAAGGAGAAACAAGGAGAGGGGGACATCAGGGGCCAGCCACCTAGCCACCCACGGAGTAAGGAAGAAAGACAAACGCCCAGAGACAAAAGGTAGATGGGTTAAGAAAAACTGGCAAGAAACAAGCCAAGATAAGGCCAGGTGTTTAAAGAAAAAAATACGTATCCTTGTGTGATTTATCTGGGACTTGGGTGGGTGGGCACACCAAAGAGCCAAAAAGCCAAGAATAAAACGTCACCCATTTGAGGGCTACTCTAATGACACACTGGGAGCATCTGGAGAAGTATCCTCTAAGGACTTCCTGTGCTTTTCAAGGAGGTTCTCTGGTAAAACAACTTCTAACATTCTGTGCCGTGGTTGGGACTGGGTTTCTTCCTGGCAGGTGAAAGGAGCACTTCTCCCTGCCCCACGCTGCTGCATCAGGAGTTCCACACCCGTCACTGGGGAAGCCAGTGGCACTTGGTGCTTGTCTGCACTTGAGGGCTGCTTGGAATCCGTGATTGGAGTGGGACAAAGAGTAGAGCTCACAAACGTTTATTTACATGAAATTCAAGTTACATATGATACAGTCTTTTTACACAGTAGTTTAAACAGACATAGTTTCTCTATTTTTACTACCAAAAAGGTAAAGAAAAACATTTAGCCATCTACTTCATTTTTTTAATTTTTTTTTTTATATATAAAGTGAGATCATGCACTTTTCTCTTCTGAAATATTTTGCTAAGTGCAAATACTAGATTCTCTCCAGTTTTAAGGCAAATACACTGGGAGTGGCTAGGCAGTTTCTCAGACCAGGAAGCAGCCTCAGTCCCAGAGGTTAAGGTGCCAGCTGCCTTGGCGCTCCCTGCTGGCACACAGGTTCTAGGAGGACCACTAAGGACGAGATGCCTTGATGGAGATAGGCAATGGCAGCCTTCTTTGCAGCCATGTGTGGCCACAGACAGACTGTTTTTCAAAGGACATGACCCTGGCTTCACCTCTCTGAGGGCCAAGGTTTGGGTGGCACCTGTTCTTCCAGCAACCCCAGAAACTGCCAGGCTCCTCACCTGGTCTCTTGGTGGATAATGTGATAGTACTAGGTAGAACCAGAACTGGGTGCCCAGTCCAGCGCCTCATGAGGCCTTGGAGGGCAGTGCTTGAAGTAACCACCCACACGTGGGGCCCCTGGAGAAGTGCAGGGAACACAAATACACTAATAGTTAAGGTACTTGGAGGATCCTGTCATGCAGCACGTGGCCCGTCTTTCCAAGGCACTGTCATTCAGACTAGTAGCACTGTTCAGGTGACCCACAGCAGGGCTCCCGAGTCACCGCTGTGTGTGCCCCACCCACACTCAGGTGACCATGGGTACCTCAAGGAATCTTTCCCCCTTCCAAGTCTGTACACTTTGAACGTGGAGCACCCCACAGCAATGGGAGGACAAGGATAGTCAATACAACGGAGAAAATATCTGCTGCCAGTCCTGCTCTGCAAACAGTCTGGACAGGAGGGGACACAGGCAGCGGGAACATTCTCTGACTTCAGGGAAGGCAGTCGCTCTCATCCTGGAGTGGGGTGGAGGGGTTCTGCCCCAGGGAAACCCAGAAACACCTTAGAGGAGATGCTGCTCATACCAGGTTGGTGACAAGTGACATTTCCCCCAGAAAAGGGGCAGTCCAGGAATAAGTGACAGTTTTGCAAAATAGCCTTTTTTGTCTGATGTCAAGTGTTAGAATGAGGCTCTCAGCAATTGCCAGCCCTGGGGAAATACTTTCAACTTGACTTTTCAAGGGTGGGGACAAACTTGAGTAGCCCACAAACAACTTCAGCTCAAACTACGTGAACAGGAGCAACTGCTTTGATAACAGAACAAAACTTGCGCCATAGAGGTGTCTTGGAGGCCCTTGAACCTGAGTGGGCCTTGGGCAACAAGGAAAGAGAGCCCTGGCCTGGGGATGTGGGCCACTTCCCTTAGGCTTTCAATTGTCTGTTGGGGAGGGAATGTGGCAAGTGAATAAGGGGCCCTCTTCATGGTCAGAGCCATTGTACCGGCTGCAAAGATGACACAACCAGAGAGCTGCCGAAACACTGGCCCAGTGACAGTCAGCACCCAAAGGGTATCGGACCTGAAGGGTCAGTGAACCTTGCAAAGAAAAGAGCAAGAGGACACGAGCCCACCCTCAAGAGGAAGGGAAGCAAAGACTCCGCGCCTATTAAGAAGGTGAGACTGGGTCTTCCTGCAGACTCAATGTGGCTGGACAGGGCTTTAAGTGTCAGAAACGATGCCGTGGCTGGGGGCCAAAGTGCATGGGCAGATTGTGCTCCAGGGGCACATGCACGTGGCCAAACTCATAGTTGACACGCACGTTGGGCAGAGGGGGAACATAGGGTGCGGGTACAGGACCCATGTTAATGGGGAAGTTGTTGAACACAGGCCGCACAGGTGGCAGGGGGAAGGGTGGGTGCACAAAGGCGTAGGGTGGCATCTGTGGGTGCAGGTTCTGTGGGACAGGCCGTGGCAGGGCTTCCACACGCTGTACTTTTTCAGCTGGCTTCTCCAGTGGGGGTCCAATGCGTTTGAAGGTGTTCTCTGAAAGAAAGGTGGGATTCAGAGGAAGCAAACACAGACAAAACCAGATCCAATACACTTCTGCTTGTGACTAGAGCTACGCAAGCCACTTATGACCCAGGGCTTAGAAGCCTATAGGGACAGCCCAACAGAGGAGGGCTACTTCTGACCCTCAGTATACTTTCCTCTGGGCCCAGAAATAGTGGCTCTCAAGAGTAGGCTGACATCAAATTCAAGACAAAAGACACCCACTGCCTGTCAGAACAATATGCCAAAGGCAGGCAAATCTACACTTTCCCAGTGGTCACCCCTATACCCCACAGAGGGCATATGTCGTTTGTCTAGCTTGGAACAGCCCATGTGAGATGTCCCTTCACAGCCCAGGAACTTGCCGTCATCTCAGTAAACCTCTACTGTGGTGAGGCAGTCTCCTTAGGCTTCTATTTGCCTCCAGAGCTCAGACTCATTCTTGGGAGTATCCCATCATGAGGACATGGTTTGAGCAGTAACTCCCGAGGGACAGTCTTCACCCCCTGTCCTACCCAGTCCCATCTGTGCCTGAGAAAACACTTGCCTCCATTCTTTCTTTTCTGTTCTTCTTCAGCCTCCTTTTGGATTTCTTCAATCAGCTTTTCGTCATCTTCCTAGAATAAAATCAACATCAAGGGTGAGCCTGCATGGCCCTCACAGTAGGGCCATGGGTGGGGCAGAGGGCGCTGGCTCCTTATAGCACTTTCCCATCTCACACATCCTCTTCCTTCACCAGCTGGTTAGCTCCCCTGGCTGGGGGCTGTTGAATGGGGTCCATGCCAGAAAGGTGATTGCTTGGGCTCCCAGTGAACTACATGAAGGCAGAGGGCAGATGATTTGAAACATTTCTGATCTCCACGGTGCATCTCTGGGGACAGCAGGTCTTTGGACCCACCTCTCTGAACATAGGCAGCCTGCTAAGTGGACGCTGCCTGGGGTGCCTGGTGGTGTCCCTGCAGCAGAGGTTGGCCTCAGAGGGGCAGAAAGGAAAGAAGAGGGCAGTAAGAAAGCAAGTCGACCCTTGTTGGGAAAGTAACTAGAGGCACCCTGCAACTGTTGAGTGGCTAGGTTCGTGCCATGTGCTCAGAAGGAGAGCTGGACTTTTGTCAGAACCAAGACCCATGCTTGCTTCATGCCAGGGGCTAGGGTCATTCCATTCTTGAGCAGCCTGCAAAGTGTCTCTCTGGTTTATAGTGGGACCAAAAGACTTCACTGTTTTGAAAACCCTCACCAAGGGCTGGGCGTGGTGGCGCACCTTTTAATCTCTGCCCTTGGAAGGCGGGGGCAGGAAGATCTCTGTGAGTTTGAGGCCAGCCTGGTCTCTAGAGAGTTCTAGCGAGGGCTGCATAGGGAGATGGTCTCTAAAGAAACCAGAACAAAACCCACCAAGATGGTGAGCATCTTTTCTGGCCGGCTGGAGGTCTCAAGGGGTAGTGGCCCATCAGAAGTAGGGCACAGTGCTACAGCAGACTTTGACAAATCAACAGAACTTATTGAGAACAAATGAAAGAGTTTGCTAAGAGTTATAACCAGCCAAATTTAGTGCATGCCTGGGATCCTAGCACTAGGAAAGCAGAGGCAGGAATGTGGTGAGTTCTAGGCTGGTCTGGGTTAACCAGTGAGAAACTAACCAAAACTGAGTGTGGTGCTGCATGCCTGTAATTCCAGTACTTGGATGGTGGAAGCAAGGTCAGGAATTTAAGGTTACCCTTGGTTACATAGTGAGTTCAAGGCCATCTTGGGCTTGTCTCAAAAAACCAACTTGAGGGGTGAGGCAAGTTTCAATGAGGTAAGACTTGGAAATATGATTCTCTGCAGGACCAAGTCACCAGCCTATCTTTGACAATGCTGGTTTTCTTTCTTTTGTGTATGTGGTGTGTGTGCCTGCTATGACACCTGTGTGGAGGTCAGAGGACAGTTGGCAGAAGTTGGCTCTCTCCTTCTATCATGCATGTCCTTGGGTCTCGCATGATCTTGCTGGCTCTTGTGATCCAAGGCCTGGTACTTGCTGGCTCTTGTGAGACAAGGCCTGGTACTTGTGATCCTCTTGCCTCAGTCACCTGAGTGCTGTGCCATTAGGGTCCTCAGGTTGATCCAATGATACCCAAGAAGCATTCTGAGATGAAAAAGGCTACAGTAGAGCCAGAAAGTGACGAAGATCACAGTCCCAGACTTCTTGCTGGAGAAGTACGTGTGTGCCACCTACTCTGCAGGTGACTTAGGTCACAGCCAAGCAGTAATCAATGACCTCATCACATGGCTATCATGTCCCCCAAGTCATGAATTCCATCAGACAGATGTGTACTGCACGCTGCTCTGTTGATACGCTACCCTTAAGCCCACTGCTGAACTTCAGACCTAGAAGACAGAGCCACCCGGATGGCATGTGTCACTACGCAGCATATTCCCTCGCCTAGACAAAGGACTTCAGTGAGCTGTTGGAGCAGGATGTGTGGCAATCTGGGTAATACCAGTGAACGCTCACATTCTCCAGGTCTCAGTTGCCACTGCCAAATAACAGACTTTACTGAAATGATCCAAATTAAATTAAATTTACCATCATATGGAAAAAACTTTTTTTGGGGGGGCGTGGGGAGGCGGGAGGGAGTTCCAAGACAGGGTTTCTTCCGTGTAACATCTCTGGCTAGTCCTGAAACTCACTTTGTAGACCAAGATGGCCTCGAACTCAGAGATCCACCTGCCCCTGCCTTCCAAGTGTTGGGATTAAAAACAAAACAAAAACAAATAAACAAAAGATTTCTCCACCACTGCCTAATGGCATGGGGAAATTTATTTATTTTGCTTTTCGAGACAAGGTTTCTCTGTGGATCCCTATCCCTGGCTGTCCTAAAGCCAGCTCTGTAGACCAGGTTGGCCTTGAACTCACTGAGATTCACCTGCATCTGCTTCCCACACACTATGATTAAAGCTGTGTGCGACCACTGCCCAGCTGCCATGAATTCTAATTAATAGCCCAGTGAGCCAACAGATGTAGTCACATCTGGCCAGGATTTCTGATCCTGGGAGGAAAAGGGACAAAAGTTCAGTTTCCAACAAGCATTTCAGAAACTGTAAAATAATGCCCAAGTCCACTGTCTGGGAGGAGTACTGTAGGCCCATACACATCTCCCTGGTGACACATAAAATTCTCTATATGAAAACCCAAGGTTGCTGGGTGGTGGTGGTGAACGCTTTTAATCCCAGTACTAAGGAGGGAGATCTCTGAGTTTGAGGCTAGCCTGACCTACAGAGTGTTTCAGGACAGCCAGGGCTACACAGACAAACCCTGTCTTGAAAAAAAAATCCATTATCTGCTGGCTAGAAGAGGTGCTCTTTTTTCCACTCTGGAGTCAGTGGCAGGCCTCTGAAGGAAGATTAACAAACCAAAGTGACAGAAACAACTGGGAGGCTGAACAGGGTTCTCTGCCATGGGCTAAGTGGCCCAGTCAAGTTCCTACCAGTTGAGTCTCAGGCACTGCTCTGTAAAAGAGGCTGGTGCAGGGATCAAATAGGACAATACATGTAAAGGACGTAGTACAAAGCCAAGAGCTCATTCAGAAGGTGGGAGAGTATTGTGGGAAATGATGGTACACAGACTTTAGAAACATAAAATAATTCTTCATTATGTTTCAGTGGGTTTCAAAGAATTGTTTTAATTTTATTATTATTTTTAAAATTTATTTTTATTTCATGTGCATTGGTGTTCTGCATGCACATGTATCTGTGTGAGAGTGTTAGCGCCTCTGGATCTGGAGTTACAGTCAATTATGAGCTGCCATGTGGGTGTTGGGAATTGAATCCAGGTCCTCTGGAAGATCAGCCAGGGCTCTAAGTCATCTCTAGCTCTCAGTGGCTTTATTTTATTCTATTTTTCCTGAGACAAGGTCTTACTTTGTAAGCCCCGACTGGTCTTACATGCATGGCAATTCACCCACTTCAACCCGAGTGTTGAGACAGTGTAAGCATGAGCTCTGTGTAGCTGTACGGTTTGAGCAGGGTTTCCTGACTGATACTACCATAAATGTCAGCACTGTGTCATTACATCTCATCCCTGAACACCTAAATGTAATGCTGCGTGTACTTCCTAGGGAGACAGCTAACGCCTAAGAAGGAACATAGAAATCACACATTCTGGGCTAGAGAGTTGGCTGAGCAGTTAAGAACAACCAGTTGAGAGGACCTGGATTTAGTTCCCAGCACCTACATGGCAGCTCACAACTGTCTATAACTCCAGTCCTAGGGTACCCGATACCTTTACACAGGTGCACATAAAATAAACTAAATAAAAAAAAAAAGAAAAAAGAAAAAAGAAAAAAAAAAGAAAGAAAAGAAACTACACATTCCAAGCTGGATGCCAGTGGAGCACAGCTTTAATATTAGCACTGGGGAGGCAGAATCTCCCCAGTCAAACTGGTCTACAGAGTGAGTTCCAGACAACTAGAACTATACAGAAAAACCCTTGAAAAACAACAAAGACCAAAGACCAGGAAATCACACATTCCAAGTCTGGTGCGATGGTACATGTCTATAAACCCAACACTCAAGAAATGGAGGCAGGATGATCACAGAGTTCAGAGTCATCTTCAGCTACATAACAAATCTGAGACCAACCTTGGCCACATGACACCTGCTTAAAAAAAAAAGTCCAAGAACCCTCATTCATTCTAACTCCCTTAGAGTACAAAACTGAGGTCCAGAGAAAGTGACTTGTTCATACTTAGCTGGGTGGAAGTGGATTAGGGAAAATTTCCTCCTTTGTTTTGCTTGTCAATAGAAGGTTTCTCTGTGTAGCGTTGGCTGTCCTGGAACTTGCTCTGTAGACCAGGCTGGACTTGAACCTAGAGATCCGTCTGCCTTTGTCTCCCAAGGAGTGGGATTAAAAGTGTAGGCCACCATAGTCTGGCAAGAATGCCGTTCTCCCCCAGTGTCACTCAAAGAGTTTTCTTGAAGAAAATATAGTTATAGAATGCTGAAAGTCCCTTTGTCCTTCCTTTAGTTGTGAACCAGTACCTACGCACTGTGCACTGCCATGAAAGGCGAGGACAGAAGCAGTGTGATCCTACAGGACAACCCCACACCTCAGTCCTGAGCACAGTCTAGCTGGCTCTTCACCATGTACTTTCTGCTACAAAATTTCAGAACAGTGAAAATTAGATGCCTCTGTCTCAGTTTTAACTAGCAAGAATAATATAGCTAGCCTTCCAGATTCATTAATTTAACCAATTATGGGTGGAAAATATTTGGGAGAAAAAATAGCATCTGTTGAAAACAAGGCAGAGCCAGAACATTAGCACCTCTGATTTGGAGGTCATGGTTCTTCTGGTCAATGGCTTATGGTCTGAGTTCTACACACAATTTTTATAATGTCACAGAGGATGGCTGGAAAATAGGAGACACAAGAACTTTTCTTTTTAGATAACAGGTTCTAGGCTGCTTCTGACATTATGAGGACACCTGCATGTTGATGCCTGTCTCATCACCTCCAGCCTCCTGTGGCAATCCAGACTAATCCAGTTTGAGTGCCTTCCCCCTTCATCTGCACATCAGGGGCCAGTGGGGTGAGCCAAGCTTTCTTTCGTTTTTTAAAAAATATTTATTTATACATATGAGTGCTCTATCTGCATGTATGCCAGTATGACAGAATAGAGCATCAGATAGAAGAGGGTACCAGATCTCATTATAGATGGTTGTGATCCATCATGTGGTTGCTGGGAATTGAACTCAGGACCTCCGAAGGAGTAGGCAGTGCTCTTAAGCACTGAGCCATCTCTCCAGCCCGCGCCAAGCTTTCTAGACAAAACCCCAGCTTGTCACTCAAGAGGCCTTTCTGAGCCAGGAAACAGCCATTCCACAGCCTTTCCTCCCACTCCTCCCTTTGTTTTGATCATTCCCTGATGTGCCCAAGTACCCACAAGACTATTGCCCCAGTATGTAAGTCTGGAGATGCCTTTAGTGCCTATGTCACTGAAATGATGGGGCTCAGCTCTGATCTATGATGAGTCATGAATAAACTGCTGGTCAGACAGTTCATACCTTATCTATGAGCTGGGCATGGGGCATAGACCTGTGGTCCTACCCTTAGACGGAGGAGGGTCTGTGAGTTCCAGGACAGTCTGGGTGATTTAGCTAGGGTCCCTTTTCAAAACAAAACAAAACAAAACAAAACTATGAGAAAAAACAAAAACAAACAACTCTGAGCAAATATCGTACCAGTGGGCTTTAAAGGAATTTATCTTTTTTAAAAAGAGAGAGAAGAGGCCACACACTGCCAGTATGTGTACTTTGGTCACTTTGTATTTCACTGAGTGGCGGTCCTTACCCAGCAGATCCCCTTCAGTTTACATTACCTCAAGCTGATGCAGGCTGGACCGACACAAAATTTTTATCTAACACCTACTTTATCACAGTCAAAGAAAAACCAGTAATGTTAAAAAGAATGAAGGAAAGCTGGGGTTTAGGGTTGATTCTGACCCTTTAGTCTATAAATGGGGCAATAGAGGCTCTATGGAGACATTCCAGGCCACCTGAGTGAGGGACACTGAGGAAGGGTTTGCTGTGGGGCTTATGGAAATGGGAACAAAAGGAGGAAGGAGGATGACAGGCTAGTCCTCCAGCTCTTTTGGCTGAGTCACCTACAGGAAGCTGGAGCCTGCCTGCACAGCCACAGGGTAAGTAGTGGATATGACTAGAACACCTACAACTTCAGGGCTCCACACCAGGTTTGGGACCTAGCCCTAACACCACTCTCCACCCAGGTAGAGGCATCTTCAATTGAGAAATTATGTCCAACAGACCCACCACAGGCAACTCTGTGGGAAATTTAAGAATTCCTAACTACGCTGGACAGTGTTGGCACACACCTTTAATCCCAGCACTCGGAGGCAGGAGGATCTCCGTGAGTTCGAGGCCAATGTGGTCTACAGAGCGAGTTGCAAGACAGCCAGAACTGTTTCACAGAGAAACCCTGTCTTAAAAAACAAACAAAACAGAACAGAAAACAAACAAAGAATTCCTAATTACTCCAGAGAAAAGTAAGGCAAGTTAGAGGTCTACTTCATGCAAGCTCTGTCTTGCTCTGAACAGATGCTATTTCCCCTGTTCCCAAATACTTTCAGTTCATAGTTGGCTGAATTATTGACTCTAGAGGACCAAGGTACTCGTATTAGTATACACAGGTTGGAGATGGTAGTTTAGTGGTTAAGCGCACAAACTACTTTATAGAGGAGCTGAGTTTGGTTCACAGCACCCACAGTGGAAGTAGAGGCTCACAACCACCTATAACTTCAGATCCATTGTATCTAATGTCTCTGTACTGTGGGCACATACACACACACACATACACACACACATAAAAATAATAAAAGAGGGCTGGAGAGATGGCTCAGTGACTTAAAAGCACTAGCTGCTGTTATAGAGGACTTATTCCTAGTATCAACATGGTGGCTTACACATCTGTAACTCTGGTTCTAGATGATCCAATGCTCTGATCTCAGTGGACAGCAAACACACATGTTTTTTATACATGCAGATAAAACAGTAACACACAGAAAGCTAAAAAAAAAAAATCAGGACAAGGTGGTGTATGCCTTTAATTGAAGGCAGAGGCAGTTGGATCTCTGAGTTCCAAGCCAGTCTGCTATATATAGCAAGTTTCAGGTCAGCCAGGGGGCTATACAGTAAAACCCCACCATAAGAAATCTTTAAAATAGTATCATCTGAGCTGGGCGGTGGTGGCGCACACCTTTAATCCCAGCACTTGGGAGGCAGAGGCAAGGGACTTGGTGACTCTGATCTTGGTTGGCAACCTAACACTCTTGGGAAGAAGGAACCTCATCTAAGGAATTCCTTCCATCAGATTGACCTGTGGGCATGTCTGCTTTTTACCTTTTTTAAGAATAGACTCATTGTGTGATATTGGCCAGCCTGGAACTCAACTATGTAGACCAGACTGGCATTAAAATCATAGAGATCCACTTGTCTCTGCTCCCAAGTACTGGGATTAAAACATGTACTACTGTACCCAGCAAATAATATATGATTTTTTTTTTTTTTTTTGGTTTTTCGAGACAGGGTTACTCTGTGGCTTTGGAGCCTATCCTGTAGACCAGGCTGGCCTCGAACTCACAGAGATCCGCCTGCCTCTGCCTCCTGAGTGTTGGATTCAAGGTGTGCACCACCACCACCCAGTCATTTTGGTATATTTTCTATGATTTTTTTTCTGACTCCACTTTAATTCTTGAGATTTCACACTGGAAGGCTGGCCTGTGCCTGTCACCCATGGCTCATGTTCACATAGGGACTGGCAGGGTACACTAAGGGCACTGACGCTGGAGATCCAGAGACATCCTGGGAGTTAGTCTAAGTGACAGTTGTAGTGGGGACAGGGCAGGAGGCCTAGACTTACAGACTCCAGGCAGTGCTTCTATAGGACCTCAAGCTCTCTTGAGCTCTACCCCCACCTGCCTGTCTTGGCCAGGGGAAACTGTGGGTAGAATCCTGCAGGGTTCTCTCCTAGCCATCCCTGGGCCCTAGCTGTAAAAGAATGCTACAGGTCTGAATGAGTTTCTCTTTGTATCCTTAGTTGACTCATCCCAGTCTTTGGGGGTGGGGCAGGTACTTACTTTAAGCACATCTACACAGTTCCTTTCTAAAGAGCAGGGCCAGCTGCTAGGAAGTGGGTGAACACTGGTCTGTGTTGACACTGTCCCAAGACAAACAAGGTCTCAGAGGAAAGGGAGTGAGGCTATACCAGGCTGACATGGACGTGGATCATGAAGTGCCTCTGTGACACTACACCTAATCTTAAGAAGCAAGGCCTACGGTCACCTGAACTGGGTGAGAATGAAGTATGTCAAGCACCCCACAGTGGGACAGCACATCCAGCTGCAGGGTCAGGACAAAAGATGAAGGTGTAATGTGGAGCCTCACCCAGCAGATTCCTGGAAGAGTGTTTTCAGTAAGGACAAGGAGGGTGGGAGAGATTTTATTTTCCATCCTTGAAATTTTTGAGCTCAGCAGGACTCAGAAGGCCCTGGCAAAACTTGTTTCTCATTCAAGGCTATAAGGCGGGTAGGTGGGGATGGGAGTTGGGCACAGAGTTTGAGGGAAAAAGCAGGGGCCCAGCTGTTCTAGACACTCACAGGAAGTGAGGTAAAAATTACCAGAGAAGTTTTCATTGAGAGGGGAAATGCAAAGACCTTTGCTTGTCCCTCAAGCACAAGTGCCACAGCTGTTCACAAAGTGGGGTTTGGACAAAGAAACTGCAGAAGAGAAACTACAAGTAGTGGAGCGGAGACAGAGGTTGTCTTTGCAGGTCAGCTACTAACAGCCGCCACAGGCCACAGCTTGTGGGGTCCAAGATGGATGCCCGAGTACTTGGCAGAGAGCTGTTCCTGCTAAGACCTTCCAAGACTTGATGAACCCAAATCCCAATCTTATTTTTCATTACTGGCTTGTCTGCTGGGTAGGATCATATGACCACAGGAGACTTGATTTAGTTTTCTCTCTTAGAAAAGTGACAGGCAAGCCTGCCGCTGCCCAACACCAGCCCCTTCCCTCCATGATTCTGGACATGTGTGGTCACAGCTGTTGTTAATAAACTTTCAAGGATTTTGTGAAAGGCTTCTAAAGGGCTAGAGATTTAGTTTCAAATTATTCCCAGCTCAGTTGTGGGACTGGCTGAACAACAGCAGCCCCTAGCCCCCACCCCCAGCTGTCTTCCTACAACAGCAAAAGTGGTGGTGGTGGAGGGGGAAACCCAGCTGAGGGAGGCGCATGCTGTGCAGAAGGAAATGGACAATGTGCTGGGGAGGAGCAAAGATTACACAGGCTCTAGCTCCAGCAGCCATCTTCTTAGTCACAGAAGCCAGACATTCAAACGCCACTGAGGGGAGGTGGGTGTGTATGCCTGTGGGTGCGCGCGTGTAGGCGCGGCACCTTCTCCACAGGTTCTGAAGAGAAGGAAGGTGTCAAGTTCTGACTCCAGGCAGGGTCAGGTGTTGAGGCTCTGTTGAAGATGATATGCAGGGGCACTCACTAGACTGCTGCCTACCCTGACAGTCCTTTAGTGATCAGTACCCCACCAAGGTGCTGAGCACGGCTTCTCCTGCCACCTGCAGCTTCTTCAGCTGGGAAGGAGATCACCAAGTCCCCAACCTCTACAAGGCCTGCCTGGTTCGCAGGACTGAGACCCTGTAGACACCTCTAGGCCATCTCCTGCTTTTGTGCACTAATGGGCAGAAGACCTGGGCTTTCACTCTAGTCTTACCAAGTCCAGGATGCTGGACAGTTTTCCTAATATGCAAAAGTTGGAAATCAGTGCTCCTCCCTGCCATCTGTCAAAATCCCACCTAACACTTGCAAAGCAGAGTGCTGTGTACTGTGAGGAAGTTTCACAGACACTTCAAACAATGACACCCACTTTCCTCGCCCTCCTCTTTGCGTTTTCTTCTAGAAACACTGGGATTGAAGACAGTGACTACGAATAAAAGCCAAGGCCAGCTATTGGAACTGGTGACTGCAAGCATTTTTTGTTTTATTTTCAGACAGTCTCTCTCTCTATTATGTAGCCCCAGATGTCCTGGAACTTGCTATGTAGACCAGGCTGGCCTGAACTCTGCATCTCAAGTGTCTGAATTAAAGGCCTGTACCACCATGGATAGCTAGCTAGAAGGTTTTGAAACTGGGGTTCAAGAGGGACAAGGAGGTTAATTGTTTTTGGGTAAGAGATTGTTTTAATGCTATAGATGAAGACATGCAACAACATGGTGAGGGTTCTGAGAGATGAGGTTCATTTATTATAATGAAGTTCTCTTGCATTTTAGAGGAAGGGAGAGGTTTATAACATGTGATTGATGGGTAGTTCATAGCACATGCTTACAGTCAGACTATCTGACTGTAGGCCAAAGAGGATGAACTGGGAGGGATTCTTAAGTCTAGGGCCTGTATGTAAAACCAGGCACGAGAGAGCAGGAATGTTAAACAACAACAAAAAAAACAAAACAAACGAACACAAAACAAAAAACCAGGTTAATATAGTTGGGCATAGTGGTGTATGCAAGTCTGTGGGAAATTAAGAATTCCTAATTATGCCGGGCATTGGTGGTGCACACCTTTAATCCCAGAGGTAGGTGATTTTTGTGAGTTTGAGGTCAGCCTGTTCTACACAGCAAGTTCCAGGTCAGGACTACAAAAACAAAACAAACAAACAAATAGGTGTGGCCCTCGCTAACAGTGACCATTGATAAGAAGCTCACATTTCCCCCCCCATGAGGCAAGGATTCCCCCAAGCCCAGGCTGCCTTTGAACTCACTACATAGCCAAGGACAACTTTGAACTCATCTCTTTTGTTTCCATCTCCCAAGTCCTGTGATTGATGATAGGTGTGCACCACCACGCTCAGTTCTGGGAGAATAGAACACATGGTTTCATACATGCTAGGTAAGTACGCTATCAAACAACCTACATCCCAAGTATCCCTTTCATTTTTGTAGAAGATAAAATTTAAAAGCTAAGGGAAAATGATGAGGGGCTGGAGAAATGGCCCAGTGATTCAGAGTGCTTACTGCTCTTGTAGAATACTGGGGTTTAGTTCCCAGTACCCACATGGCATTCTTGTGACCCTCCTGTAACTCCAGCACAGGAGATCTGACCAGGATGGTGGTGGTGGTGAGCAGGAGAGAATCTCCTTGCTAGGTCTCTATCTTTTCAGTCCTCTCAAATCTACTTCTACAGCCTTTACTATTCCTGAGGCTCCTTGTTCTGTCTCTGAAGAGCCATTAGAACCAGGGTCTCTAAGATGCTGTAGCCACTCAGGGGAGAAGGTAGCCTGGGGACAAGAAACCTGAGCACAGGTGACCTGGGTAGGGTACTGACCACAATCTCCAGCAGGTTTCACCAGTGACACTGGGACAAGACAGGTGTCTTAATGCATCACTACAGCACATCCACGGTGGTAGCTAAACATCTTGATAATCTCACTACCAGTCTTGTACCCTGATGGCCAGGTGCTGTGGCATTCCCTATGAGCTGGCAGGAAGGTTTTAGTGTTTTTTCAGAACAGGCTCCAAACATATATTCAAAGAAGTCTGGTGTGATGGCTCGCACCTGTCATCCCAGCACTCGGGGAGATAAAGCAGTAGGCAAGCCAAATGAATCCTGTCTCAAAACAAACCCCAAAATAAAAACAAAGAAGAGCTCAGGATGTAGCTCAGTGGTAAAGTGCTAGCTTGGAGGGTCTTAGACCTTGGGGTCTATTGCTAGCACTATAACACACACACCACAGAATAAAAGCCTTAAACCCAAACCTAAGACAAACCCTGACTGTTTGTTTTTTGGGTCTTTCTGAGACAGTCTTACTTTGTAGGGAGAGTAGTAGCTATTCCTGGCTCTTAAGATATCTGCCTGTCTATCTACCTATTTTTTTTTTTTTTGAGAAATGGTCTTACCCCCGGCCAGTCTCAAGTTCTGTCCTGGGATTAAAGATATATAATGCCACGTCAAGTGTTTAACAATAATTATTTATTTTCTTTGGCTTTTGGGGGTGGGTGGGTGGGTGGTACTTTAAACTAAACCCAGGGCCTCCCATATGCTAGGTAACCACTGAGCTATCCTCCCTGCTTACTTATGTTTATGCCATCGATTCCCCCCATTCTAGTGCACAGCCTGCCAAGCAATGCTCTTGTGAACACAGCTCTAATTAGGTACAGCTTCCTGGTGTTGTCTGCCTCATTCTTTGCTATGTGCGGACAAGTAGAATTCAACCCTGGGATTTAGTCCTGTTCTGCACAATTTTCCACTGCAGAGCAACACCTGTCCCTCCCCTTCCCTCCCCTCTTTTGGGCAACACTCTACACTGTCCACTGTACCACATCGCTCCTGTTTTCCCTTCTTCCTAAAGAAGGCAGTTTGCTTCATGACTTGTTTCTGGCATACCCAGGTATTTGTGGTAGCAAACAAAGACAACTACTATTTGCCATCTGAGCCCTTAGCACAGAGTCCTTTCAGGCTCCTAAGCCACCTCTAGTTATTAAGGGCTCAAACTTTTTTTCACCCCAAGCTGTGCAGGAACAATTCCCCCGCTGACAATGCAAGCTTCTTCCTGGCCTGCTAGTTAATGAAGCAGAGGCTGGGAGTAGGACAGTGTAATCTTTGTCTCAGGCGATTCTGAAAGGCTTTGTGTTCTCAGGACTCAGCAGATGCTGGGTTGGAATTCAATCCGTATCCTGGTGAGAATCAAGGAAACCAGGCTGATCCCTGGTTTGATGAGAATGGGACAAGTAGAACAAAATCTCCACTATGATCCAGAGGAAATCAGGGGGACTGCTATTTGCCTGACCTTCTTTTCAAACTTTGAGTGACCACAGAACTTTCCTCAGCCTACAAGATGGCAATTCAAGAAAACAGGGAAAAATACCTACTATGGCAGACAGAAAAGGTGCAAAACAGCATTTCATGTAGGGGAAGAGGAGGCATGGAGGAATAAGCAGCTGCTGAACTCCCAACCTTGTGTGGCAATGCCCACTGTGCTGTTTCTATAGATGAAGTATAGCTATAGAAAGAGCCCCAGATTAGGAGTAAGACTCCATTTCCTCCTGAGCCTCTAGAGATGCAAGCTAGAGAGGTGGTTGCAGCAGTCAGCGAAATGACCAGGCCTAACTCAAGGGACTCCTAAGCATCTCAAGTGTACCACTTTCCTTGTAGGCTGCCTCTCCACAACCAGCAATTTGGGAAGATTATACTTTCTACCCACAAAACCTCTTTGTTTCACAGACCCCCTTGGAGAAAGAGGACAAGATGGCTGGAGGTTTCACTGACTTGTGTCATGACCTGCATGACCAGGTAAGTGTTGAGATTGGTCCCTCAACTTAGCACTGGCACAATGAGCGGCAGGAGCCTGCCCACAGCAGAGCATTACTGATGTAGGCATGCCTGGCCCTCAGAGCGTCACTGCTTTACCACTGTGGTGGCTCTGGAGGTGGTATGATTTTTTTTCCTCCTCTAACATGTATTTAAGTCAATCTCCAAGATCATTCTATCCATGGCTACCAGAGTAACCAACTAGTGACCTGGCTCCTTCTTGTGATATGAATGCTGTACATTTCCACATCAAAGGTAGAAAGCGGTCTTTGCTTTGGGTGATAGAATCCTGCCTGGAACATGGTTTTCAGATAATTGGGTAAATATAATTTCTACAACCAGAAGATTCTACACCAAGGCACAGATTTTCAGCTCTGGGAGCTGGAAGTCATGGCAACTCTAAGCAGCCTCATGTGACCAGCAACAAATGCCAAGGTGAATAGCAGTCCCTGAAATAGGCCATACCCTTTCCATGCTGGTTCTGCAGTCCTTAGTCCTGGTTGCCGGCTGGCCCTATGGTCTGTGGTCCCAGTTATTCATAACTCTTTTTCCTTTCTTTTCTTTTTTTTTTTTTTTTTTTGAGACAGGGTTTCCCTGTAGCTTTGGAACCTGTTCTGGAACTTGCTTTGTAGAACAGGCTGGCCTTGAACTCACAGGGAGCTGCTTGTCTCTGCCACCCAAATGTTGAGAATGAACACAAATGCCACCTCTGCCAAGCCCATACAACTTTTTCTACATTTCTTTTCCATATTTGGAGAAAACTGCTATGCATATGGCATTTTTGTATTATTCTAATCTGAGCATATATAAAATGACATGTCTTGGTTTCAGCTATTAAAAAAAATGTGGTTCTAGGGGCTGGAGAGATGGCTCAGTGGTTAAGAGCATTGGCTGCTCTTCCAGAGGACCTGGATTCAATTCCCAGCACCCACATGGCAGTTCATAACTGCCTGTAACTTCAGTTTCAGGTGATATGACACCTTCACACAGACATACATGCAAGCAAATGAGTACACATGAAATAAAAATAAATTAATTAAGATGTGTTTCTAAATGTACAATCTTTTACTACAGAGCAGTTTTGTATACCTTTCTTAACTGGTCATTAACACATTAGTTGATACACATTCAAATTTCTGCTCTTGTTGGGAACATGCATGTGGCCATAATACCAGTTCCTTGGAAGGCTTAAGCAGGAGGATTGCAAGTGATTGATTAAGGCCACACAGGCAGCACAGTGAGAACCCATGAAAACAACAAACCCCTTTTGTACAATGCTGCCCCCACTCTGGCTATGTTACTTCAGTGTGCATGCTGCCACCTTCCCAATCCCTCAACAACACGGCTCCTACAAAAGGAAGCAAACTTTGACAAGTAATATGCCATCTCCATGTTCTAGATGATCAGGGTGTCAGTACCATAACCCCAACAGGTCGTGGATAGGCAGGAAGCTGGCAGCTTTGTATGAGCTTCTCTGTTTCCTGTAACTTTTCACTTTCTTATCCATCTCTTCCAGCAGGAGTCAACTGAGTTGACTCACAGCAGAACATTTGTCTCTGCCACAGTAAGGGGAGATTGGGTCCATCCTGATCTAAAATACAAGCAAAGTTCCTATCTCTGTTGCTACTGAGGGCACAGGATTAAGATTCTGCTAATGGAACCAAAGCAGAGGTGACAAGAGGTAGAGTCTATCGAGAAGCATAACATTCTTGAGTTAGACAGGTAGAAGGAGAGAGCCTTTTACCTCACCCTCCTGAGTACTAGAACGCCATAGATACCTGTTTTTATTTTTTCCTTTTGAGACAGGGGTCACCTGTTGTAAATTTAAAAAGCAGTGCAAGAGAGAATGATGCGATGCGATAGAGCTCAGGTAGAGGGGTTTTGTATTGGGGAAAAGTGAAGGGGAGACCGGCCTCTGTAAACGGGGGGGGGGGGGGGGGGCAGAGAGAGAGAGAGAGAGACACACACAGAGAAAGGGAATGTAGGCAGAAGGTACTCTTACTGGCTGCAGCTGAGAATGTATCATGTCAAGACCTCAAGGGCAGGCCAGTACTGATGTCTGAATACTAATATCCCCCCCCCTCGCTCCCTCCTGACAGGGTTTCTATGTGTAACAGCTTTGATTGTCCTGGAACTTCATATGTAGACCAGGCTGGCCTCGAACTTGGAGATCTGTCTCTATCTCTGCCTCTGGAGTGTTGGGATTAAAGGTGGGCACCCACCATGTCCGGCGGACAGTATCTTTTTTTAAAAAAATTATTTTTTTCATACAATACATTCTGACCAAGGTTTTCCTCCCTCTACTTCTCCCAGTTGCTCCTCCCCACACCTCCTCCCCCATCCACCGCTCCTCCATTTCCCTTCAGAAAAGAGAAGGTTTCCCAGTGATCTCAAACAAATACGGCCTAACAAGATGCAGTAACAAGAGGCAAAAACCCTTATATCAACACAAGGTAACCCAGGAAAAAGAGGGTGCTCTATCCCTCACCCCTCCTTTT
Organism: Myodes glareolus; assembly: GCF_982192425.1. Lineage (NCBI taxonomy): Eukaryota > Metazoa > Chordata > Mammalia > Rodentia > Cricetidae > Myodes > Myodes glareolus. Next base: position 102,070,755 of record NC_142027.1, on the reverse strand, counting down.
TTTTTAAAAAAAAATCTATTTTATGTGTATGGGTGTTTTGCCTGTATGTCTGTCTGTGTACCACGTGTGCAGTATCCTCTCAAGCCAGGGAGGGTATAGGAACCTCTAGAGCTAGAGTTACAGGAGGTTATGAGTCAACAAGTAGGTGCTGGGTATGAAACATGGGTCTTCCATAAGAATGGCTCTTAACTGCAGAGCCATCTCTCCAGCCTCCTGTTGATAGACAGGTTTGGTTTCATATAGCCTAGGAGGGCCTGAAACCTGTATGTAGTTAAGATGACTTAGAATTTCTGATTTCCTTTTACTTTACCAGTGACTGGAGAGTAGGTGTTCAACAACACTCCAGGTTTCTGTGGCGCCAGGGATGAAATCCAGGGTTTCATGCATACCACGCAAGCACCCTAACAACTGATATTCATCCCCACCATAAAGAAAAATATTCTTCTAATGCTACTATTTCTTAAAAAGATTTTATATGTATGATTGTTTTATGCCCGTAAATCATGACGGTCATTAAGATTATCAGATCTCTTAAAACTAGAGCCAGGGATTTGCTACTATGTGGATACTGAACTTAGGTTCTTTGCAAAAACAACAAGTACTCTTAACTGCTGACCCATTTCTTCAGTCCCCTATTTTATTATTCTTTTGTGGTATTGGATTTTGAACACAGGACCTCTTGCATGCTAGGCAAGTACTCTAACAACAACATTATTATTATTAGTTTGTTTTTGAGACAGGGTTTCTCTTTGTAGCCCTGACAGTCCTGGAACTAGTTCTGTAGATCAGGCTGTCCTTGAACTCAGAGAGTGCTGGCATTAAAGGTGTACACTACCACAGCCCAGCATAACATTATTTTTTAAAGTTTATATCCAGAACGAAGCTGGGCGGGAGGGTTGAGGGGGTGTTAGTATTCAGGCATCTGCACTGGCCTGCCCTTGGGGTTCTGACAGGCTACACCCTCAGCTGTATCCACTAAGAGCACCTCCTGTGCACATTCACTGTGTTCCCTTTTAAAAGGACCCTGCCCACCCCCCATCTCTGCTTTCTTCTTCTGCTGCTCCTATCCCCAGAGAGGCAGATGTCCTTGCTCCCCTTCCCCCCTTTTACACTCCCTTTCCCCTAATAAAAACTCCTCCACATAAACTGTGTTGCATGTTGTTTTTCTCTAGTTTGTTGCTTTTTAAAATTACAACGGGGGGGGGGGTTTGATGCCTTTAATCCCAGCACTCAGGAAGCAGAGGCAGGAGAATCTCCATGTTTAAGGCCAGCCTGGTCCATACAGTGAGTTCCATGACAGTCAGGGCTACAAAGAGAAAGCTTGCCTCAAAAGAAAAAAACAAAAATGCTGCTAATATTAAGCAATCCTTCCTTGTGTTTCTACAAGATACTGTATTCTAGACTTATAACACATTTATTTGGTTTTTAGATTTTTGGGATAGGGTCCCAAATCCCCCTACATAGCCTTAAACTTGTAATCCTCCTGCCTCATCCTCTGAATGCTGGAATTACAAGTGTGGGGTCATGTTTCTCTGTGACAGTCCTGAGAACTCTGCAGCACTCTTTCTAGTGAAAGCTGTGGGGCTTTGGTGGCAGTATTGTTTTGCTGGTAACACTCCATCGCTCTGCACAATGCTTCAGAGGTAAGAGAAAATGTTTATTTCCCAGAGGACTGAAGAATTTGCCCACAAGACTTTTTATTTTTTTAAAAAGATGGAGTCCACATTCTGTTGCTCGGTTGATCTCAGTGAGTCTCCTACCTCAACCTTCTGAGAACATCTACAAAGCATGCCCACCACACCCATCACCCATCATATTTTGTGATGAGCATTTTTTGATGACATTCTCAGTTTTTCCTATGGTTACTGGTCTATGTAATCTCTTGTATGTTTCCATGAGTCAGAACCTGTTACATATAAACAAAAGTTTTCATTACAGATATGTGTGGCTGTTTTCCCATATATGGAACTGGGCTCTCACGCATCTACTTACAGTGGGGTCGGTCCAGAGGGAGCACCTGGAACATTCCTGGCAAGGGGCTCCTGGAGAACGAGGATGCTGGCAGAAATGGTCATAGCCATTGATAGAAACTCGACAGAGGTAGCACATCTGGGCACCACAGCGGCAAGACATGCGGTTGCAGCCTTCGGATTTGATGAGGCCAGTTCCACACTTGTGGCATTTTCTAATGCGAGCAGCAGTCATTTTTTCTTCACTGAGAAAAGAAAAAAACAACTGGGTTGGCAGGGAAGGTGAATGAAAAATAGTATGATCATTAATATTATTTTTTCCACATGTAATGGTATTTGAGGCTTTTGGTGACATTTAAATAGTGAAAAGGACCTATGTTTTGGAGTCTAAGTACCAGGTTAAAGTTTACCAACTATATTACCTTGGGTAAATTTCCCAACTGCCAGGAGACTCAGTTTCCTCCCTTCTAAATTAGGAAAACATAACATTCTAATGTTGTTTTTGGAATCCAAATAACATTTAAAATCATTAGGCATAATGCCTGGCACTTAACATTTAGAAAAATGACTTCACAATTCTAGGAATCCTATAGGCTGACAACGGGGAGAAGAAACTCAGCTTTTTCCTAAATCAAATTTTATACATACAAAGCTAGTACCTAAAAACTGGGCGCCCAGGGCTGGAGAGATGGTTCAAAGGTTAAGAACAATGACTACTCTTCTAGAGATCCTGAGTTCAGTTCCCAGCAACCACCTGGTGGCTCACAACCATCTGTAATGAGATCTGGTACCCTCTCTTCTGGAGTGCAGACATACATGCAGACAGAACACTGTATACATAATAAATAAATCTTTAAAAAAAAAAAGACAGGGGAGGGAAACCTTATACAACCTGGGCCTTTGAACACTTGGCCTGAGAATGAGCAATCCTTTGGCCAGTCTATTACTTCCCTATTGAAAGAGCACACATCCCAAGTCAAAAGCTCATGCTCTCAAAGTGCGATTGTTCCTAGAACCATCTGAACTGATAAGGGCACACTAACTTTTTGCCAGGGACTTGTTGTGTTGGTATTTTGTAGTGCTGCTCCCAATTATAAACCAACATTTCCACCTTTCTCTGTTACACCAAGGGCCTTCAAAAGGCAGAGAGAAGGGCAAGATCAAAACAAGTTTGCAACTGAGACAGGGTGGCCAGCTACAAGATGAACCAGTGAGGGAGTTTAGCAGGATGTGCTGTAATCTAGAGGTAAGTCTAGGCAGGAAGTGCTTCCACTGCACTACAGATACTTAAATACTGCTGCAATTTCCTCCTTAGACACCAGATCACTATCTAAAAATAGCCAAATGTACCAGAAAACTGGCTGCTACTTATTTAGGTACAATCTTTCTGTGGCCTGAAATGAAGAAAGCAGAACTTTAGTGTGGAAAGAATTTACACCCAGTTCAAGTTACAGAACAATAAGTGAATTCTAAATTTTGTTGAATAGGGAGAACAAGCTTTATTGTTATTATTATTATTTATTATTATTATTATTTGGAATCAAGGTCTCACTGTGCCTTGGCTGGCCTGGAGCTCACCACATAGATTAGGCTGGCCTCAAATTCACAAAGCCTGTCTCTCTGCCTCCTGTATTAGGATTAAGAGTGTGTCCAAGAGATCAGGTTTAAGGTTACTTCATTACTACTGCCAAATGAGAGGAGTACATGAGTTAATGAGTTGCTCAGTTTATTTACTGAGCAACTGTGAAGACACTTGTCAGTGTTGCTCAGTAAGACTCAAGGTTTTGCTGGGCAGTGGTGGTGCACACCTTCAATCCTAGCATTTGGGAGGCAGAGGCAGGTGGATCTCTGAGTTCAAGGTACCCTGGTCTACAAAGCAAGTTCCAGGAGAGAAAATTCGTGTTGAAAATCCAAAACAAGAACAAACACAAACAAACCAGAAAGGGCAAGAATGGGCCCACACCAAAAAGGACTGCCACTATGAGAATGTATTGTTGCAGGGAACTGAGAAGCCATAGCTGCTTCCTTTGTTGGAGTGATCCGGCAACAAGACTGTAAACTAGGCAGGAAAGAGTCCCACAGGATGTGCTTCCAGAAGCAGGACAGGAAGAGAAGTCTAAGCTGAGGCTGGCTATGTCTGCTGACCTAATGTTCAACAGGAAGACTCAGAGACATCCTCTGTGCAGCCACTGACATCCCATGATTCTGGCACTACTTGTGCTTCATTACCCAAGGATAATGGGAAGTAATCTTAGGGGGCTTCCTTCTCTCTGTTCTCTCTATACCTCCCCTGCCCCTGCTAAATCTTACTATGCAGTCATGGCTGGTCCATAACTTACTATGTAGACAAGGCCGACTTGAAACCTCTTTAAGTGTTGGGATTATAAATTCATGTCACAACTAGCTAATTTAAAAAAAAATTAGGGGTTGGATAGCTCAGTTGGTTAAAGTGTTTGCTGTATACAAGCATAACTTGAATTGAGATTCTCAGCACCCATGTAAAAGGCGGGTGTCTCAGTCCAGTACTGGAGAGGCAGAGACAGGAAGATCCCTAGGGTTTGCTGGCTAACTAGTCTTGTTCAGATGATAAGTTCGAGGTTCAATGAAAAACCTTGTCTCAAAAAATAAGGCTAAATGCTGGTGAGATGGCTTAGTGGGTGGGGGCAATTGCCACCAGTCCTGGGACCCACATAATAGAGGGAGAGAATGACTCCTGAATGTTGTCCTCTGATCTCCACAAGCCATGAGTGTGTACACTTTTTCTTCTCTCTCTCTCTTATTAAGAGACAGGGTCTTAGCCAGGTGGTAGCACACACCTTTAATCCTAGCACTTGAGAGGCATTGGCATAGGCACAGGTAGGCAGATCTCTGAGTTCGAGGATAACATGCTCTACAAAGTGAATTCCAGGACTATACAGAGAAGCCTTGTTTTGAAAAGCCACAGGACAGTCAGGGTCTTGCCTGGGCAGTGGTGGCAAATGCCTTTAATCCTAGCACTTGGGAGGCAGAGGCAGGCGGGATCTCTGTAAGTTTGACAGCCTAGTCTACAGAGCGAGTTCGAGGACAGCTAGGACTACATAGAGAAACCCTGTTCCCATAAACAAACAACCCCCCAAACAAAAACAACCAAAAACAAAAACAACAACAACAATAAAAACAGACAAAAGAGACAGACAGGGTCTCATTGAACTCCTGATCCCCCAGTTTTGACAGCCTAAGTGCTGGGATTACAGGCACGTACCATTGTAACCAGTTTTATGAGGCGCTGGGAATTCAACTCAGGGCTTTGTGTATATAAGGTAAACCCCGTTACAAACTGAGCTAACTTTTAGCACTCTCGGATTCTTTTTTTCTCCGCCAAGACAGGCTTTCTCTATTGAACAGTCCTGACTGTCCTGGGACTCACTCTGTAGCCAATGTTGGCCTCGAACTCAGAGATATATCTGCCTGCCTCTGCCTCTGCCTCCCAAGTGTTGGGACTAAAGGCATGCGCCATCACCACCCAACCTCTGATTCATTCTTTTGCTCAAATCTGTTATTACATTTTTTTCATACTTTTTCACTGGAACTGGTACGTTCTGTTCATGGCTTCTTTTAACTCTCTGTTGATGACAATAGATTTTAAGGATATGTATTCAATGTTTCCTCCTGCAAATTGGTCACACTTCCCTAGTTTCTTTGAATGCCCTGTAAATTATTGATGAAAATTGGGTGTTTTTGATACTGTAAGTGGAAATTGCAAATCAGACTGCTTCTTGCAGGCTTGGCAGTAATGAGGCTTTTTAAAGCTGTTTCATAAGCATTGTATTTTCTATTGTGTGGGGTTATGATTAGGGATCAGTGCTAGAACGGAGAGATATTTTTAAGCTTCAAAGCCAAACACACAAGAGTCTTTCCTAGTCCATTCTGGTCTTCAGCTCACTGTATAATATGGATTACTTGAAATTCTATTATAGAACACTGTCCTCTGCCATGCATGGTGATGCACACCTTTAAACCCAGCACTCGGAAGGCAGAGGAGGCTGATGTATATAGAAAAGCTCCAGGAAATTCAGGGCTGTAGGGAGAGATACTGCCAAAGAAAGCTATCCTCTGAGCATAACAGCCCTCACCATTTTCATCTGAGTAGCTGTGACTACCCACAGAGGATGCTAACCTGAGATTTCAGCTACTCCTTCCTCTAGTCTCTAATCGCTATGTATTATCTTCCTCTAATCTCTATGTAATTCTGCCCAAAGTCTTGGGAGGTGTAAGAGTATACAAGAACCAGGTGTGGTGGCACATGTCTTTAATTCTAGCACTGGGGAGGTAGAAGCAAGAGGATCTCTGTGACTTTAAGGCTAGCCATAGTGAGACCTTGACTTAAAAAGAGAAAAAGCATATAGAGGATGGGAGCCTAACTGAAGGGGTGAACGTCATCTACACAGCTGCAGGAAGTTGTTTCTCAGGTGGGATGGCTGTTTTGGGATTACCTGTGCTCTATAAGCAAGTCCAATAAATTTGTTCCCCAAGCTGGTTCTTTCTAGGGTGAGTAGACGCTTATTTCCATCTCCCCAGGAAAAGTTCACATGACAACTTATTTATTCTGTCTGTCTGTCTCTTGGTTTTTTGAGACAGGATTTCTTTGTAGGTTTGGAGGCTGTCCTGGAACTAGCTCTTGTAGACCAGGCTGGCCTTGAACTCACAGAGATCCACTGGCCTCTGCCTCCCGAGTGCTGGGATTAAAGGTGTGCACCACCACTTGAGACCATTTGTCTGTGTGGTCCTAGCTGGATCTAGTAGAACAAGCTACCCTGGAACTCACTGAGATCCTCCAGCTTCTGCCTCCTGAGTGCTGGGATTAACAGTATGCACCACCAGACAACTTCTGTCCCTGCTGTCCCATCTTCCGAATGCTGGAACTGTGGGGGTAGGCCACCATGCTTGGCTCTCCTACCCTATTTTTTTTGTTAAAGCTACTTGCCATGTAGCCATCAACTCCAAGATGTCTAGGCCTAACACTTGTTGTTTAGGAGCATCTGATGATGGGCCAGGTGGACACTAAGTAGCTCAGCTCCTTTGTGAAATTTTCTCACTAAAGTCATCTGACAGTGATACTCTCAGACCTGACTCTAGAGGACATACATGGAGGGAACAAGTTTGACAAGACCATGAAAAAGCAGACAGTGAGAGACGGTATTCTGTAGGCCGACCGTTTTTGTTAGAAGTCACAAACACATAAGCTATGCCAGCACTTGGGAGGCAGGTATAGAAGGACCATAAGTCTTGAGTCAGCTGGGCTGTGTGGTGACCACCCACCACATTAGAGGCAAAGCTTCTAGCTCATGAAACTTTAAGAGAAACAATTACATCCAAAGCCTAATGTAAATCAGGCAAATGTTCTGCACCTAGCCTTCTACAGCTTTGCTTTCTGTGCATGGTTATATTTTTGAAACAAGGTGTTTGCTGTAGAATAATCTTTGTACACTACGAATATGTATTACTCTCACTGGCCTATAGCCGGGCAGGAGGAGGTTAGGTGTGAAAACCAGACTAAGAGGATGCTGGGACAAAGAAGGGCAGAGTTAGGAGTCACTAGCTAGATGTAGAGGGAGCAGAAGATGCTAAACAAGGTGCTGCCACATGGCAGAGTAAATAGGAATATGGGTTAACTTAAAATGTAAGAGTTAGCTAGTAACTAGTCTGAGCCATCTGCCGAGAATTTAATTAATATAGGCCTCAGAGTGGTTATTTGGGAATAGGCGGCTGGGACAGAAACACCTTTTTATAGGTCTTACTCAGTAACCCAGTGTAGATTCTTTCTGTCTTAGCCTCTTAAGTGCTAGGATTATAGGCCAGTGCCACCATACCCAGCTCAGAATAGTGCCTTGCCAGGGTATCCAGATAGAGCATTACCTCACAGTATTTCTCTGTGTACATCCTGAGCTTTCTTATTTTTGCTACTTGGCACAAGTATGATCCCCCGAGGTCAATGGAGGAATGGCTATATGGTAAAGAAGACAAGTTAAAGCTACCTAAAACCAGCATCTAACTCCCACAGGCATCTTACAGACTGCAGTCACCACCGACTTCAAGGTTTACAATGTTGACTTCTCCTCTTATGTTCTTTACTTGTCTGTGTGGCCTGCACAGAAGAATGGGCCTAAGAGAGCAGTATGGCAGGTACACTGCTGATGCTTTATCAGGTACTGAGTAACTGCAGCTACTGGTTCAGATGCTATTCTTACTGTAGCAATAAACAGCTCCTGGCAATTGACATACAGCTGATATGGAAAATGCTTTTATTCTTTTGTTCAATGGTAGAGAATAGGAGCTGACAAGGAACTCATCTGTCTCCCACCAAGACAATATACTAGTCTGTGATTCAAATGACACACAGACACATCTGACTTGATGAACAAAGCAGCAGGTGACCTAGCATGCACTGATATGGAACAGTGGTGTGTATCATCTCTACAAAGTTCTGGTGGTTGGGAGGCCAGTTTTGCACCAGGACAGCCTTCCCAAAAGCAAGCGTGTGCTGTGTCTCCCCACCCTCTTCTACGTACAGTGAAGCATTTGGGGGAGGCATTTTTGGATTTTGGAACTGACAGACATTGTATTGGATGCTTTACTCTGATAGGTTTGTTGATCTAGAGGACCGTCAAGCTAAGGTCCAGGGCAATCAGAGATGCAGAACAGGAGTGTCTACTCTAAAACAACCACAATCTCCCCGAGAAACATCCATGACCGGCTGGTTGTACAACTGGGCTGTTGGCAAGATTCAGCTATTTGATACAGAGAAACAAGTTCTCCATTTTGTGGGGGCTGAAGGATAAGGATTGCTCTTAGCTTTTTAGGAGCTATCTCACTCCTTGGCTCAGGGCCCCTCCCTCCAGCTTTAAAGACAGCAATGGGAAGTCAAGTCCTAATGTCTTCAAGCCCACAGTCATTTCTTATCTGACTACTTCCAAAAAAGGCATTCTATTAAAAAACCCCCAATCAGATGAGTTCGTAACTTTTAAACACATTGGTAAGGCCCCTGTTTCATATGCAAAAACATCATAGAGGCCATTATTCTACCTACCACAGTTATGACACAGAGCACAACCAGAAGCCAGGTCCCTAGGTTAAAGTCCCTGTTATGCTAATTACCTGTGTGACAATGATCACCTACTTGGGGTTTCCTTGACTAGACTGCAAAGTGGGGACATCAGGACCTATCTGTGATACAGATCCAAAGACTGCTAGCTGCCCCAAATGTCATCCTTCATCTTCTTTTTTTTTTTAAATTATTTATTTATTATGTATACAATATTCTGTCTGTGTGTATGTCTGCAGACCAGAAGAAGGCACCAGATCTCATTATAGATGGTTGTGAGCCACCATGTGGTTGCTGGGAATTGAACTCAGGACCTTTGGAAGAGCAGGCAATGCTCTTAACCACTGAGCCATCTTTCCAGCCCCCCATCCTTCATCTTCTAAGCAACAAACTCCCATGCCCATTCTCCATATTTAAGTTGAACCTGAAGTCATTCACTTAGAGGCCATATAGTAGATAACTCATTTCTACATTACTTCCAATTTGAAGAAAAGCTGCCTACCAAATAACTTATCTCCTTCCTCCTTTCCTATACACAACCACAGAGAGGATCACACCACACATGGGATTCAGGAGTCAGTGTGACTTAATGGTACACAGCTCACTAGCCTGGCAAGAGCTGGATTCTATATGAAAGAAACACACTTCTATAGCACCATGTGGCTGCATTTTCTTTTCTTTCCCTCCCTTCTTTCTTTTTATGGTTTTACCAGACAGGGTTTCTCTGTGTTGCTTAGGATCCTGTCCTGGAACTAGCTCTTATAGAGCTGGCTGGCCTTGAACTCACAGATCTGCCTGCCTCTGCCTCCTGAGTGCTGGGAATAAAGGTGTATACCGCCACCGCCTGGCAGGTGACTGCATTTTCATATGTTAACATTTAGAAATTGCTCAGTCTCAAAGGGACACAGTGCCGGTTATTAAAATAATTGATACGGTCTTTTGCCTTCTGGAGGTTGGCAATTCTACTTACTGTCTCAGGCCACCAGTATCCTACAACACAGGCAGAAACAACATCAATGCATTCTTATCTATGAAGACCTGGTACACCTGCTTACTGGCTAGGCAGTAATGAGAAGAGGGTGGCTGATTTTTATCAAGCACATACTAGCTAGACATTCTATAAGTACTACCTGACATTTGAATAGCTACAGGTTTGGAAACTAAGAAATCAGTTAGAGCCCTGCCTAAGATTCCTCTGGGTGGGGGAGGGGGGAGCTCAAACTGGCACTTCCCTTAGAACCCCTGGCTCCTCTCAGGGCCAGCTCAGTCATCACATTACTTACATAGACGTCCGGTACTTGATGTCATCCTTTTCTGCCAGCTCTTCACAGGTAAGGCCATTATGCTCTTTCCAGAGTCCTTGACACTTTCTACAGGTCTCCTGGGGAGGAAGGACAGATACAAAGTTTCTGGTGAGTGCCACATAAGCTTCTGTTCACAAAATGCATTTGAAATGAGCTTCTTGGGTCTGAGTCTCTGAGAACTGCTGTCCCAATGAGCAAGGCTACTTCTAAAGATAGAGCAGCAGCAGAAGGGAAAAGCATCAGAAGGTGCAGGCTAGTCTTCTTAAGTACTGTGAGCTGTTTGAGAGTGTATCTGTTAGGATCTTACCCTCCACAATTCTTCCAGCCAGACTCCTGGCTTAGAACTGAGGAATATGATCACCAGGGGAACCAAGGAAGACATTCCTTCTAACACCTATCATTCAAAAGCATGGATATAAACATTCATAGTTTCACTCCATTACAAACACAAACTGAAAAATGTCATTACTTTGGGGATGAGGAGATAGTTTGTGAAAGTGTTTGCTTTTGGAGCATGTGTGTGCACATAAACATCATCACCTTTTATATTAATAACAAGAACATAGGAAAATATTAAACCAATGATCATGGGCAGAATGGAAACTGAAATTCTGCTCAGTATAGCATAGATGGTGCCTGGGCTCTGGCCTTGTCAGGGGAGGCAAAATCAGGGATTTAACAAGTTGTCATTGATACCTGGAGAAAACAGCATTCTGGCCAGAAGATGCTGGCGGAGAAAACTGGGCTCTAGGGTACTGTGGTTGGTACAGACGATACAAGCAGGCTTGAAGAGACATGCATGGGCCAGGCAGTTCATGTAGGGCCCTACAGTGACCTACTTATCACTTTAGTTTTGATTCCAGAACATCAGGAAGCATGAAGGTAACATGAGTAGATTTGTGATTTTACTATAGCATTCTGGGTGAGATTCAGACTAAGGGGAGGAAAGACTATAATGTTCAAAACACAGCTGGAGGGCTGAAGAAAAGGTTCAAGCTGTTAAAGAGCACTTGTTGCACTGGGTGGCTGTGGCAGTGCACACCGTTAGTCCCAGCACCCAGGAGGCAGAGGCAGGTGGATCTATGAGTTTGAGGCTAGCCTGATCTACAGAGAGTGTTCAGGACAGCGCTGCACAGAGAAATCCTGCTTCAAAAAACCAAAAAGGAAGGAAGCAGCATCTGTTGTTCTTGCAGCATCCACATGTCAGCTTACAACTGTTTGCAACAACAGTTTCAGGGGATCCACAGCCGCCTTCTGACCTCTGTGGGTAGCAGCCATACATGTGGCACATCTATATTCACGCAGCAAAACACTCATGAACATAAAATAATCAGGACAGCTGGGAGCTAGTATGGCCATCTAGTCAAGTGATAAATGAAGGTCTATGAGACCCTGCAGAAAAGTTGAAAGTTAACTGATATGAGAGAAACTCAGCAGGTTTGAGTGTGGGGATGAGGTCCAAGAGGACTTTTTTCTGGTTTGGACAAAAGACATTAACAGCAACACTGACATATTTTGGGTGAGAAGCAGACAAAAACCCTATCTGATCTGGATGATGGTAACACAATAGACATCTCTTGGGAATGTGAGGTAGGGGGTTGATGGCAAATTTTAAACTTAGGGAGAGGGCAGCACAGATGCTGCTTAGCTCTGTAAGAGCTTCATGACAATTCTACTCTCCTTAAGTAACTGGTGACGTAGGTGACTCCAGGCTTAGGATGGTACATACAGACACTACCACAGCGCACACAAGTGTGCATGTGTGTATAGAGTTTAGTGGACAACCCTGCCTTTCATCTTGTTTGGAACAGAGTTTCTCTTGCTGTTCACCACTGGATACTCCAGGCTAACTAGCCCAGCCCACGAGTGTCCAGACCGTCCTTCAGTCTCTGCCTCCTATCTCATGGTACCGACAGCTGTCAAATTCAGCTTTTATGTAGGTTCTGGAGATCTGAACTCAGGTTGTTAGGCCCGAACAGCATACTGAGCCATCTTCTCAGCCAGACACTATTACTTCTACGTAAGGTACATGGTAGTACCAGTCTTGGGAACATCTACACTTTGGCGGGAGGAAAGAGAATGGAGTCTGAAAACAGCTGCTGGTGGAGCAGACACAATTAGCCTGCAAGGACACTGAAGTACTAATGGCCCCAGGTAGCTAAAAGGAGGTGGTGTGGTGTGAACTGGCGGAAGACACAAGACTTTTCACTGTAAGACTGGGGTGAACAGTCAGTGCTTTTAACCAATGAGCCATTTCTCTAGCTCCTGCCTTGAACTTCTGATCATTCTGTCTCTAGATTTGAGTGCTAAGATCACAGATAGATGGCACACCTTGTTATTTTGTGCTTGGGATGGAGCCAAGGACCTTGTGGCATGTTGAGAAATTACTTTAACAACTGAAGTATATTTCTAGTCCTCTCTTTTACTTTTAAATTGTATATGACATATATATGCTAATAACAAAAGTAACATTTAATTTTAGGGATAAAAATGATATGGATAGCCACATGAGTCTGGAACAGACACCCTCTTGAGTAGAATGTGTTCCAAAGACTCCAATCAATGGTGTGGTGGTACAGATGAGTTCACGTGAGTCATTGCTTCTAGGGACATAGATGTTCTCTCTCTCCAATGCTTGCATTCCATTTAAAAAAACAGAGATAAGTCAATACTGTATATAATTACTTCCCAACAAAATCTGTATTTGTACACATTTAAGAATCTGTAGTCTTAAAAGATCTTTAATTCAGTATTCAAGAGGCAGAGGAAGTGGGATTTTATGAATACAAGGCCAGCCTGGTTTATGTAGAGAGTTCCAGGACAGTCAGGGCTACATAGAAAGACCCTGTCTCAAAAAAGAAAAAAGAAAGGAAAAAAAAAAAAAAAAGACTTTGTGACTATTCCAGGAAAATGGCATAAACAACAGCTGGAAAATAGATGAGCTGGTGTTCGGATTCTGTCCTCCTCCTAAACAAGAAAAACAAAACCACCCACCAGAAATGACAGCCCGAAAACAATACATGGCAGAAAGGCAATACTATTGAACATCCTTAATTCATGGCCCATCTTCTTATGTGAAGAAACCCATTCTCCAGGTAAGGCCCAAGCCCACAAAATAGCTTATGCTTTATGAGCGTCAAAGGGAAGTCCTCTGGCTTGTATTCAATACTACAGTGGTCAGCCTGTTGGTTATATTTCTTCACAGTAAAGGGCCCAGGGGTCCCAAAGAATAAGCCCCAACTGTATTCTGAAGAGGCACTGTAGCCTCTGAAACCCAGCACAGAATGGGCTGGGCAGACTTATCATGTGGAGCACTCTGCATCATCTCCTTTAAGCACTGTAATTTTCTTCTCCCAAACTTAGCTAGGCTTTGTTCCTAAATATCAAGAAGTTTCTGTAATGTGACAACAACCATGTTCTTTAAACTGGAGAGAATGAGAAAAGCCAGAAGGCTATTTTGGATGGCAGAGCACCCTGACAAGTAACTTACCAACATGAAGCACAGCACACCATGTCCACCCAACCCAGTCAGGCCTGAGCTTTCAGGCCCATCCCTTACCTGGTGACTTCACCGCAGGAAGAAGAGAGGGGACACAGGTGCTGGCTAACCTAGGCAACTCATTAAAGGAGTTGCTGCCAGCTGCTGCTCGTTATGATATTAGGAGCCTGCTGCCTAAGTCTTATGGGGCCCATGAGTCCTTGAAACGCTAAGATATCTTGTAATATAGAGAAAACATTGGTGGCTGGGGAGATGGCTCAGTTGGTAAAGTGCTTGCGTTGCAAGCATTAGGATCTGAGTTCAACACCCAGAGTCCGCATTAAAAAAAAAAAAAAAGTCAGGCATAGTAGAGAGTCCTTGTAATCTTAGTTCTGAGGAGGAAGGGGCAGGATGAGCCCAGAGGCCTTAAGGCCAGCCAGCCTGTAGCAATTAGCAAGCCCTCAATGAGAGATCTCATTTCTAAAAACAAGGCAGAGGAACACCACTGGAGATTGATTGCTGCATTCATGTGTGTGCACGTGCACCCCAAACAAACAAACAAACGCCAGTCATCCTGGTCAATTCCCTAGGGTCTTCCAAGTGAAAGATGTGACACCTGACTCCATTAATGACTAGCCAACTCAAGGGACCATAGGGATACACGCTTTCAGGCCACCTGTGTCCTCCAGCTGTTGAAGACACTAGTCCCCCCCCCTCACCGCCAAAGTCATGTGGGTTAAGAACCAGAAGATCTAGAAGGACACTGATTTAGAGACACTGTGACAGTTGCAGGAAGTTGTGAGAATCAATGTAGCTCAGTTAAATTAAAGCCCAGGCAGATTCAGTGAGTTTCTGTTACTGGAGGAAGTCACTGGAGACCTCAGGGAATTCCCTTCCTTCCAGACAAGGAAGAAATAACACCAGCAGGAGCCTGATCCTCACCCCAAAATTTCAGGAACTAGCCAGTTCAGTAAAGCAAGTAGGGTGCAGTAGTAGTATGAGGTGACAGTGTGGATGCATACACAAGTATATCTAGTGTGAGAGGGGTGGTGGCAAGTGTACTCTAAGGAGCCGATATAATCTTTCTTGGTATTGTTTTTTTTGTTTTTGGTTTTTCTTTTTGAGACAGGGTTTCTCTGGGTAGCTTTGTAGTCTAGCTGATCTTGAGCATCCGCCTGCTTCTGCCTCCCGAGTGCTGGGATTAAAGGCATGTGCCACCACTGCACGGATTGTTTGTTTTGAGACAGGGGTCTCTCTACAAAGCCGGGAACTCTCTCTGTAGATCAGGGCTGGCCTCAAACTTACAGAGATCTGCCTGCCTCTGTCTCCTGAATGCTGGGATTAAAGGTGTGTATTTTAATAACTGGCTGATGTCTTAAACTAAAATTCTTGGGGAACACACACTCACACAACTGATAAAACAGTTACTCAGTTTGGACTGACACTGTCTGGTAAGGTGTCTTTCCAGGCTCTGCTAGCAACAACAACCAAATATCAAACATTCAAAATAGACCCTTTAACCAAGCAGTTCACCAACGAGACACATTCCATAAGTTGAACTTCCAATGAACACAGAAGGGTTTCATATTAATAAACAAAAATTATTTCAGGGATTTCAGGGTATGGTTCATTGCAAGCTGGGTGGGTTGGTGCTACTTGGGGTAGTCAGGAGAATTGTCAGTTTGAGGTAAGCTTGGGTAACACAATGAGACCATATCTTTAAAAAAAATAAAAATAAAGTAATGCCAGATAGGTCTGAGTCAGGGCTGAAGTTTCTACCACTTTTGATAGGAAAGTGCATGTTCAGGCGTGGTAGAGATGCAAAAACAAGACCTGGGTCAGCAGGCTGCTGGTGCCAAGGATACAGGAAGTCAGGGAGAGTGAAAGGGAAGTGTGATGACTTGATGGCTACAGTAGCAGAGGTGGTGACGGTGGTGGATCTGATGCCTTCTTTGGGCTCCCTGGGCTCCAGCATGGTCATGGTGAACATAAACTCAACCTTACATACAAACACAAATATAAATGAAAAATGTATCTTTAAAAAAGGAGAGTGAGCTGGAGGTAGGAGAGATTGCTCAGTAGCGAGAAGAACTGGCTGTTCTTCCAAAGAATCCAGGTTCAATTCCCAGTGCCCATTGGCAGCTCACAACTGTTTATATCTCCACTTCCAGAGTATTGACTACCCTCTTCTTCGGTGAGGAAGAGTCTGCGCCATAAGACCTTCTATAGGTATGTGTTTTGAAGTAAATGGGAAAGGAAGCTGTCACATTACTTGGCCAAGGCCATGGAACTGTAGACACAATTCAGCTTGGCTCCAAGCAGGCTTGCTCTTTCCCCTCTGTTCCCACTGCTTCCCTGTGTGGTATTTGCTGGCAAGAACAGGTCATTGTTTAGCAGAAAACTCAAGCCACTAGGTCCCAATGGAATCTCGTGTAAAGAGGCCACAGATGGGCAACTGGCAAGGCTGACTAGTTGCAGCTGTGCAGGACGGTACTTCCTAAATGAGCTTCCTGGAGAGCTGAGAATGACACAGAGAACAGAACAATGGAATGGGACCAAATATGAGGCTACCCTTTCTTTCAGATCATCATAGGAGCTTACTAATCAGTATATCCTTAAACTGGTCACGTGCAAGGAAGCAGCTGTTCCTCCCACCTCAGCCACTTTGCACATCTGGTGGGGTAACAGAAAGAAGTATATACAGACAAAGACAGGCTCAATGTGTGTTTTCCACACCAGAGCCAAGGATCAGTCAGTCAGTCATTCTCCATGGCTGGTTAGTCCTGGATCCTTCCTGTGAATACTCATCAATTGTCTTTTCAAGAGTAACTAAGACTCTGACCATTCGGAATTTTAAATTTTTATGTTTTTGGGAGTCTCACTATATAGCACAGACTAGCTTACAGCCCACAATCCTCTAGTGTCTGCCTCCTGAGTCCTGGGACTTTAGATATATGTCACTGTGACCAGCTGTTAGGATTTGTTGATGATTATTACTGTCAAAGAATTGGGTCAAAGTTCTGATTTAGATATTCGAAACAGCAATGATTTCTGCACTGAAGTAATGAAAAAAACATTTTCACTTGCCCATTCTTGCCTCTTTATCCACTGCTACTGAATGTCAAGCCATCTGGCAGGGTTTCTTTCTGCAAAGGCCCAAGAGGAGGGCATTATGAAGCCTTCCCTTCTCCATCTCCCTCTAGGCGGGTGGGACATTATCAAGCCTTGCACTCCTCCGAGGACTGAACATGATGAGGTCAGGTTAGGAAAGGTAGGGTGCAATGGTGGGATCCAGAGCTAGAGTGAGGAGTCTGGTCAGTATCTATGCCAAGACCAGCAGCCTCTTGCCAATGTACACATCCTCTACACTAACAGCATAGCTGTGTCAAACATCAGGGCATCTGGGAAATTTTGATATCTGGAAAAAAGATGGTGCTCTTTTCCTGAATACCTGGGGCACTTGGCTTATACTTCATTATATTGTTATTATTTTTAGAGATAGGGTTTCTCTGTGTAGCCCTGATTGTCCTGGAACTCGCTCTGTAGACCATGCTGACTTCAAACTTAAGAGATCTGTTTGCCTCTGCCTCCTGAGTGCTGGAACTAAAGGTGTGCACCACCACTGCCCAGCTACACCAATTTAGAAATGGTCTCACTGTAACCCAGGCTGGCCTTGTATCATGTCTCAGCTTCCCAAATGCTGGGTTCTATGTCCCTACTCTTCTACCACTCATTCTAAAACAGTGGTACTTGACATCAGCTCACACCTTTTCATGAAGTTGTGCTGTATCTGCAGGGGGTTTTCACCGTTTCAAAACAAACCATCTCTCAGAAACTTCAACTTGGTGTGGCCAGCCAAGTACTGTGAAATCTTAAAATGACCCTGGTTTCCTCTCTAGTCTCTACAAAGAGCTTCAGAAGGAAAAGACTGCCCTTAAAAGAAAATTATAGACATACACTAAATCCAAAGGATGTGCTGCACTATTTCTCTTCAGTGAGGGAACCACTCAGCGTTACTCCCATAGGCTAGAACTAGTCAAGTACTCTTTCAGGAAGATCTGGATTTCTGTCCTTATGCTGCCCTCAAGGGACAAGCGGGTGTAAAAGCACACTGGTCTCTACCCTACTTTTGGGAAAGGAGCCACAAGAACTGGCTCCTTTCTATAACGTTGGGATCAGGGTTCTGAGATAAAAAGTGGCTGCCGAAGCAAACAATTCAGTTTACTTTTATCAGAATTGACTTCAAATTTAACTCACCAATACTCTCTCAGAAGTTATTAAAAACTAAAACTGAGTCTGGTTTATTTGAGGTCCTTTAACAGATCATCTGTAACACCTGGGTAAGTGGATACAGATGTTTAGAAACAACATCTGAGTTCCTTTCTAGGAACTCCAGGTCCTGTTCTGAGGGATAAAAGATTACAATCAATTCCGTGCCCACTAGGAAGTTACACTGGAGGGTGATGATGACATGTTAAATAAGTGAAATATAAATAAGACAGGATTATAAGTACTAAGGGGATAAATGCAGGAAGATAGGTCATCAGGGTTAGGGCTGTAACGAAGTAAACTAAAGGTGCACAGAAGCCAAGGTGGTGTGTCTTGTGATGTCTTGGGGAACTGCAAGAAGAGAGGCAGGAGACTAGTCCAGAGAATAAAGCAAGGGGCTGTGGGGTATGAGGCTGCCTGGTTTTGGAAGGTGATAACTAGAGCCTGGGCTAGCACCCAGAGTAGGCAGAGTCTCCCCTAGTGATTGTACATAAAGCTGCTGGCTGCCCTTTTAAGGGGGACACTCAGGCTTGAGCAACACCCTCTGCTAGGATGGGGTCTTGTCTGCTTCTGCTTTGTGCCTAGGGGTTCAGTTCTCATAGCTCTGAAAGGCAGGAGGGAAGAGGCCATGACTCACACCCTTTCAGAAGCATCTGCCTAATACATAGGCTCCACACAATTGGAGTTTGTGGAGTCAAAGTCACTACAGCAATGACTGTATCCCTTTGGTAAGGTTGTGAAATCATCCCATAAGATTATGATCAGAGGGTTTTGAACTAGGACAGGAAAACTGTGCATCCCACATACTGTTTTGTTAAACTGTTATTTCGGTTAGACATTTATACTCATGCACTGAATTTATGTTAAGTCAGTATGTGCATAAGCTAATACAAATTTAATCATTCAAAAATTAGTTTAAGAAAGTACCTGAACGCTGGACAGTGGTAGTGCACTCCCCTTTAATCCCAGCACTTTGGAGACAGAGGCAGGCAGATCTCTGTGATTTTGATGCCAGTCTGGTCTACAAGAACTAGTCCCAGGACACGTTCCAAAGCTACAGAAAAACCCTATCTCGAAAAAAAACCAAAAAGTAAGAAAAAAACCTGATGGGGCTAGAGAGATGGCTCAGCAGTTAAGAGCACTGTTTGTTCTTCTAAAGGATGGGGTTCAATTTCCAGCACCCACATGACAGCTCTCAACTCTTTATAAGCTTCAGGGGATTTAACACCCTCATATAGACATGTATGTAGGGAAAACCCTAATGTACATTATAAAAAAAGAAAAGAAAAGAAAGCATCCGAAGGTCATTCTTATACTGAGATAAGAATAATTGGAACGAAGTGGAAGAATAATGCATGAGCATCAGACAGAAACAGAGGCTTAACTGTGGCCAAAGAGTAGGTGATGTGGTACAAACTGTGGGACTTAACAAACAACAGACATTTTGAATTAAAAAATAAACACTTCTGCTCAATGCCTGTGCTACTCCGGGCTTCCCAGCATTTGCTGGGAATCTAGGCCTGGCAGGAGAAGCTAGCAAACTCAACTTGTCCCTGCTCAGCCTCCACTGTCATCATCCCCAGAAGGAAAATGATGACTCAAATGAGTCAAATCACAGTACTCTGTTCCCTCAGGAACAGCCTACAACCTATATTAAAGCCATGCTAGCCCAACAGTGTAAAGGGCAAAAGAAACAGAATAGGATCCACAGCACACACCATCCTACAAGACAGCCACAAGCACAGAAGCTCACCTTTTCAAGATACACATAAAGGCAGAGAGTGTCAGGAAGTAGCTAAGTGGTAGAGTGCTTGCTTGCCTAGCATGTGCCAAGTCTAGGTTTGATACCTAGGACCAAAAGACCAAAACCAAACCAAACCAACAAGCCAAAACAAAACACAACAAACCTGAGAGGGGGCCCTTAAAAAGGACAGTGCTGATGGGGTAGAGGTAATGATTAACTCCTTTCTTTATGATTAAGTCCTTTCTTTATTGGCTCTAACACCTATTGCTAGCTATGCTTTCCCAATAATTTGAACAGAGGTGTGTGACTCCTGGATTAGCATGAGGACAACAAGGTGTTCATTCTGGTATTCAGTCTTGCATCACCTTTCTACTCTTGGTAGATTTGAGGATCTATTTCATTGAGTCATCTCACCATCCAACTCTCCCTTTTTTTCTGTTCCCACAGACAGAAAGTCAGTCAGACAGACATGTCTTATGAGACACATTTTACTGTTCCCCATCCTGGATGAATGAATTGTACATATAAATGATAAACAGGAAGTTAGTTATGTTTTGCAGTCATGGACTCTGAGTCCTGATTTCCGGTATATTTTGTGGTTGCTAACTGGGAATCCCAGTGGTTTTCCTTCCACTTTTATTTTGAAGTTCAAGTTCCCCCATCTGCTGCCCAATGTCCTGAGAGGAATAGAAACAGAATGTATGTGTGTGGGAGGAGCGCAGGTTTTAGCGATGGAGATAGGCTAGAGTTCAATGCCTTGGCTCTGCTATCGTCTGGGCAGTGTAAGGACCAGTGAGGGTACGGCTTCTGGCACTCAGTAGGCTGACCTGAACACTGACCTCATGGAATGGCTTGGCTTTGCCCCTCTGACATTTGTCTACACGTCTCTGACAATTCAGTACCAACAACAAGCCTGATGGGCTAGCTTATTCTTTCTGCTTCTCTGTGGAACGGATTTGAGTGCTTCTCTTCCTGTTGTATTTTTGTAAGGTTTTTAGGGCAGATTCAGTGCTGGCATCCCACATTTGGAAACTAATCCCCTTTACACGAAATATAAAGCAGTTTAATATTGACTTTTAGTAAACTAGGTGCACACCTTTAAATCCCAGCACTTAGGAGGCAGAGGCAGGAGGATCTCTGTGAGTTGAGGCCAGCCTGGTCTACAGAGCGGGTTCCAGGACAGTTCCCAAAGCTACACAGAGAAACCCTCTCTCTAAAATGCAAAACGAAAAATCAACCCCCGCTTCCCCGCGCGCGCAAAAAAAATTATAAGCTTTTTTTTTTTAAACACAGGTCAAGCTAACACAGAATAGAGATAGTTCAACCAGGCTTAAACACTGATAATCTAGTTCTTGCTACTCAGGATGAGCAGCTGTATTGTAACCTGGGGATTTTACACAGTGGTACAAAGGCCAGTCCTGAACCCACTAATCAAAAAGGCATTTTGACAAGATTACTGAGTGATTTCAACACACTGCACAGTCTGGGAAGCCCTGACTTGTTTGACAGGTCTTGGTTTTGCTAACCCCTTGAATACCTGTTCTGACTAGGTGAGCCCTCTGGAGATCTCATTTTTGTGTTGCTAAAGGACTAGCAGAGTTCAAGCACTGGCCTCCAAATAAAAGGTCCTGAGGGCATTGATGGTGCACACCTTTAATCCCAGCACCCAGGAAGCAGGCAGATCTCTCTGAGTTCAAGGCCAGCCTAGTACCAGTTCCAGAACAGCCAGAACTGTTTCAGAGAAAAGAAGAAGAATTTGATCTTATTTTATTATTTTTATTGTTGTGTCACCATGTTTGGCTGGTTTTTTTCCTTCTTTTTCTTTTTTTTTCTTAGTGTCTTAACAATATAATGATATTTCATTTTTATTTTAATAAATAAAGTTTGCCTGAAGACATGAGAGCAAAACAGCCCCACTGGCCAGCCTCATAGACCAGGCAATGGCAACATACACCTTTAATCCCAGTAGCCACACTAGTTTGCCACAGAAACCGGATGGTAGTGATGCATGCCTTTAATCCCAGCCCTAGAGAGGAATATAAGACAGGAGGAGACAGCTCTCACACAGTCTCATTCTGTGGATTCCTGGAGGCATATTCACCATTTTGGACTGAGACAAAGTTAAGAGTCAATGACTGACTGTTTTGCTTTTCTGACCTACAGGTTGAACCCCAATATCTGTCTGAGTTTTTAGGCTTGAAGCTGAGTGATCCACTGACCTCTGCTTCCCAAGTGCTAGGATTAAAAGTGTAGGTGGCCATGCCTGGTTTGTAGATATCAAGGACCAAATTGTGTGTGTTCCTATCAAATTCATGTGTTGATCCTTGAGCTCCACATTACATGACTATATTGAAGACTGGGCCTTTAAAATACAAGAGATTTAGCTTAGTGTGTATATATAAGTATGTGCAAGACCTTGGGTTCCATCCTCTGCCCCACATACACAAAAAGGTTTAGAAGTTAAAAATGAATCTCGCAGTGGCCCAAATCCCATTCAGATATATTCTCGTGAGAAGATAAAATTGGATACACAGGAAGACACCAGGGAGGCACATGTAAGAGCAAGGACCTGATGCTATTTGGAAGGTAAGAGGATCCCAAATGCAAGGTCTGCCTGAGCAAGTGGGGAAAGATGGCTCAGTGGTTAAGAGCACTTGCTGCTCCTGTGAAGGACCAGAATTCAGTCCCAACACCCACACCAGGTAGCTCACAACCACATATAACTCCAGGTCCTGGTGATCTGACACCTTTTTTGGCTTCTGTTAATATCTGCACTCACATGTAAATTCTCATATTCATACCTATGATAAAAATAAAAATGTATTAAAAAAACAACTTGGTTAGAGTCTGATGTGGTGGATCATGCCTTTAATCTTGAAACAGAGAAATCTCTGAGTTTAAGGCCAGCATGATCTACAGAGTGAGTTCCAGGACAATCAAGGATGCAAAGAGAAATCCTGTCTTGTCAGGGGAAGGGGACAACTTGACTGGAGATGGAGGAAGTGACCATATGAAGACAGCAAGATGGCTACCTTATTTTCAAATTAAGGAGAGAAGTTCTAGGAGAAACTAAATCTGCTCACTGCTTCTCTTGGCTTTCTAGCCTTTAAAGTTTTGGAAAAGACATGGCTAGGGCTTTGCAAGCAGAAAGGGTAGTAAAGCTGAGAAGTTGAGTTCTTTGTTTCACGTGCTGTGTCCTCCCAGACTGATCCATGTTGAAGGTATTCCGTCACAATATTTGGGAATGAATGGAGAATTACTTGTAGAGACCATGATTTACTAAGTCCTCAAAAAACATCAAGACAGATACCAATATTTTTTTCTATTTGGATGAGCACATCCTTTCAGGAAGCAGTTGCCTCTAAACATTTTTACTTGAAAGTAACCACAATCTTTTTTTTTAAATTTATTTTTTTATTTTATATACCTTGGTGTTTTGCCATGTGTGTCAAGTTACAGACAGGTGTGAGCTGCCATGTGGGTGCTGGGAGTTGAACCTGGGTCCTTCGGAACAGCAGTCAGTGCTCTCAACCACTGAGCCATCTCTACAGTCCTGTAACCACAATCTTGAGATTAAAAATCACTCTGGTGTCCACTGATGTTTATAGCAAATAATCCCAGCCTACAAAAGCGCTACACTGGAGTGCTGTGTCTGCTAAATTAAGTAGAAAAAACAAGGCACCCTGACCACACATTTAATGGAGTGCCTGGAATATGACAACAGAATTTTTCTAGTTGACTTACTTCATTGAGACTTGATTATGTTCTGAGAACAGAGAAGGTTCCAGAATTCACAGAATCCATGTTGAATCAAATTTGTAGTTATGGGATTTAGTGTGATTGACCAGACCTATTTCAACACTTATTGAATTCAAGCACGCCAGACACACTTGAAAAGTAAAAATTAAAGGTAGTCAAGACTCTGTCTCTGACTTTTAGTGGAGCATGATCTAAACCAAAATTCATGGACACAAAATGCCTGCATGGGAAGAAGCAATGTGAGCTGAAAAATCTATGGATTTTCACCAGTGATGATCAGCAGCTACCAGACAGGATGCGATTCCAAGTGAAATCTGGTTGCATGCAGTTCCATTTATATTGCTGGTGTGGGCCGAACACATTTAGTAGGGCCCAAATCACCATCCCTGGGTATGTACTTTACAGACTAGGGGTATTCTAGCAGCCCACTAGAGCATGTCTCTTATTGTGCACATACTGTGCTGCTAGCACATAAACTGAACTTTGCTGTGGTTCTTACCCAGCCTCAAGCTCCTCCTGCCTCTGTCCTGTTCAAGAGAATGCTCTCTTCCTGCTTCTCTTTGATCACTTGGCCTCTCTAAAAGGTTACCGACACCAGCCTGCACCCTCAAGTGGCAACATGTCCTCATGACTCACATCCTTGTTCATTCATTCAAACCATTACAAGCAGGAACCACACAAGCCAGGAGAGGCCCGAGTGTTCCCTGATGAGTTCTTTCCATTCCAAAGACATTCTCTTTCTCACAGACATCAACTTTGGAATTTTATTTGACCTTAAAAGTGTCTGTATCAGTGTTAACATCAGGTGAAGATGGTAAGGCTTCAAACCAACAGAAGCTCTACCATCAGAAGAGTTGTGGGATCTCCTGGAAGCAATTACAGCTGTGCTCAAGGCTGAGTCAGTAGCCCCATCTCCCAGTTGCCTCTTAGCCTGTCCTGATGCCCAGCTGTTTGGCTGCCATCTTCCAAGGCGCTCTTGGAACACAAAGGCCATTTTCTGTGTGGACAGGCATAGCAGGGAAGGGAATCCACATACCACTAAAAAGAACATGGTGTGAGTGTGTGCGCGCACGCGTGTTTGTGTGTGCGGTGGGGAGTCCTACCTAAGGTCCTATTCTGAAAGAATGGCATTTTAGGCTTAACAAACTGGGAAAGAAAGAAAAGATACCCAACCTGGTTCAGTTGAGCCATGACACACAAAAGTCACCGGCCTCAGGATTCAGGCACTTCCCCTCTAGTCATTGTCTCATGTTTTTAATTCCAGGTTGGCCTTGGGCCTGTGAAGCAGGTGTGGGCCCACATGGGACCAGGGGTGCGGATATAACCTCATCCAAGGTCCATTATTTCCCATGGGTAGAAGAAATCATTGTTCTGAAGTAACAAAACAAAACCAAGACATCCCAGACACATGAAATGATCCTAAGGAACAAGAGGGCCTGATCTCAGTAAAACGCTGTATAGACTACATATATCCTGCAACAGATTTAGGATAATCAAAATGCATGGCTTATAGTAACAAATTCATTCCTCTGCTTCCATTCTTTGAAACAGACTGGTTCCAGACTCACAATTCTCCTTCCTCACCTTCCCGAGTGCTGAGATTATAAGCCTGTGCTATAATAAACCATTTAAGGAGTTTTCTACTAGCACGGCCTCTGAACAAAGTGTTCATCTAGGAGTAGATGCCTTTCACCTGGAGACTCCTCAGCCTCAGGCAAGGAGTATTCCCTCCCTTTGAGATTTTGTTTTTATTTTTCAAGTATGGGTGTTTTGCCTGCTTATATGTCTGTGCACTATTTGTGTGTAGTGCTCATGGGGGTCAGAAGAGGGAGTCAGACCTCCTGGGACTGCAGTTATGGATGGTTATAAGTCACCATGTGAGTTCTGGGAATTGAACCAGGGTCCTCTGGAAATAACAGCCACATCTCTCCAATCCTTGGCCATTCATTCATTCATTCATTCATTCATTATGTACACAGTGTTCTACCTGCGTGCCAAAAGAGGGCACGAGACCTCATTACTGATTGCTGTGAACCAACATGTGGTTGCTGGGAATGGAACTCAGAAGTTCTGCAAGAACGGCCAGTACTCTTAACCTCTGAGCCCTCTCTCCAGCCCCACCTGCCTATTCTTTTAGGAAGTCCTACCCTCTGCTTGCTGGATAGTGTGGGCAATATCACATGCTGTCATTAAAGGTGGCACTGGACAGGTGGTTCCCCCTCCCTTTTGAAGGCTGTGACTGTTACTTAGAGAACCAAGTGGTATTGCTGGGGTTCTTTTTTTGTTTGTTTGTTTGAAGGCTTTCTTGCTATTGTCTTAAGCTCTCCTCTATTTAAAAAAAAAAAGAAGAAGAAAAGGAAAGTCTAGAATAATAGGAGGAATGACATGCAAGACCTCTACCCACTCATCCATCCATTCATCTATCTATCCAGACAGGGTTTCTCTGTATAGCTCTGGCTGTCCTGGAACTCCTGTAGAACAAGCTATTCTTGAACTCAGAGATCTATTGGCCTCTGCCTCCCAAGTGCTGAAGATGTTGCCACCACTGCCCAGCTATAGGACCACAGTTTAAAGGCTACATATCTGTAAATTAGCTTCTGGCAGATTATAGTAATAGAAACATGCACAGAAGCCCCACTATTAGCCCCCTCTACATCTTCTCTGTGTGACTGGTGCTTCCTCCCAGGTGAAGGAAGGCTGCTGGTTACTAGCTATAGGGACTTGTGAAAGTCAGGCTTATGCTGGAATGTAGGTTTATTTGTGAGGCTCTAGGGACATCTACTGGCTGCTTTCAGTTACTCTTCTTTACACCAACAAAATCTTCCTATGTTGCTATACCACTTCTGAGGCTCACAATTGATTTTCAACATTCAAGTTCACTGAAACAGGCAAAAGAGCTATATAGTTCTTATGTGTTTTCTATGGTGTATTCTGCAATATAAATACTCTACCTACATTTTATAATGAGACTGAAGAACAGTAAAGCTTGTATCAGGCTTAAAAAAAGTACAAAACTCTCACTAGAAGTTAAGGGGAATCACTATCTTGCCAAACACCAACAACCTCATCTTGCAGGACAGATTTAGTTCTGCTTAGTCACTCAACACTAAGCAGCAGCTCTGAGCAAGTGGCCTTGTTTCAGCTTCCTTATGTATAAAATGAGTTATCAGGGATAAAGGAGATACATTCTAAGCACTCAGCAAAGTGGCTGGCTCCCAGCAGTGCTGTTCTACTGTCTGTGCTCTTACCATGTCAGCCTGGGTTCCTGGGTTTTCTGCCCTCCTAGTATAGTGACCCTGCTCATCGGGATGAGCTGGAAAGGCCACTCTTCACACAGATGGGGACAGATCACATTTCTGGACAAATCCAGACTCTAGGAAAGAGTGAGAACTTGACTGGACAACTTAAAGACAGAAAGAAACTTCCAGAAAGGTATAGCAAGAGTACTAAAAAACTGCAGCTAGTTCTGCAGACTTAACAACGAGAAGCTAAATACATAGCAGGAGCCATTTTGTCAATGAATTCCCTAACAACTCTGACAACGAGGAGAGCAACAAGGGACGATAATGTCTTTTTGTTTTAGGATCTCACTATGTAGTTCTATATGTAAGGGTATTCTGTCCTGGAATTCACTATGAAGCTATGTAGGCTAGGCTGGCTTCAAATTCAGAGAGTTACCTGCCTCTGCTTCCCAAGTGCTGGGATTAGAGGCGTGCAGCACTATGCCTAACATCTTAAAAAGGAATGAAGCTGTAACAGATATTCGAGGTGTCAGTGGACGTCATCCAAACACAGGCCAACAGTCAATTCAGTCCTCTGAACAAAGGATCTGTTCTACTCCATCTAGTAACAAGACTTGCGGCACACCGGAATGGTGTGGCCAGCTGTGAGAGGTGGGCAGGTAACAGGAGTACACTGACATGAAGAGACAGAGACGGTGTTAACGAGGCTGCTGGTGCATCATAGGAACTTGGCAAAGAGCTAGGGCAGTAGTAAAGTTGAGCAGGGAGCCCTTAAGAACCTCCTGTCTCCTATTTCTGGAGTCTAAGTGTTCATGGGATGAGTGTTTGATAGACTGTGCTCTGGAGCTATGGCAAGGGACCATGAAATTAAGACCCTGAAATCAGGCAAGAAAGATAGAACATCCTTATTATGGATTCTGCCCAACAAACGAATATACTACTGCAGGAAGTGGATGAGAGAAAGGTGGAAGCACAGGTTTACTCTATTCATAGAAGGCCTTTCTCAGCCTGCTAGCATTTTCCTTAACTGATCTTATGAGAGTAAGAACCGTTTTAGAACTGCCTGAATAGCACTGGTTTCATCATGATAGTATGCATGGATGACAGAGCCAGTCTTACCCTAGCAACTTGGCGACCCTCAGATCAGTCTTTCTATTGAGCATCAAGAGTGAGTAAGGTGGCTTCACTGTCTCCACTAATAGAGCCCTCGAACAGGTTTCCAAAAGTCTCTTACTTTCAGCCCGTTTACCAAACTGCTATCAAAATTATTCCTCATAAAACTAAGACTGGTCTTAGTACTGCTTTATTCCACCCAGTATGAACAGACTGAATCTACATGCACAGGACATAGCCTAATTTAACCATTATCATAACCTTTTAAATGGATATGTGGAAAGGAATTTGCTAACTCTGCCCTAAGTGTGAACTTAACCTTGAACCTTGGTGTTCCCATCAAGCAGCCTGAGAATAATGACAACATAGCAGTAGATAAGCCCTGAGCTGTATAAGCAGTCCTTGGCTGTCTATTACTCAGAGAAGAAATAAACAAGAAACCACATTCCAGCTCCTGTAGAGGATTGGTATTTATACTCTTACCGTTTACAGACAGACAGTGCCATTCCATTACCAGTTAGGTCAGATGAGAAGGCAGACGGGGCTGATATGAGGTTAAACAGATTGAGGCATGAGCAGAACAGGGGGCAACACTGAAACTGGCCCTGGTTCTGGCATAGCACATGTGTCCATGGTTGGGCTTTGTGGAACCCTTTTTGTGAAGGGAAGAGGACTCACAGTGACTAGGGGAGGCACCAGCTGTACTTCTCAAGGGTCTAGGCAGCACAGGTCCCCAGGGTTTCTGAAAACAGAAGCTGGCTGAGGAAGAGGGGGGAGCACCTCATATGCTCATGTAATGTCTCCATTCTCTAGCTAGTGCTTTTCCCCACTGCAGAGGGACGGGCACCTTACAGCTATCTTAGCAGGAACAGCAGGTGCTCCAATGGGCACTCATGTCTACTGAGGAACCTAATGAATGTGAAGAAAAACAACTTATACTTTTGTGGTTACTGCCTCTAATAAAGCGAATGAATAAGTTTCTTTATTTCTGAGGTAGACACAGGAGCACAGAGTAAAACAATCACTTTATTAGACCTTTGTTATGAAACAAGGTCACTGTGTAGTTTTGACTGCCCAGAAACTCTGTATGTAGACCATGGCCTTAAATTCAGAGATGCCCTCTAGAGGGCTGGAATGAAAAAAGGGTTTTGGCATGAAACTTTGAATACACGTGCCCTAAGATATTCTCTTAGTTAGGTAACTTATTTACTTCTCTAAGAAGGAAAGAGGCTTGGGTACCCAGACAAGTTTGGGAAAGGGTAAGTCTCCTTTACCACAGGCTTCAGGCAGCTAAAGAGGGCATAGAACTCAACAGAACAAATGTCCAGCAACCATGGGCTTTCCAGAGGGCAGGCCTCCAAGTGACAAGGTACCTGAGTCTCTTAAGGGTTGTGAGCCACAACTCTGGATAGTACTGGCTCTCCTGGTGAGCCCTCTGTACTGGCCTACTGGTTGCACATGCCACAGTGGGCCTGGCAGTTGCCAAATCATGGTCACCACTAATACAGATACATGGACAGCCAAAGACAAAAATGAGCTGGGGTGGGGGGGAATGAGCCCCTGTTCTATGGCCCTCAGGACTATGACTACATGGGGCTGGGTATAAGTGGCAGCTGGGCCATTGTTTCCCATGCCCTTTCTCCACGTAGGGACTCAGGCCAGGGGCTAGGAAGGATTTTGGCCTTTTGGAAATTAAGAGGTCATTGGTTAGCATTAACTGTCAGCTTGACAGAATCTAGAATTTCCTGGGAGACAGGCCTCTGGACATGCCTATGGGGGATTACCTTAGTTACCTTAATTGAGGCAGTTAGACCTGATGACTGTAGATGGCACTTGGCTGGAGTTCTAGACTATAACATAAAAGGAGCAGAGCAGCAACACACATTCATCATGCTCTGCTTTCTGAACGTGATGTGAACAACTCCTTCAAGCTCCCCTTGCCTTGCCTTTTCCACTACAGTGGACTGTACCCTTGAACTGCAAGCAGAAGAAATCCTTTCTCTCTTAGGCTGGGAATTATTATTTTAATCACAGCAACAGGAAAAGACATAAAAGACAGAGCTAGAGAAACTGTTCTGTTACCCATGTGCCCAGGTACCAGGGCAGGCACACGAAGCAGTACCGCTGCTGCAAACAGTGCTGTGAGAAGAACCTTATAAAGGCAAACTCTATTAACCCTTCCTCCTCCTCCCCAGACAGAAGAGACAAAGAGATGCATGCACTAAAAGCCAGAGGGAAGGGGACATTGTGGGGAAGTAAAAAGCTCAAAGCTCAACCTGTCAGAAGTCACAAATTCATCCCCTTTCCTCTTACACTCCCATCCAAATGGCAAGTCACCAAGGCTGCTGCAAAAGCCTATCTCAGGAGTAATTAAATCAAATGAATCCCAGGAGAAGAGCTTTAAATATTCAAAGCCCCATTAATCCTTATGAGTTGT
The DNA here is from genome assembly GCF_982192425.1 of Myodes glareolus. Taxonomy (NCBI): domain Eukaryota; kingdom Metazoa; phylum Chordata; class Mammalia; order Rodentia; family Cricetidae; genus Myodes; species Myodes glareolus. The sequence goes on along the minus strand of NC_142027.1, from coordinate 102,040,358 downwards.
AATTAAATATGTATGTTAAGAAGGCTTGGACAAAAGCAAAAAACACTTTCAAAATGTGTATTCTTTAAATCTGTTAGCATTAGCATGCATTTTTGTTCTGACCTTGTAGAAAACTATGTAAGAAATTCCATGAATAATACACTGTAAAAACTGGTAGAAGAATGTAGATACAATTTCAGCCCATAATGAGCCGTAAAATGTGCCCGAATAAACAGTTTTACTCCTCTTATCTTTCTATTTCAGTGCTAGACCTGAGTCTAGGGCTTCACTCTTGTATGGTAAGTGATTCACTACTGAGCTACACTCTTAAGCCCTCACAGATTCACTTATAAGGATTTGAATAATTGAACCTGCAAATAATAGCCTCCACTTCCTTTCTGCAATCTGACCTGGACTCTCTGGGTTGCCACCAGCACCTTGGAAAGACTTTTCATTTCTGCAGTTCTGAGTTCTTCAAGTCCAGTTAAAAGCTCAGAGACTTCTCCGTCCTCCAGGGCCCACCTTCTGTTTAAAAGTGGGATAACCCCAACATTACTTTCTGAAGGAAGGCAGCATGTCTTTCCTTGCAGAGGTAATGTGTGTCTCAAAACCCCCAAAGAGACTTGGACTGTAGAGTAGAAAGTAGACACTGGGCCACTCTGATCTCTATCAAAGCACCCTGGGGAAAGAGAATGTTTCTCTGGTGAGAAAGTCAGGGTGAATACTCTGTTGACGATCACACAGCACAGCGGCTGCAGGGAATTATCAGAAGCATGGTGCAGAGTTACCAAGGGAGTGTCCCAGTGTCTACTTTCTACTTTGCTAGAATCATTCACTTCTTTAAAATACATGAGTAGGGCTTAGGAAACTTGTTAAAGTAGCTGTCAAAGGCAGTATTATTTTCAGCAATGAACTGTTACCTATAGAAGAAAGCAGAAGCCCTAACCAGCCCAACTGGATTCATTACCATGGTCAATTGATTGTGCTTTTCAGGAACACCAGGTTCAGAATTAAGAGCTAAAAAATTAAGGAATGTGCGAAATTCTAGACATTAAAGAGTCCAAGGACAGTTAGCTCTGGAGCAAACACGGTGCTGAAGGACCAGAGCCAAGGGCTTAAGTGACACTGAAGTGTCTTCTAACCTAAACTAGACTCAACCCTCTGCTCTTTACAAGATTCCAAGGTAAGGGGGTCTCAGAAATAGGATGAACCCAAATGTGAAGGTTACAAGAGCCAGAAAGACAAAAAACAAGCCAAAGAGCAGCACAGCAGAGGGAAGGGATAAAAGAATCTATTTGCTGGGAGGGTGTTGGGAGGAGGGGCGGAAATGGAAACTTTTATAATTTAATAAACTTAAAAAAAAAGAATCTATTTGCATTTCCAAGAGACTGAAGCTGAAAGGTGCTAAAATAATTTTGTAGATGTCCCCAGCCCACTCACCCTTCAGTATTCCTATGTGTAGCGCTGGCTGTCCTGGAACTCACTAAGTAGAACAGGCTGGCCTTGAACTCAGAGATCAGCTTACCTTTGCCACTTGAGTGTTAGAATTAAAGGTCTGTGATACCACAAACAATCCTGCTTTACTCTAATCCTCTTCTGGCAGTAACCGCTTCATGGGTTATTAAACTAGGTTTAAAATTATGTAATGTAATGCATCTCCTTTTTTTGGGGGGGGGGAGACAGTCTTGTATCCCAGATTGGTTGGCCGTAACTTTTTATTTTTTGCTTTTCGAGACAGGATTTCTCTGTGTAACAGCCCTAGCTGTTCTGGAACTAGCTCTTCTTGACCAGGCTGGCCTCGAACTCAGAGATCCACCTGCCTCTACTGGGATTAAAGGTCTGCGCACGGCCCCAGCCCAGCGACCTTAAACTTTTGATCCTCCCACTCCCTCAATCTCCTGAGTGCTAGGATTATAAGCATGTGCTAATCGTGTTTATTCAGTGCTGGGAATCACAAACCCAGGATTTCAAACAGTTTAGGTAGGTACTCTACCAACTGAGCTGCATCCCAGCAGGAAGCCATTTTGCTAAGGGATCAAGGATTTGCTCTTATCATTAAGAATGGCCTGAAACTCTTAGCATCTGTCACTGTCAATACACCTTCCTGTTTCCTAGCGGGGGGGGGGGGGGGGGGGGGGGGAAGATGGCCATCTAAAAGATGGGAAGCACTGGCTTAGGATAGCACATTTCTGCTGACATCACCAAGGCTACAGCTGGCGGGTGGAGACTCCAGGTTTTCATTTTGTTGTTAAAAGCAGAAAACTGTGCTAAGTGGAAAGCACTTCCAGCAATGTTTAGTCTTCTTTTAATTATTAGTTGACTGAGAGAAAAAGTAAAACGTAACAAAAAGTGAAATTGACAGCAAATGAAGCTGAACTGCACACTACATATTCTATCACATCCTCATAAACCTAGGAGCCAAAAAAGAAGGAAAAAAGGGGGCTAAAACTTGGTTCATTCAAGAAAGAACAGGGGAGGGATGTTTAGCCAAATCAGGACTATTTTTTTTTAGTCTTTGCTAACATATGTGCATACCAAGAAGTACAAAAAGGCATATCATATTAAAGAGTGGACACTTGTGCCAAACCATCCTTTAGTTGTTGGATTCCTCCCAGAAAAACAAAACAAAAAAATTATGCCTCTATTCAGATACTGGACATTTAGACACAGAGAACAGGAAGCTCACCCTATGTTTCATGTCTTGCTCTGAGCCCTTGATAAAAAATTTCCTTATTAGCGTTTACATGCCTCATGTTTTTGGAATGGGGTATGAAAATTGATGACTAACACTAATTCTATGTGTTTCACTTTCTTATCAATGAAAGGGTTGCTTTAGATAACTATGACACATGATCTCATGTATGAGAAACATCAAGACATAAAACACTGATTTTTGTTTGTTTGTTTGTTTTTTAGTTTTTTCTTTTGAGACAGGACTTCCCTCTGTATATTCCTGGTTTTCCTGGAACTCAATCTGTAGACAAGGCTAGCCTCAAACTCACAGAGATCCACCTGTCCCTGCTGCCTGAGTATAGGGATTAAGGGTGTACACCACCACAACCACGTGGCTCAAACACGGTTCTTAAAGGTACAACTTAGTGTATGCATGGTGGTACCTAACTGTAAGCCCAGGTCAGGTAGAAGGAGAATCAACAAAACAAAATGAATTGGTAAAATTTAGGAGACTGAATACCAATGTTGACTGAATATAGGAAGGAAAGCAAGAAGTGTTAAAGGACTAAACAAGGTTAAGAGCACTGACTGATCTTCTAGAAGTCCTGAGTTCAATTCCCAGCAACCACATGGTTGCTCACAGCCATCCGTAATGAGATCTGGTGCCCTCTTCTGGCCTGCAAGTACACATACAGACAGAAAACTGCATACATAATAAATAAATAAATAAATAAATAAATAAATAAATAAATAAACCTTAAAAAAAAAAAAAGACTAAACAAAGGCACTGCTCCTTCTTGTTACCCTACAGTCAATGACTCCTTGTTTTCACGGAGTTTTTTTTTTTTTTCCCCCCAAGAAAAATCTAAGCTTGTGCTCCCCATCCTTTCCTTCCTTGGCAATAATTTTTAAACTGCCCATCTTTTGAGACAGAGTCTCAATATATATCCCAAAATGGGCCTCTAACTCCACATTCTCCTATATGTGCATGTTCTGCTAACACAGCTATGTTCCAGGAACTTCAGATATTCTAATCATACACTTGCATCATGCACAATGTACACAAGCACCAGGGAATCACTGATTTGTGGGATGGGAGAAACTGAACATGCTTATCCAAGTACCCTAGGCCAGTGAGTATTCACCACTTTCCTGCATTCTGCTATTTTCATACACAAAGAACCCTGTCCTCACTCAGGGACCTGCTGGTGATGCTGCAGGTAAGGCACAGCCCCTTCTCTAAATCCATGCCCAAAGTTACCAATTAAAGATTATCTCAATGCTCACCCAGCAGGGTCTGCTTGTCTGAGGGAATAAACCCAGTCACACCCTAAACACTCACAACAGACACCCTCTCGCTTGAGAGTTGGGATGTATTGCCAGAAAGAATGTCTCAGGACTCTTTCCTCTGGGCTTCTCACTTTTGAGTTTCAAGTAGTGATTAGCAGTGTCAGGTCTTTGGTGAATTGCTTCAGGCCCATTAATATTGGAAGAGCAGGACTGGGAAGAACGCAGAAACATGCAACAGAGGTTTCAAGGTTAAAAGCAGCAAAGGAACGAGCTTGGGTGGGGATAGTGAGAGGAGAAAAGGTGCATGCATGTGTGGGAAAGAGACTCTCTGAAATGCCCACTACCAAGCACGATGAGGCACAGCTACTGGAGGCACGGCTTTTCTCTGTCTGGAGTGAACCCACATCCCTGGCCACCTGTCATCTCCAGTCCATCAGCACTGGAGAGTTGCCAGTAGATAAAACTGAGATCAGAGGAACTATGCTGGCATCTTTTAAACCTACTTCCAATATCTGAAACAACTTATTTCATAAAGGGCCAGACCTGCTTGTTCAGCAGAACGTGCCTGTTGACCATTTTTTCAGCCATAGCCAAGAGCATCAGCACACAGCAGCCTGGGTTGTGGCAGCTCCGTCCTCTGCTTGGGGGTAGGGAGTAGGGGAGAGTCAGCATTGCTGCGACTGCCTGCCTGGCTCCACAAATCTCCATGTCTGCAAGAAGGGATTTCAAAAGCTCCCACTTCTGACATTCCTACACAGAGCTTTGTAGACAAACTGAATGATGGCAAAGAAGCCTGCGAATTATGCCTGGGAAAGGCTTAGTTAGGCTATTTGAAGAGCATCTGTTTGGGAGGAGGCTGCAGCCATATGTGAATTCTTCAGCTGTTTATACCCCACGCTGCCCCCTCAGCAGAGGGATTTGCTACTCAGCCTTCAGCACGTACCAAAAAGCAAGCTGTGTCACATACCAGGAAAGCAGCGACTCTATCAGCTGTTCTCACAACCTGAACCAGACATTTTAAAAGCCCGTCATGGCAACGCTTCTTGAATCAGAACCCATCCTGACCTGCTAGTCAGAAGGGGTCTCTGTGGGAAAGGGAAGCCACTAGAAGCAGTCTCGAATCTCAATTACAAAGGCTGTGTTACAGGTCACATCTAGCACAGCAGTGGCAGCTCCAAAGCAATTGCTGTGAATGGAGCTGGGGCAGAAAAGCCTCAAGAAACGTGGTGCAGCTCTTCCTATTCACACAAATCTAGCACTTCACCTATGACTAAGACACTGAGGCACGCAGCCCTCATGGGGACCAGAGAGAGACACACAGATATAAAATTAGAAACACACAAACTTATTTTGACAATTTCATTTTCTTCCTTTTGAGTTCTCTTAAAATGAACAAAACTCTTAAAGACTGAATGAGGGCTGGAGAGAACTCAGCAGTAAAATGCACTAGCTGCTCCTGCAGAATGCACACGTTTGATTTCCAGAACGCACACAGGAGCTTATAACCATCTGAAACTCCAGTTCCTGAGGATCCAGTTCCTCTTCTGGTTTCTATGGGCACTAGACACACATAGTGTACAGATATTTAAGCAGAAAAAAACGACAAGTTGGTGACAACTGTAATTTTTTGTTAAAAGCATAGTATATATGCTTCTTCTCTTGACCCTCAGCAGGCCTATGTAGGGATGTTTCCTATCAATTCCGTGTCTAGCCTTCCAATCCAGCTTTATGCATGTTAGCAAATACCTTTCTCATTCCATTTAAGATTTCAATGTAGAGATGGGTATAGTGGTGCATGCCTGTCACCGCAGCACTGGGAACAGAAAGTCTTTGTATACAAACTAAACCAAACCAACTTAACACAAGCACTCTGCATTCATTATCCTACTCCTTGCTCTTTTCACTCAGTGTATACTGAAGGCAGCCACATGCTAGCATAATATACTTGAGGGGCCATATATGATCTGCCACCTGCTTTAGTAATTATAATCATAAACACAGCCTATTTACTTGTTTATGTGTAACCTACAGTTACTTTCATGCCAAAAGCAGAAGTGAGCGGTCAGACAAGAGTCTATAGTCTGCAAAACCTAAAATAGTTACCATCTTGCTTTTTAAAAGAGGTTTGATGCCTCCTACCTAGCAAATACCACAGTAATAACGTAGCTAATTATTTCCCATTCATAACTATCCAAAGAGAAAATGGATAGCTTCCTCCCCATTTTTTGACAAGGTCTCATTCTGCAGTCAGTTGGGCCTCAAATTCTTCCTATCTCTGACTCCTGAGAGCTGGGATTACAAGAATGAACCATTAACTCTGGTCTTGAAAATGGGTATCCTTAAGAATAAAAATGTGGCCTGGTGATGACAACACGTTTTTAATCCCAGCACTGGTAGAGGCCAGTCTGGTCTACACAGAAAGTTCCAGGACAGCTGGTCTACACAGAGAAACCCAGTCTCAAAAACCAAAATAAAACAAACAACAACAAAATAATAGAATTAAAACTTATACTTGGGAAGAATTAAGGATGAGGAAGAAGTCAAGATTCAAGAGGGAACTTCAGAGAGAGCAACCACCTCTTCAAAATGTTACTTCTTCTTTGTAGAGGAAGTAAGAAGGGAACCATGGGTTTTTGATAAGAGGAAATTCCCCTCTGCTGTATGGGAGCTATTCCTTGTGTTTGTGTTTTTCTAAAGTTAGGCAACACTGCTTGGAACATACCGTAACCAAATTAGGAAACAAGCTGGCTGATATCTCTTAAGTGGTCACCACATGGTCAGGATGTACAGGCATGCAGAGACAGTGATGGATGGGAAGGGAGTATCAGTTCCAGAAGGAAATGCTATTTGCTTGAGAAATCAAGCTTAAAAATTAGTTATTCAGAATTAATAATTTTTCTTGCTGTGGCAGATCAAAAAGGAAAAAAAGGGGGGGTGGGCACATGCTTCCAAAGGCTAGGTGTGGCATTACACATTTGGGATCCAGCACTCCTGTGGAGGAGAAGCAGTACAGCACACAAGTTTCAGTCTAGCCTGGGGTACATACATAGTAAGATAGGGGAGAAGGCAGAGAGACAGGAAGTTTCCAGAAACAACCCATGTGGACCAGTGAAATGTGCCACCTATCTTCTTGTACAATCCCAGGGCAGCACAGGTGAGATAGGCCAGGGATATCGCATTAATCAGCATTTCAATAGATTAACAGAGTCAAGAGCTGAAGATATGGCTGGTGGCAGAGCAGTAGCCGGACACATGCAAAATCTTGTGTTTCGGCTAGTAAAAAGAAGGAACAGAGTAAAGTCTACTTTAAAGACAGGAAAAAAGTAAGAAAGGAAAAAAAAAAAGTTCTGTGGATCTTCCATTTTCAGGCTACCTATCCAGCTGCTCTACTTGCCGGAACAGTAATGTTTCAAGTTGGTCTTACAGCTTCAAAACACGGTCTAGTTATGTGATACTTGACTCCCATGGACCTTGTTCTGCCACTTCTAATTAATGATTCTCTCTTTCAGGAATGATTTGTGATTAATTTCTGAAAGGGAGCCAGTTGAATACAGAACCTAGTTCAACCAGTACTATCTGAGTAACAATGTTCAACCTTAGCCTTGTTTTCCTCCCAAATTTCTGAATCAGCAAGAATCTTGGATGATCTTGATTTCCTTAAAAGATTCGCTCCACACAGTTCCAGCTTCCACTACGAAACTGGTCGGAATGAAGGGAGATTTAAAAGGTAAAGCAAACTGCGGTTCTTTATAGGAAATCCTTGCTTTGTCTTGAAGCAGCTTTTCTTTTGAGACACCTGCCCAGCCCTGTGTTAGGATGTTATCCTAGCCCTTTGGCTAGGGAGCACAGGGCAGAAACTCCACAGCCACTATCTTAAAAGTATTCTATTAAAAGCATTCATTAATTTTAGGGGCTTGAGAGATGGCTCAGTGGTTAGGAACACTGACTACTCTTCTAGAGGACTGGGGTGTAATTCCCAGCATCTACATGGCAGCGAACAATTGTCTGTAATTCCAAGATCCGACACCCTCACACAGACATATGTACAGGCAAAACATAAAGCAAATAAAATAAAAATTATCATTATAAAATATTTATTTTATTAGCTTCAATTATGTTAATGTGACTGTGAAGGCCAGAGACTTCAGTCTCCTGAAGCTGGAGTTACATCTGTTTGTGAGCTGCCTAATCTGGTTGCTGGGAAGTGAACTTAGGTTCTCACCAAGAGCAGCAGGTGCTCTTAAGCACTAAGCCAACTAAAGCTCCATCCCCACTTAAAGTATTATAATGGTGTCAAAAGTTTTTGTCAAAAGTGTTTGCTTTCTCTTTTGGTAGTTTTTTTTTGTTTTTTTTTTTTTTTTGAGACAGGGTTTCATGTAGCCCAGGCTGGCCTCAAATTCCTTGCTGTTCTGGCCTCTTAAGTGCTAATACTGCAGATGTGCACTACCAAACTTGAGTATTTACTTTTTAAAAGGTACTTCTATGTTGGTGCTAACAATTTTTTCAAGACAGGGTTTCACTTTCCATCAGTCCTGGTTATCCTGGAACTAGCTCTGTAGATCAGGCTGGCCTGGACCTCACAGGGATCCATCTGCTTTTGCCCCCTGGGTGCTGGGATTAAAGGTGTTTGCCACCATTGCCTGGAAGACCAGTTTTTTTTTTTTAAACAATGTACACTTTACTCAAATTTTATACTTTCCAAAAGACTCTGGGTGACTAACATAAACCTACCAATTAAAATTTCTACTGGCTAAGAACACTGAGAATATCTGGGGTACATGATCTCCCAAGTCTCTTTTAAAAACTGGATCTCTACAATCACAAGCCACAAGACCAAATGTCAATATTAAACACCTGAGCAGGCTCCACTGGACAAATAGAAAGGTAAACAAACACCACATCCATCTTGAGCTTCCATGCTTCAATCTTACTGCAGGCAGGGCGGGGGCAGATGACTTCTCCTACTGCTTCCACAGTCATGCTGGAGCCTGTACTAAGCAGACCAGGGCTAATCAGAGCAGCTCTCCTTGCCTGTCTCTGCTTTCTCCCCATGGTACAGCAGACATGGCAGCTATAGACAAATCTCATTGTCCTTTTATGGTAGAAAAATGAATTGCTTGCCCAGTGTTGGGGCCCAGAGATGACAGAAGGGGAAAGCTGTCATTTGCTGTGGTTTTTGGCAGCCACAGAATAGTGTTCTTTCAGTCACCCTTGGCTATACGGTGTACTCCAGGCATCTGCTAAGGAAGACCGGCCTGGTTAATAGTTGGAGGCATTCTCCCTTAGTCTGCCTGTGAATGGATAAGCCATTTATAAGGAGTGGTGAGCCTTGGTTTTGTGGAAGTGTTCTTTTTATAAAACTAAGTATGAAAATGTTTTGTTTTGTGTGAAAGGTCTAAGCAGTGATGCCCCAGAAGTTAGAGTTCCAACCACTGGAATCAAGTACCTTGTCACAAGCTAGTGGGACTTAGGTTGTGCAGTGTACAAGACAGTGGGGACCAGTGTGGCCAAGGGTTCCCCATCTCCTGTGAAGGACAGAGAGCCAGGAAAACAGCCATCTACTGCAGATAAGTCCACCCCAGGAAAGCACAGCAATGTCCCAGGACCTTCTGCTGATAAAGCAGTAGTTTGCAACACAGTCCTTAAATTGTTTGCATTTCTGTCAAGAGGCCCACAGAAAAAAAGCAGGCTTCCCAGCAGCTGCAGACACACATTGCAAAAGGAGAATTAGGCAATTCTCTGTAGGCCCATCAAGAGTTAGGGAAATTAAGCTTATCTGAGTGAGAGAAATTAAGCTTATCCAACATGCTTTCAGCTGGAAAACAAGTCTTTTAAAATGGGGGGTGGGTAGCACACAACTGTGATGCTTGCAGTTTCTTCCACATTTAAAGTTTGCAAGGACAAAAAACAAAATAAAACAAAACAAAAAAGGCAAGCTGGCCTGTCAAATTGTAGGAACACACCAACTGCCCAGGAATTTGCTCCAGGGACAACCACAGGAAACAAAGGAAAGAGGAATAATACTCCTGGGCATGCATGTAGGTCTTTACCCCACATGGCCCTGGGTTGGCCTGTCTGGCCCAAAGCCACCTCTCACTGGAATCTACAGTTTTACCAAAGGCTTGCTGCTTCTTCAGCCACTTCCATCTCAGCTTTCTGGAGAAAGAGCCATGCAAACACTCGGAGATTTGTTAACAGGCTTTAGAGTAAAATTAATTAAAGACTGCAAGGTCGCCAGCAATGACCTGTTGTGGTATGTTGACAAGACTCTCTGAAGGTCTCTATCTACTACTGCTTTTTCTCAAAGTTAAAGGTTCACCCTCTAAAGCACCATGAACCCACTGTGACCCGTGTAATAGTTCCCTGGCATCTGCAGAACTAACTTTACCCTCCTTGCTCTACACTGTGATAGTTCATGATCTGGAGTCTACTTTGCTACCTAATTCTACTTCCTCCCACTATAGTCATACTTGTCTATTGGCTGACCACGAATACAGCCTGGCTCACGTGATCCTCTGGGACCACAGCAAAATTCTGTCTCCACATATTAGGTCTCACTGTAGCACAGCCAGGTCAAAACCCAGCTCACACCAGTGGTTTACTCACTCAGTGTGGCAAATCCTAGTGACGTTTGCTTCCTGGGAATCCCACTATCTCCCACTGCTGTTTAGACGAGTCGGCCTATAGCGTTCTTTCCACTACAGCTGTTGAATTACCAAACTGTTCCTGTAACTGTGCTGCTCCATTTCCTCTGTGCAGGAGATGTGGGGGGCAGAGGAAGAGGGCAGCACCTGCCTGTCTAGGTAAGAAGCAGCAAGGAGACCCTAAAAGGAACACAAGCACTGGCCTTGAGGGCAAAGGGGAGGCTTTCATGGGTGAGAGAGCTTCGAATTGAGAGGGCTATGGGAACTAGAGGTGTTTTTAGCCTCCAAAGTCTGACAGTAGAGAGGAAGGAAAAAAGACAAGCTGTAGTCAAAGACAAGAAAAGAAAGAAAGAGACTGTGATATTTTATTCGCTCTGGGCTAGAATCTGGATCAGCTTCTCAGGCACAGGGAGCTTTTGAAGCCGAAATGCTTTTCATATGAACCTCTGATGGGTAATAAATTTGGGGGGGGAAAAGTGCTTTTATGAGGCTACTGGGATTTGATCTGAGAGACTCTTTCTTAGTCTATTTCTTTTTGAAAAGCAAATGCCAATCCTAGGTTTCCAGAAAGCATTGACTTTGGACCGGAAGGACACTAAAAAGATGACTTGCCTCTCTTCTGGCCTTCAGGTAGAGTATCTTGTCTGCGAGCTGCCCTGGTGATGGACCAGTCAGCTGTAGCCACACCACAGCCTCCATAGTAAGAAAGGGAAGAGGAGGCCACACTGATGCAGGGTCTCCAGAAGCCAAACTACACCTCCAACACTTAGTAATATTTTAATACTAATTATTTTTGGTAAGAAAAATGCAAAGGCAAATAATATAAAGAATCCCATATACCCAGCCACTAATGGCTACTGACGATTGACTCATGGCCTATCCTAGCTTATCTCCCACTTCATCTTCTTCCACCCCCTACTGTATAACCATGAAACAAATTCCAGACTACTTGGTTCATGTATAAACAATTCAGGTGTCTATCTCCAAATGATAAAGACTCTCAAACTGACACAATAAAATCATTCCAAAAATATGGAAAGTGCAACTGGAAGCCCTAGGTTTGACTCCCCCTGACAGCACTTGCTATTGTGTGATTCCAAGCATAAGGTAGCTCACACCTACTAGGGGAGAGCTCCATTAGACATGTCTCTGGATTTCAGTCTAAGTATGGTGGCAAGCTCCCAAGCTAGGGAGTTATGACTACACATACTGAGTTAGCCCCAACCTCGGCAGATCAGACTCTATTTCCCTCCACTACTAACTCTGAGTTACCAAGGTTACCGAGTCATCTCAGGGTTAATTACCATGCAGTGCAGACACAGAGCACATAGTGCACCACAGTTTCAATGGAGCTGACATCTCCCCTGTTGCAGGCAGTGAAGTTTTCCAGGTCAGGGTAGCAGGCCAGAAAGAGACTTTGTTTTTTAACTGTGGTCTGTGAGAAGGTCATGCAGAGTGCGGGGAATAGAGAGTTAACAGTTGTTTCTACTCTGTTTCCTGTCTCTAGTTCAGGGAGGACTAAAGGGTCAGAGGCCATGAAAGAACCTGAATTCAGAGAAAATGCAAAATCCACAAAGAGCACCAATGGTCCCAGAGTTGCCCTCATTTTGCTCAGTAAATGTTCCCCCATCCCTTTGCTACCACTTCCCTCCCATGTTCTATGCCTTGGCACACACAGCCCCTCCAGGAGCTTCCTGCCTCTGATATTGCCATAGCAACAATGTCTCTTCTACCTGGAAAGGCTGGAAACCCTGCAGTGCTCTGTGCGGAGAATGCAAAGGAGGGAACCCATTGCCCATGCTCTCTCTGGCACCCTCATTGCACATGCGCACTCTCTCACATGCCCTTGCTCAAGGACATTGCAATGAAATCATTAAAACAAATTAAAGTGCTGACACCTGGTAATTCACAATTAGTGAAAATAAGATGGAGCAAACCATTGTTTATAAAGAGTTTGCTGATTATTGATTCTTGAGAGATATTTTAATGAGATTTTTAAAGACAACCAAAACACATTTTTCTTTCAGTGAAGTCATAAACACAGAAAAATTTCATTAAAACATAAGTAAACTGGTGTGTGGTTTTTAGAAAAAGCTCCTGGAAGCTTATGATCCTAGTAGAATGTACAAATGATATGGGGCTGTGATGAGCCTGAAAAGCAAAGTTAAACCATAAAGCAACTAAAAGAGGGGCAGTTTCTATTTCAATAGATTAAAAATTCCATCTTTTTCTGTAAGTGCTACAGAGCAAACACAAGAGGTGGCAGGTATGTTCTGCTTCAAAAACAGTAAACAATAGCAGTCCTGACTTGAAACAGAGGCAGGGGAAGTAGCCTGGACTCCAAGGGCCACAGCCTCCCATTAAGTAAAAAAATGTGACCAAGTCACACAGACACGCATCTTATCATTACTTTTTCCTTTTTTTTTTTTCTTTTTCTTTTTTGGTTTTTCGAGACAGAGTTTCTCTGTAGCTTTGGAGCCTGTCCTGGAACTAGCTCTTGTAGACCAGGCTGACCTCGAGCTCACAGAGATCCGCCTGCCTCTGCCTCCCAGGTGCTGGGACTAAAGGCATGCGTCACCACTGCCCGGCTCAGGACTCCCTATTCTAACCCCTCCCTTTTCTGACTCCAATTATGTAGTATGAAGAGAGCCTTCACCTAAGGCTTAGCAATCTTTTTGTCACCAAGACATTTGGTTCTTGTCAATGCTAACTTCCTGATTAAAGGTCCTCTCTGACAGAACATGAATCTAGGCTTCATCATCTCTGGACAATGTGAAGGCTTGGTTTGTCTAGGAGTCAGCACACTAACTGGATTCCCGCAATACAGTGTGGTTAGTAAGCGCCAATGGCCTTACTACCACAGTTGGAGCTGTTCTGACAAATGACAGCTGGACCAGATTAATTTACATTCTCTCCACACATTCATTCAGCTACTGCAGGAAGCTACAGATGCATAGTTTTAAACAGCAAACTGTTTTCCTGCAGATGTGATTTTTGATTATATTTTATAGACATAAGAGTTAAGAGCACTGGAAATGGGATGGAATAAGACCTGATCAAATAAAAAAAAAAATGAGCAGGGAAGAGGGCTTGTAGGTAGAATGGACAAATAAACCAAACCCAGGGTGGCTATACAACCAGTCACATTCTCAGTGTCCACTAACTAAAAGACCCCGTTCAAGGTCTTCGTGTTATTTTCATTCAACTCTTTACACTGGCTGTCTTTCCTTAGCACTTGCTTACTGTGGACTGGTGAATCTCTCTACCTTATGACCCTGGCCAATTTTCTAGGAAGCTCTGCGTGTACTGTGGAGCATATAGCAGAGTTGTAGCTCCAAGAAGATAGAGATTCAACACAGAAATGTCTGATATTACACAGGATATTTGATGCCATCTCAGAACCTACAAAACCTATCATTCTTCAATTCCATACCAAATACACCTTTATCCACTGCTAAAAGCAGCACGGCAAAACAATGCTTTGCAAGCATACCAGGAAACTGATGTACAGACAAGCACTTCATTACATCCATGAGACGCAACCTATTTCACATAAGACAGTCTCAGTCTTCAGGGATTTGGGCAGCAAGCCTCGCTCTTTCAGATAACGCCTAACTATAAATGCTTTATCTCAGAGTGACAGGTTCCTAGAAATCCAACTGGAGTGTAGGTTACGTGCAAACACTACATGCAATGAGAAAGCAGATGCCTTTGGTCTTACCCAGGCCAAAATTAGCTCGTGGCTCATTTTTTGCACATGCAAAATCCTCAAAGATTAACTGCCAGTTTAGCAATGAAGAGAAAGAAGGTCACCTAGAGAATTAGGGCAAGTACAGAGGAAAAGGTAGATGTCCTTCCTAACAGTGCATCCATCTCTGCAGTGAAGTTCTGAATGCATGCATTGGTTTGCTTTACACTAACCTGGAAGAATTTTGTCAATTCTGTTTACAAGACAGTTGTGCTGACAAACATACTTTGTAAATACCCAAAGGGAAGAGGAACCCTAACTGTGGAGTACTAGTGCCACCTAGTGGCATTTTACTCCATAGTGCACACAAGACAGCCTAACATGGATACTTCTCTGCAGTCTATTGAGCTTGGTTTTTATTTTATCTCCCACAGACCCCTTCCCCAAAGAACAGAAAAGGAACCTAGAACATGAGTGCCATTTTCTATAGGTAAAGGTCTGAAGCACATGGCCCTGGAAGCTGTGCCACACTGTGTTGCATTCTCTTCACCGTGAGTACTGTACATAAGATGAAAAAGCTGGATGCTCTGAGAACCACCTAACATTTGCACAGTATCAAACTACAGGCTCCAAACTTTCTCCCCTCAACCTCTTCAGACTGCGTGACCTGTCACTTTGCAAATGTGCACTGAGAAACTGGTAAACACACACAGACAAGATACTTTACTTCCGCCTTGAAATCCAAATATGCTAAAAGCAACATCAACTTTTTTTTTTTTTCTGCTGAAATCCTGCGAGATCCCCATTCCATCATGCAGTGGATCAAATCAGAAGACTCGCCTGTAACTTTCTTGCCTTACCCACATTTAGCCGTTAACTTAAAACCCTGACCTGGGATCCTTTTCTCAAAACTCACAGCCACTTCTGGTCCTTGAGATCGGAAACTATTGCTGAGAAAAACTTGAACATAGGGGCTGAAGAGATAGCTCAGAGGTTAAGAGCATTGCCTGCTTTTCCAAAGGTCCTGAGTTCAATTCCCAGCAACCACATGGTGGCTCACAACCATCTGTAATGGGGTCTGGTTCCCTCTTCTGGCCTGCAGGCATACACACAGACAGAATATTGTATACATAAAAAAAAAAAAAAACAAAAAACAAAAAAAAAACCTTGAACGTCAGTAGTACCAGAGCCATTTCTTGGTCATGGTGTACCTCCATTTTAATGGGAACAGAAAGTGAACTACATATGCCCTGCCCTCTGCAAAAACTGTGACAAAAATTAACATGACATCCATTAGGAACTGCTAGCTTAAAAAAATGTTGCATAAGCAGATACCAACAACTTTTCTGATTCAAACTACTCACTGCACAGTAATTCTTTTATTTCCTCTCTTCTTAGACCTGGCAATTACTGTTCAGAATCCTGCTGCTTGCATCTGGTTGCTTTAAAAACTGTATGTACTTTTGTTCTGCCACAACCTTCTGATGACATTCTGCCTTGTCCAACATACGCACAAAGAAATTCTCCTCCAAGAAGCCAAAATACGTCTTTTTTTCTAGGTAATCTGGTTATTTCAAGCATTTGTTATAGTAATAGAAAACTAACCTTGTTCTTGGTCTCAGCAAAGAAACTTTCCATACATTTGAATTTTCCTGTTTTCTTGCTGCTACTGATTTTTAGCTTCACTACACTGTGGTCAGAAAAGACACTTGGTATGATGACAATCTTAAGTCTTAGTACTTGCATTGTGAGCTACCATTCTATCCAGGAGATAGTGTGCTTGCAAGGGGTTCTTTTACTTCTGATTGGCAGAATGTTCTGTGTCTTTTAGGTCCACTCAGTCTATAATGTCACTGAAGTCTCCTACTTTTTCAGTCTTCTTCTGGGCTGCTCTATCCATCATAGATCTTGTTTGCATGCTAAAATCCATTACTTCCTTCAATTCTATTAATGTCTGCTTCACAATGGGTGCATATAGTCAGTCATCTCTTAGGTGACTGGATTCTGGCCTCCTGTGTGGTCTGAATGAGAATGCTGCTCTACTGGCTCAGGCATTTGAACACTAGCAGTGGTGCTGCTTGGGGAGTTATAGGAGGTGCAGCCTTGTTAGAAGAAAGTATATGACTGGGGGGTGGTTTTGAGAGAAAATAGGTTTACCCTACACTTTAAATTTGCTCTTTCTGCTTCACGTTTGCTGTTAAAGATGTGATCTGTCAGTTTCCTGCTTCTGCCACCATAACTACTTGCCCTTATAATCTCTTCCTTCTATAAGGTGCTTTCCTTGATCATGGTGTCATAGCAACAGAGAAGTAATTATCAACCCCTTTAGGTAGCCAATTCTGCTAACACTCTAGTTCCCTATATGAAATTGCAACAGTATTTATGTATAACCTACACATACCCTTATTTAAAACAACCTCTTAGGAAAGAATGATAAAAAGAAGTCTGCAAATGTTTAAAGCAGGAGCCATTTTTCCAAGTACAGTCACTCTGCATGTTGTTTGTTCAAGAATTTATTCCATGTTGCATTTAAAGCATTACCAGTAAGAAGGAACTTAATATCACTGTGTGTGTGTTTTTTGGTCCTTTGCTTCCTGTATGCTTTTATGCTTGTATTCCTTACCAACATTCCCTTTTCAGTTTACTTTTGCATATTCTCTAGAGAAGTCGTCCCTGAGGTTACCATGGGACATACATAAAATATCTTGTATTCATAATAATCTTTTAAACTGATAAAATGTAACTGTATACACTCTACTTTCTTACATTCACCCACTGTGGATTGACATCACAAATTACATCTTTTTGTTGTTGTCGTGAATCTATTAGTACTTCTGAAGACGTTTTATGTTTTTGTCTTTTAAACTCTATACTGTTTATATATAACCACCAAACTACATAATTCTGTATGTCCATACAAATTCTCCCTAACATACAATAAAGTTTTATAGCAATAGGACCCCTGAAAGCTGAAAATGCATTTGATTCACCTAACCTCCCAAACACCAAAGCTTAGCAACACAGTACAATATAGAAGGAGGCTAACTGTTTTCTTGTGGTTGTGTGGCTGACTGTTAACTGTAGCTTGCTGTTGTTGCACAGTATCATATTAGAAGACTATTATTATATATTATATACATTACTAGTCTGACAAAAAGATCAAAATTCAAAGTACAGTATATTAGACTGAGCAGATACCTTTGTGGGTTAAAATGCTTACTTTCAAGTCTGAAGACTTGATTTTGATTCCTGGGTTCCACATGTATAAAGAGAGAACCCATTCCCATAAGCTGCCCTCTGACTTCCACATGTGCATACACCAACACACAGACTCACATACATACACAAATAAATGCAATTTTAAAAATATATTTTTTAGAGTAGAAAAACCCTAAATCACGAAATATTTCTATATTTACTTGATAATGAACTTTATAATTTTATATGTATTTGTGTTGCTATTTAATCTTTTTTTCCCAAATACTGGGAATACAGGAAAATACCTGGTTTCTCTTCCCCTGCTTTCCGAGTACATATGTGCATATATCTATGTATGTGGATCCTGAGTTCAGTTTCCAGCAACCATACAAAAAGACACAACGATCAACAGTAGGATCTGATGCCCTCTTCTGGGATAAAGGTATGCATGCAGACAGAGCACTTATACAGATAATAAATAAATCTTTAAAAAAAAAGAGGGGGGGGAGATCTTTTGCTGGAACTTGGGCTCACTGATGAGAGTTAATTTCTGCCTCCCAAAAGCTGAGGTTGTGGGTGTGCCACCATACCAGGAACTGAAGGCATGATCTCACACTTATGTAGCAAGTACTTTACTGATCGTGCTTTTTCTAAGCCTTGTTTTATTCTTCTTTTTCTTCATTTTTAAAAAGCTTTTATCTGTCTGTCTGTCCATCTATCTGTCTGTCTATCTTTGGTTTAGGGATTCTCCGTAGCTTTAGAACCCATCCTAGAACTAGTCCTTGTAGACCTGGTTGGCCTCGAACTCACAGAGATCCACCTGCCCCTGCCAGAGTGCTGGGATTAAAGGTGTGCACCACTGCCCGGCTTTATTTTTATTTTTTTAAAGATAGTATCTTGGGGGGGGGGGGATAAAAAAAAAGATAGTATCTTACTAGATAGCCTTAGGTGGTCTGGAACTTGCAATGCAGACTATGATACCCTGAAATACATATTGATCTTCTTGCCTCTGCCTCCTGAGTACTGGAAATTAAAGGTGTGTGTCACCAAGCCTGGCCCTCTTCAATTTCTTTCAGCTACCAGACTTCCTTATTTGCAAAGTTTCTGCTGAAAAATCCATTGAATTTTTGGATGCTTCACGTGAGAGAAAAAAAAAGAGGGAGGAGGTATCTTACAGAGTAGCCCCTGGCTGAAGTGAAACTTACTATGTAGATCACGCTGGCCTTTAACTCACAGAGATCTATTTACTGGCCTCTGCCTCCTTAGTGCTGGGATCAAATATATGAACACTTTGTTTGTTTGTTCTTTCTTCCTTTTTAAAATGTGTATGAATATTTTGCCTATATTTATATCAGTGTGTGTCCCTAGCACTTAAGGAGGTAGAAAGGCATTGGATCTTTTAGAATTGGAGCTAAAAATTGTTTTTGAGCTGCTGTGTTGGTACTGGGAATTCAACACAGGTACTCTGGAAGAACAGTCAGTGCTCTTAACCCCTGAGCCATCTCTCCAGCCCCATTTTTTATATATTTACTTTGTATGCATGTGTGTGGGCACATGTACCACAGGACCATGAGTAGAGATCAAAGGACAACTTGCTGTACACTTCTTACCAGCCAAACAGGTCTTCAATACTTTGCTTCACCTTCACTCAGGATGCAATGCCTGCTCTCACCCAGTTCATGGGCTTCCTTCACTTGTTCTATCTGCCAACATCCAGGCTGATGCTACTTCCTGGCCAGAACATTCCTTCACCATTCACTTGCCTTAGCTATGTTTCTATTTCTTTGTGTCTTAGCTTAGGCTCTGACTGCTCAAGTATTCCAGTGCCTGACACACCAGATACTCACGGGGACATCTTACTATGCCTTCCTATTCCAAGAGGCCAGAATTGTGAGAGGACAATTCGTACACAACACACTGAAGTAGAGACAACTTACAAAATGTCTACATCAACTATAAGAATATATAAAACTTTCACACAGAAATATTAATATGAAAACAATGGAGTAAAGTCTTAGTTCATTTGTGTCTTCTTTCTTCAACCTCTACTTCAGAGTTTTTTCACTATTCCCAAAGTTCAAATATTCCATTACTCAACTCTGGTCATGCATCTTTATAAAATGGCCTGAAGCACATCTATCTAGAGGGAAGGCAATGTCCACTGGAGCCCTAAGAGGTTTATAAATAGCTGGTGGATTTTAGAAGCCTCATTAAAGGACTTTCTTTCAGCAGTGAGGTGACGGCATAGCTCTAGTCACCTGAAACGGCTGACTATTATGAGAGAAGAGTCACGTGAAAACCTATCAGATAAGACAGAGATGCTAACACAGTGTTTAGTTCTTTAATCAAAAAAGTGCCATTTGGACTCTGAAAGTGGCGGAAAGTATATCTGTGTACGTGCTGCATTTGAGCACAGTTAGGGAAAAGAGCAAGCAAGAAATACAACTAAGTAAAAGAAAAATAAAACCCTTAACGTGTTGTGTCAGAGTACCTGTCTTTATAAAATAACATAGAAAAGAGATCCTGAGCTTTGAAAACTTGAATCCCATAAGTAATCTCATCTTTAACAATGCTGACTAGATCTTCAGTGACTTCATGGAAAGGAACAGGCAAACTGTTCTCGTGCATCAGCATGCAGATAGACCAAAAACTGTATGCATCATCGGGATAATGCAAAGTGAAAAAATTCAAGCAATGTGTCAGGAAAAAACTGTCTTCCTTACCTTTCGGCAGCGAGGATTAGGACAGCTGAACCTCTTCACGTCGCTGTCCAACAGAGCAGGGAAGCTACATGAGGGGCATCTGGAATAAACAGGACAGGCAGATCACTCAAGTTGGTTAAAGTAGACTTCATGGGACTGCGTTACCAAATGGAGTGTTAAGTAAAACAGACAGTGTTGTGTACTCCTCTAGTTTCCTTTCTAACCTAGACTGAGCTTCTTCCTTTACTTGGACTTACCAGGGAGTATAGGCACCATCCCAGTGTTCAAATTTACTGTCAACCAAACACCACAAGCTTTCAAGAATTCTTTGTAACCATTACTTTTCCTCCCAATCAGGATACAGTGACTTAGCTACAGTCTGGAAGATCAGGTAGTAAATAAGGTACATAGAGTCTATTGATAGATGTTTTCGTTATAAAACTTAGTTGATTATTTCATTTCTCAGCAAGAAGTGCCAGAAAACCCAGACAGACCAGCTATATCACAGATCTTCTTGCTCCAGCAAGATCAAATGCTCCAGCAGACTTTACATTTTTTTTTTAAATTTGGGGAATCAGTAGACTCTCAGAACTCACCGAACAAGTTCATCAGCATAGGCTGCAGCGACTTCCTCTTCAGCTTTCCGTTCATAGTATTTGAACAGAATGGTCTGGGGAAGCACTTTCTCCAGTTCACTGGTTGGGAAGGAACATGTGCAGCTGCCTTCCATGCAACTGAGTTCTGACTAGAATAAAGTAAGCAGGCAAGAAAAAAAAGTTAACCAGGGATTCAGAGTAACAAAAGCTAAGGGACAGTGGTACCAAGGACACAGATGTAGCAAAGTCCTCCTCTTCTCTGAGAAATCATTCTTTAAACCAGGAAGCATTAAGTAAGCACATAAAGGTATTCCTCAATCCTAGATGACCTTCAGCAGTCCAAACTACAATCTATAAAGACTGAACACCAATAGCTAAGTTGACATGCTCAGCTGGCGGAGGAGGCTGGTTATAGTGTCTGAAGTAAAGCTAAAGACCCTCTTGGAAGGGGAGGGGAGAGTTACCTTGGTAACTAAGTAAGAAATGGTGAAGGAATAGTTTGGACTTCTATTCTGATTTTCTGTGAATGGAAATCAACATAAAGGAGGGGATGTTCAGAGTCGAGTGTGGCCTCAAGAACACCTGAAGCAAAACCTGCACATGAAATTGCAATGTAGGGCTGGAGGAGAGATGACTCAGTGGTTAAGAGCCCTGAGTGCTCTTCCAGATGTCCTGAGTTCAATTCCCAGCAACCACATGGTGGCTCACAACCATCTGTAATGAGATCTGGTGCCCTCTTCAAGCACACATGCAGACAGAACACTATATATAATAAATAAATAAAATTAAAAAGGAAGGAAGGAAGAAATTGCAATGTCTCCAGCTCCTTCTTCCAGAATGCTGGGACAGGGGCATATTCAGTGAAAATGCCTTAAAATGTCATTGGAGAATAGCACCAAGAAACACTATTTAGGCCCCCAAAGTCACAACTCAGCCTATATTGTCTACTAGGATCAAAGAAGGGTTAAACAGTTTCCAAACAGATCTTTATTAAGAATGGAAAGTGTCAGATATCTGATGAGCCCTAATAGAAGAGAGGTGGACACCAAAGTGAACACATGGAAGTGATCTCAGTTAATATTCTCAAGAATCTCCTGAGCATCTCCCTTTTCCAGAACAAGAAGCTGAGGCATAAGATTTTACTAGGTTTTCTTCTTATGCCTTTTCTGGTGCAAGAGCCCACATGGCAGCTCTCTTTGGTCTCTTGGAAATCATGTCAGGGTGATACTACTGTGACTTATAATTATTTGGATTTTCAATCATGTTTCCCATGGCCCCTAATAC
This sequence comes from Myodes glareolus, assembly GCF_982192425.1. Classification (NCBI taxonomy): domain Eukaryota; kingdom Metazoa; phylum Chordata; class Mammalia; order Rodentia; family Cricetidae; genus Myodes; species Myodes glareolus. The sequence goes on along the minus strand of NC_142027.1, from coordinate 102,018,304 downwards.
TTCCTCAGTGACTAGAACAATAAGGTTAAAGTTTTTTGTCTTTTGTCCTTGGCTACAGAACAGCTTCAAAACAGCTTCTGAGTGATAAAGCTGAGAGACGACCATTTGCTATAACGTTTGGTACTTTCAGCCTGAAAGAGCAGGCTCTCTGACCTTTTCTTGCCTTCTTTCAATTGCTTCTTTTTCTTCTCCAAGGCAGGCAACAGAAACTAGAATTTCTCTTCAAGGCCAGCCCAAAAAACTCTATACACTATTAACTCTTTCTTGTCCTTTTGTCTTGAACCTGGCCATAATTCTCAGACCTTGTTATGTGATAGCACACTGGAAGACCCTCAGTTTCAGAAAGGGTCATACTCCATACCTACAGGAGCAGTACAGATAGCCCAGGAAAAATCTGAACAGAGAGTCTCGCTGAGTTTCTCTAGTCTATCAAACTCTAATGCCATTTTAACAAGTTGTCCATACTTCAATCCTATCAATGCAATAAAGTCTCTATAAAAACTTAAAGGACAGGGTCTAGAGAACTTCTGGATGTTGATTACTGGAGGCTTACAGGAAGGGGAAAAAAACTCCAACCCTGCAGGGCATTGGTGGCACACGACTTTAATCCCAGCACTTGGAAGGCAGAAGCAGGCGGATCTCTGAGTTCAAGGCCAGCCTGGTTTATAAGAGCTAGCTCCAGGACAGGTTCCAAAGCTACAGAGAAACCCTGCAATCCCATCCCTTGCTGGGAGGGTGGTGTATCCTAGTTAGGGACAGAGCTCTTATACTAGGTACCTTGGTCTGTCTGTCTCCCGATCAGTCTGCTGATCTGGAGCTTTACAACAACCTTTGTATAAACCTCAAGTATAAGCAACAGAGGCATTTATATCCTAGGGGTAACCAACAACCATCTAATTGGATTTAAGGCCAGTTCAATAGGAGGGAATTCATCTCTGATACTGTAAATCTAGTCTACTACCCATGGCTGTAAGGCCATTAAGGAAAACCTATTACCCTTAGTTTCACTGAGCCAGTATAATTTCGAATTACATTCTAAATACTAATCTCTGTACTGTACGTATAGCTCTGATCCTCCATCAAGCTAGCCTACATCTAAGGCCAAAGGAACATCACAGAAGGTATGGAAAGTTTCTAAGAGCCAGAGGACCAGGATGTAGGTTGCAAGAAAATGTTTTCTATATTTTACAGGGAGACTATATCCACAAAATTTCTACATGTCAACACAGATGGGAGAAATCTTTTAAAGTAACACCTGAGATGAAGACGTTCAGGTGATAAAAGGCTGCTGATGGAGGGAGAATCCGTCTTCTCTAGGGATGAACCCCTTAAACACACATATACAACACTAAAATAACTCAGCAGGTTATATGTGTTTATTCTTTCTCTCTCTCCTCTCTCAAATTAAAGAATACGAGGCTGCATGGGTGTTGGTGGCACACAGCTTTAATCCTAGCACTCAGGAGACAGAAGCAGGAAGATCTCGGAGTTCGAGGCAAACCTGCTGACATAGTGAGTTTTAGGACAGTCAGGGCTACAGAGAGAAACCCTGTCTTGAAAAACCAAAAGATAAGAGGCCAAAAATGTAAGGATGGTAGTCACAGGAGACAATGGATGGATTGGAGTGTGCGTGTGTGTGTGTGTGTGATGTAAATACAGTACATGCATATGACAATCCTTAAAAATAAAAGTCCACGCTTTAGATCACGGTGTTAGTTTCTTCTCTTCTTCTCTTTCCCCTCTCCCTCTTTGCCTTACTCTATCCGAACTAGGGCTGGAACCTGGGGTCTTACACATGTTAGGCAAGCACTCTAACTGCTACCTCTATAAGGTCTTATCTCCCCAGGTCCCCAGTACTATTCAAACAAACAAAAACTCCCCCAAAACAACAACAACAAAACAAAACAAAAAAACCCCACAAAACTTTGAGACAGGATATCAACTATCAGTTCAGGCTATCTTTGAATCTGTGATCCTTCTGCCTCAGCCTTCCATGTAGCTAAAATTACAGACCTGAGCCACTTGGCTTGATATTACTTTGCTATGGTTGCTGGAAAGATATAAAACAATATACAACTCCTCTTAATACTATTTGTTGGTATTAAGTGAAAGGGATTTTGGAAAGAGAAATATGATCTTACATTTATGACTTTTTAAACCAACTACAAAATCTTTATGTAAAAATATATTGGTGCACTTTCATATGCTCAAAAAAATAACTCTCCTTGAGTTCACCCTTTATCTAACTGTGACCAGGAAAGTGAGCGCTGAGGCAGGAGGCTCTGTGGAGCTAGACACAGGGCATGAAGGAGTCAGAACCAAGATAGCACCTATCATCAGAATTTTCCTCCCCACTCAAGTACACCTGTTTATAAGCACAGTCATCTTTCATATTTACGTGCATGATACACTTCTTACCTTTCCAGACCCAAATACTGCCTCCTGGGCATATCTGATGAGGCATTCTTTGCAGAACAAGTGAGCATCAGCACACTGTGTCAGCTCCTCAAACGGAAACTCCCCATAACAGCAGCGACACTCAATCAGCTGTCCATCCTGAAAGCCAAAGAAGACACATGTGAACACCCCATGTGCCACGCAACAACTGCGGCCTCATCTTCCTTGCACCAGATACACAATGAGGTGACACCAAATAACAACAAACATTTTTTGCTATCTAAACCTAGCACAGAAGCTGGGTATCACGACAATATATGTATAATGACAATACGTAGGACACTAAGAAAGGAGAAATTAAAGTTTGAGGATAACCAGGGCTATGGAGTGAGACCTTGTCTCAAAAAGTAGGTAAATAAACAAAAAACATAAATCCAATTCAGACTGTCAGTATGACACTACACCATAGCAAGCAACTGCTGCAACAGATGCTGATGTGACTATAAAAGGGCTAACGGCATGACACATTACCCAAGAAGCTTTCTAATGCTGGGTTTGTTCCTCTTGTCAGAAGACAGAATGCGAAGAGGTCATAAGCTGGCCCTAGCTTTTGGTTAAAGGACTAAGAAAAATAGTCGCATCCTTAAGTACATGCAGAGATGTGATGCCATTGCTCACTGAGGAGCTAGATCCAGTCAGCAGCCTGCTCTCAGCCATACCAATAAGCAAGTTGGCAAATATGGCACAAAACTCCTGGCCCAAGGCTACACACAGAGAATCTGAGTGTAGGAATGTAGAACAGTCCCTTCTAGCAACTGTCTAGTGAATTTCTGTTCATGCTCTTTGAGAGCATGTCTATCTCCTTCCAGTTCTGTTTTGGTCTTATATGAAGATAACATCCTCTAGCTGTTATATTGACTGTGACTTGAGTCAACTGCAAATTCACAAGTCAAGGGGAGGTTATATATAAAAAAAAGTTTGCTTTGAAAAGTCCGATGAATACACCTAGAATAAATGAACTTGTTGAGATTTAAAAATACCTTTTGATATTGTTCTTCATTCATCTGAAGGGCAAGCAAAAAGTCTTCATGCTGAGGAACAAAAGAATCAAACATTCAGATGTAGAAAGGAAACTATAAGCCACAAGCACGGATTTCAATTTATATATATTATTAATAGGTATTCCTTCAGTTAACATGGTTTAGTAGTTGAAAAAGCTACCAAAGGATAAATCTGCAGAATGAACAAGGAACAGATCAACACAAAACACTCTGGGATAACAAAAAACAGCAAAAACAAACAGAAAGCTAAAGGTGTCAAAACCAAGTCTGATAACACAATTGCTGGTCAAGCTGGGAACCAACCAGCACCATGTACTGCTGCAGAAGATATAAAATGGTTGATTATGAAGGAAGCACGTGGTGTGAACTCCCCAGTAGAAAAAAAATTGTTTGGTTGTTTTTGAGATAGGATCTCTCTATGTAGTACTGGCCTGACTTAAAACTCACTCTGTAAATCAGGCTGGCCTCAAAGATCAGCTTGCCTCCCTCCCCCACTTCAAGTGTTGGGATTAAAGGCATGAGCCACAATGCCTGCCCAAAACTTTTATGACAGAGTCTCACTATATAGCCCAGGCTATCCTCGAACAAATGAAGATCTGCCTGCCCTTGCTTCCCAAGTGCTAGGATTAAAGCTATATGCTAACAAAGTCATGTTCAGGAAATTGTCCCCAAGATGTTCTTAGGTATAAATATGAACTGACATATTTACACAACATATTTACAAACAGCAAAACCTAGAAACAAGCCTGGACCTTCATCAGACAATGTTATAGCAGGCAGTTTTAAAAAGCAAAGAGGAAGATCTCTGTGGATTGTAGGCAGAGGCTGCTTGCTCCCGGCTGCCCAAACCCAAAATAATCACATAGAAACTGTATTAATTAAAAAACCCGCTTAGTCAATCTCTTAGGAGTATTGTAACTAGCTCTTATATATCTTAAATTACCCAATTTTTATTATTTTATATTTTACCATGAGGCTCATGGTTTACCAGTACTGGAGTGTGGGCATCTTTCTCCTCTGGTGGGTACCTGGCATCTCTTTGACTCTGCCTTCTTTTCCCTTCAATCTCTGCTTGGAATTCCCACCTTGCCCTGTTCTGCACTGTAATCAGCCCAAAGCAGCTTCTTTATTAACCAATGGTAATTAAAGCATATTTACAGCATAAAGACGGAAATTGCCATTCTGCAGGCAGAGGCTGCTTGTTCATTGCTCAGCCACCCAGACCCAAAATAATCACACAGAAACTGTAATAACTGCAATACTGTTTGGTCAATAGCTTAAATGTATTTTTAGCTAGCTCTTATATGTTAAATTACCCCATTTCTATTATATTTTACAAGTGTCATGCTGGTGTCTTTCTCCTCCAGTGGCTACATGGCGTCTCCTTGACTCTGCCTATCCTCTCCTCCATCTGCTTGCAATTTCCGCCTTGCCCTATTTTGCACTGCAACAGGTCCAAAGTCACTTATTAACTAATGGTTAAGAATCATATTTACAGCATAAAGAGGGAAATCCCACATCAGGGAATGTCTGCTAGGATGCAGTGCTAAGTGAAATAGCAGAAACTAAAGAGTATCTCCCTTAAAAATTACTTGAAAATGCTATACATGTCTGTGTAGGCATGTGTCAGAAGACAACTTTGTGAAGCCAGTTCTTTCCATATGCCTTCACATGGGTTCTGGGAGTCAAACTCAGGTTGGTCCCTAGGCTTTGATTAGCACATGCCTTTACCCACTGGGTCATCTTGCTAGCCTTATTTCCTTTTTAAAAACAATTTATTTCAGGCAGGGTGGTGGTGGTACATGCCTTTAATCCCTGTACTTAGGAGACAGAGGTAGGTAGATCTCTGTGAGGTAGAGGCCACCCTAGTCTACAAAGCTAGTTCCAAGACAGCTAGGGCAGTTAAACAGAGAAACCCTGTCTCTAAAAAACCAATAAGAAAAAGAGAGAAAGGGGGGGGGGGGAGGGGAGGGGAGGGGGGCGGGGAGGGGAGAGGCGGGGCGGGGCGGGGAGGGGAGGGGAGGGGAGGGGAGGGGAGGGGAGAGGAGAGGAGAGGAGAGAGAAAAGAGAAGAAAAGAGAAAAGCAAGCAAACAGGCTAAGCAAGCATGGTGAACAAGCCAGTAAGCAGCACCCCTCCATACCCTCTGTATCAGCTCCAGCCTCCAGGTTTTTGAGTTCCTGTCCTGACTTTCTAAGATGACGAAGGTTGATATGGTTAATAAAAGCCAAATAAACATCTTTTTCCCTATGGTGCTTTATCACAGCAATAGAAACTCTAACAAAGACGAGTCAGAGAGACTAGACCACTTCACCATGTTAGAGCAAGGATGTGGGTCAGAGACTATCAGGTTAGAACGAAGGGGCTGCCGATGAACAGAGGATAATTTGGATATAAGGTTAATAATGACTACAAATAACAGATAATCTATTAATTCTATAAATTGCTCTTTGATGAGTTCTGTGATGACTTTTGAAAATTTAATTCAATTTTATGTATATGGGTCTTTTTCCTACAAGCGTGTCTGTGTTCTATGTGTGTATCCGGTGCCAACAGAGGGCTAGAGGAAGGCTTCAGATCCCCTAAGACTGGAGTTACATACAGTTAGTTCTGAACCACCATGTGGGTGCTGGGAATTGAGCCTAATTCCTTTGGAAGAGCAGACAGTGCTCTTAAACTCTGAGCTTTCTCTGTAACCTTCCATGATAATATTAATAAATGGATGGATCAAGATGAAAACTTTCTTCAAATTCTAATGTCTGCTTGAGATGTAGAATTTTATTCACACACACAAACCACCACTTCGTTATGAGACAGTGTATATTCAAATACTCAATACTGATTAATTAGTAATTTTCATGTTGTTTTCTTAAAGGTAAAAATGATATTCTGTGAGTGGTAGAGAAATAATAAAGGTGTGGGGGCTAAGATTCAGCTATTCTCAAGTTGACAAGTACCTCTCTTCAGGATCAGTTCTTATATCTAGATGCTGCCAGAACACTTATGTACTGCTTCTACATTTTTGGTTTTCAAGACAGGGTTTTTCAGGCAGGATTTCTTTGTAGACCACCAGGCTGACCTCAAACTCAGATATCTGCATATTCTATCTTGGTGGTCTGGGAATTAAACATTGGACCACTCAGTCACATCCTTGGTTCTAAGTTATCTAGGCTAGCCTTGAACTTTCACTAATCCTTGGAGTCTCAGCCTCCAAGGTAGCTGGAATTACAACACCACACATGGATAAGACTGGCATCTTATTAAAAAACTGAGTGCTGGAAGACTGCTAAGTCACCATTGCTTTTTCCTATTGCTCCAAATTTGAAACAAATAAATAATTAAAAAATTTAAAAAAGCAAATTCTAGTCATCATTCTAAGAAAGGAATGTGGCTTCAGGTGAGACAAGGTGGTATACACCTTTAATTCCTTCCAGCGTGAGCAAAGTTTATCTCTGGGAGTTCAAAGCCAGTCTGGTCTACATAGAGAATTCCAAGAGAGATCTTGTCTCAAAAACACAAAACAAAAAACAACACAGGAACAACCCCCCCCCCCAAAATGTGACCTCATAAGCTTGGGTCTCTGTGAACTCAGAACTTGGGGGTCACCAAAGCCTAGAAGATTTTTATTAAATAATTAATATAGGTGTACTCCAATTGAATTGAATCTGGGAAAGTCATAGAGCTAAATGAGAAGTTAAAGACATATCTTACATGTTTCGGTACACATGTGCCTACAAACATACACATAAATGCAACAAAAAAATTAAACTATAGTTTTGTTTTGTTTAAAACCTTTCTGTGCTGAAAACAAACCCGAAGAAAAGCCCTCTTCATAAAGTATTAAAACCTGTTTTAGTCCATAAAAAAGTAAGCAAAATGAATAGAAAACATATACAATACAAACATATAGTAAGAAGGGAATAAAAACAAAAACTCAAAAACCTTTACTTTGAGTTGGGTGTGGTGGTGCACACCTGTAACTGTAACCTAAGCAGTTGGAGTAATGAGGCAGCAAGATTTCCAAGAGTTCAATACCAGGCTGGACCACATAACTGAATACCAAGACAGACTGGTTAAAAAAAAAAGAAGACCCAACCTAAAAGCAAACTAAACTTTACCACATAATCAATCAAAAAGGGGAAAATCTGGGCTAGATGTAGCTCGGTGGCAGAATGCTAACTGGAGGTTCAATTCTCAAGTGTGGGGATAAACAAACCCTCCAATTCAAGATTCTCCCGTCTTAGCTTTCAGTGCTAGGCTTAAGAGATGGAACAACCATACTTTTCTTGAAAAGGAAGCATTGGTGTGATATTAGTGATGGAACCCAAGCTGGGCTATAACCGCAGCACCCAAAGGAACTCTTTATCCAACAGGGAGCAAACTAGAACTATAGAACCAAATCCCCAGATCAGGGCACAGCTTCCCACCTCTGCCATCTCCTTGATCTTCTGCTCGTAGAACTCCTGCTCTTGCTGCACAGCTGGAAGCAGGGCCTGCTGGTCGTAGGATCTGCAGTGTCGACGCTTGTTTTCCAGAAAGAACATTCTCTTCTCTATTTTTATGTTACCTAGAAGACATATAACAAAGTGAAATCACAGGAACAACTGTTTACTAGGAATACAGGCCAACCATTCTGTCTTCTACAACTTAGCACCACCCCACCAGCCCTGTGGCAGGGTAACTCCAACAACTCATCTTACAGTTGAGACCATATGCCTTATCATGCTTAATCTGTGGTAAGGCTTTCGTCCTTTTTCACTTTTTCTTTGTGAGCACCAACTGTAAAGCCTCTCCCATTCTGACAGCACTGCACTAGGCGAGCAGACATTTATTTATTTGTTTGTTTGTTTGTTTGTTTGTTTATTTATATGTTCATTAGTGTTTTGCCTGCATGTATGTCCGTGCTGAGAGTCAGAAATCCTGGAACAGGAGCTACGGTTGTGATCTGACATGTGGGTGTTGGGAATTGAACCCAGGTCTTCTGGGGGAGCAATCAGGGCTCTTAACCTCTGATCCATTTCTCCAGTTCTAGAGCATAGAGTTTATTAGCATAACAGTGGTTTTAAGCCAGTCACCAGGAATTATAGGTAGTAGTTAGAAAATGCTTTACATTAAGCTATAGAAAATAACTGCAGTTTTTCCAAAGTGGTCTTTCCAATATATTACCACTAACCAATAGCAATGTATGAGTTCCATCTGATATTACCAGATGCTTCTTTCAGTCACTGGGGCAGATGCAAACATGTATTATGCACGTTGAATTTTTTGTTTGTTTTCTTGAGAAAGGGTTTTTCTGTGTAGCTCTGGCTGTCCTGGAACTTGCTCTATAGACCAGCCTGGTCTGGAACTCAGAGATCCACATGCTTCTGCCTCCCAAATGCTGAGATTAAGGTGTGTGCCACCACCACCTAGCTACATATTAAACTTTTAATCGTGAAAATCTTCAACTACTTGGACTATCTAAAAGATCAGCACTTAAATTCACCAAAATAACACTGAAAGTCAGAACAACTGGCCTGCTCAACCATTGTTTTCTTCTGCTAATTTATCCAGAAAATGATTATAACCAGATATCCAATTACTACTTGTTTATTCTTGATAATCTTTTAATTTTAACAGTATTTATTGTCTGGTTCTTCATATATTTATCCTCATTTTCTCTTGTTCTTCTTAAGTTTTTAAAAATATAAACTTTTGCTGGGCGGTGGTAATGCACATCTTTAATCCCAGCACTCAGGAAACAGAGGTAGGTAGATCTCTGAATTTGAGGCCAACCTGGTCTATAGAGCTAGTTCCAGGACAGAGAAACACAGTCTCAGAAAAACAAAATATGTATCTTTTGATTTAAAAACCAGTCTTTTGCTTTATAGACAGTGAAGCACAGTGCTAAGACTCAGCTGTGATGTCAGATCATCAGGACTGGAATCTCAGTTCATTTACTTATAGATGCATTGGCAAGGTGCTCAGCCCTTTTATGCTTCAGTTTTTTCTTTTTATTCAGTCACATGACCTGCAATTGTGACAGGAAGCTTCACCAGTGTATTTTGTCTTGATATAAAGAAGAGCTTTCTTTGTGAAAGACAGAGCTGGCCAGCAAGAGGTAAAACACATTGTAAGGAACATGCTCTCCAATACTGAACACCAGAAACAACATCCTTATGGCTACATTTTAGGGATGACAGAAACCGCATTAGTTTCGCTGAGTGAGACACCGACGAAATAACCAGGGACCAATGAGACTGTCACATAAAAAGGCACTGCTCCAGACTGCTGAGGAACATGAGCTCTGAACCACAGTCTCGGGGAATGAAAGCCAGAACTGAGAATTTACAAAAATAAAACCTTTTAAATTTTATTTAATCATACCTGGAATGAGTTTTAGAAACACACACATAACAAAAGAGAAATAGGGAAGGCTACTTCCTATTTCTGATGTGAATAAAGAGCAATGAATTCCTTTGTTGATGTAATCAAGTCACATGAAACGTTATAAAATCCTGCTGTCTGTGTAAGGGGGGGAGGTTTCAGACCCAAGTGATTTCTTTGAAAGACTTTCTTAAGTTATTCCAATGGGAATTTTAGAAAAACCTGGCTATCAGCTACGCTATGAGGTACAAAACTGTCTCCCTATAGCAATTAATCATAAAGTGATTAGTTACTAAAGGTCAGTACAACTATACAGCTGATACTCACATTTCGAGAGCAGTGTTTATCCATGATTAGCATCATTTCCTGTTAGTCCACACAAAATGCTCCACTACTTTTCCTGATAGAATGTGCCCAAGGGAATAGGAGGCCAACAACTGCAGCTACTGTCTATAAACTGTGATATGCCGTCAAAACAGTCCTCACTGTGCACGTGCCCTGCTTCGTGACCTCACAAAAAAGGTACCAGACTACAACTTTACATGGCTATCACCGACATTAAGCTTATCATTACCTTGTTCAAATTTGAAATCTATGAAAGAATACTGGTTCATTTCTTTCCTTTTTTTCCGTTTTCCACTGGCTTCAGGTGACAGCTCCTGCCATTTTTTAATAGCATCAGAAAAGGCCTAAAAATTGAGAAAAGGTTACCACCATAAATGTAAAAAAAATAAATAAATAAAAAATAAAAAAGTTAATCCTTAAACCTCATCTTCCCTCACAGTGCCAGTTCTGTCTAGTGTGACAACAAAATGCTTTCTAACAGGCTAAAAGGCAACACAAGAAACGTAAGGTGCCTGTACACAGTACTTAGTACAGACTAAGTACCTGTGCACAGTACTCTGGTTCCACAGTATCAGCCTACACAGCATTTATGGTAGCAGTCCCTCTCTAGCCCCCACTGATTCCTAGTCTGAAATCCTTAAACCAGCGCCTTCTTCCAACTCTAGCTTCTTCCTCATTTCTTAGATTTTTCCAATCAGCACATAAAAAGACCTCATTCCCCTTTCAGTTCTAAGCCCACCCCTCTTCATCTCTTTGTGGTCAAAGTAGCATCAGATGCTGTTTCACCCCTCCCTCTCCAAAGGGCATGAACTCACAGAGGCCATACTTCTGATTCAACCTCAATTCAGTCCATGTACTAATGAGGGGTCAAGCACAGCCCTCCACACGAGGCCTCATCTCCCTGACATCCCTGGCAGTGTCCATGTGCTAATGCTCCCACCTACTCTTCCTCATTCCTCGGCTAGCCCACCCCATGTAGTGAGTCCTCTCTACCTGACAGATTCTCTAGATATATCACAGTGCCGGTTTGCCTTCTATAAACTGGTAACCCTCAAAATCCCATCTCCAGCCACTTCTCTAGCCTTTTCTGTCCGCTGCCTCACAAACACTACATTAGAGTTATATCTTATTCTGTGTCCCTGCAAGTCAGTTCTTTTCAGTCTTCCTACCTCCAGCAGACTACACTACAGTCTTCTTCCATGCCTCCGGTTGTGTCTTCTGTAAACATACTTTATTTTTTCCTTTAGATACATCTCAGTCACTAACAGCATTTGATTGCTTCTCTGCTTAAAGTCATTTCCTCCAGCAGACTGTGAGCTTCTGGAGGACAGAATCTTGCATAGCTCAGGGCATATCCTTAGTAACCTACAGTTTTTATGCATCACTTATATGGAGATAAATAAACAGGGAGATATGTGTGCCACAGACTAAAATGCACATTTAGAATCTGTTCATCTTGGGGGGAAAAAAAAACAACACACTGATGCATCAAAAGAAAATAAGCATTTTAGCTAACAAAGAGAGAAGGAGCACCTTCCACCATACCTTCCTCTTCTGTAGGACCTTCCAATACCTGTAAAAAAGGTTGAGAGCAAGGGCTACCCCAAGTAAATCTCTCTCTCTCTCTCTCTCTCTCTCTCTCTCTCTCTCTCTCTCTCTCTCTCTCTCTCTCACACACACACACACACACACACACACACACACAAAGCTAGGTTTGCAAACAGGTTAGATCTGAAGCTCCCCTCTTTGACAATACTACCTCATCCTCATACAGATCTGGAGAAACTGCACCAAAGCCTGCTTCCTTGGTGCTCTCCTTTGACTGTGGAACTTCCTATTTCCTCTTTCCAGAATTTCCAAACCCTCATGCAGCAGTCTTAAAATTACATCTTAGTGCTTAGCTGTAAGAATATTATGATTCATCATCTTCAAACTGTAGATATGGCATAGAAGTTAAGAGCAATGGCTATTCTTACAGAAAACCTGGGTTTGATTCATAGTATCCACATGGTGGCTCACAATGGCTAGGGAATCTGATATCTTCTAGCCTTCCCTGGCACTAGACAAGTATGTGGTGCATAGATACATTTCAGGCAAAACACTCAAACATACTTTTTCTTTTTCTTTTTGGAATTTCAAGACAGGGTTTCACTGTATATCCCTAGCTGCCCTGGAACTTGCCAAGCTGGCCTTGAACTCAGAGATCTGCCTAGCTCTGCCTCTGAAGTGCTGGGGTTAAAAGTGTGCACCACCACCTGACTAATACACAGTTTTGTTTTGTTTTTTAAATTAAAGATTCATTAAACACTACACCTTTGAGCTAGAGCTATTTGCTAAAATTCTGGCCATAATTACATTTTACAAGTGAGGCCACTAAAGCAGAGGTGCTATCAGGGAGGTGAGCGTAGAGCTCCTGAATGGTGGTGCACTGGCTTGGGGGCAGCAACAAAAAAAAGAGACTCCATACTGGAGCCCTAGAAGGCTCATTATTTCATTAAGGCTTATCATTATTTCATTAACTGGGAAAGTTTCACTTAAAATGAACATTCAATACTTGCCAGGAAACTGTATCTTTTAAAATGTCATATATAAATTAGTCTCCAAGTTCTCACTTTAACAGCTGTATTAGTAATCAGCACTTCTATCATAGTTGGCCAAATGTCTAATTATGTAGACCAGATATAATCAGATTACAGGGTAAGAATAAGAATGCCTGTGACCTGTGTCTATGCATGCAGGCACTCAAGTTACTCTCTTGCCTCTTAGCCATCTGCATCATGGCTATGGTGAAAGCATCTTTCCATCAAGGCCTCTCAGCTTTTCCAGCTCTCTTATTTGCCTTCAGAGCATTTACCACACTGAGCCCCCAAATAGACCAAAAGTTCTTTGGAAGGAAGCTACTCTATGTCCTAATTTTCTTTCTTTATTCTTGTTCTTTTTCATAGTTCAGGGATGGAACATAGGACCTTGTGCATGGCAGGCATACATTTTCCCACTGAACTCCACTGTTAACCCTATTTTGTGTTCTAATGATCCCCAGATCTTCAGGTTAGCTTACTTGCACACTAGGAAGTAAGGAATCAAAAAGACCTGCCTAGGAGCTCAAAAATAATGTTCTTTTAGCTCCTGTCTAATCCTTCTTATGAATTTATTTACACTTTTTAAATTGAACAGTCACTCACGTCACAGTTATTAAGTTAAGCATACAGTCAATCTGGTAAGGCTTTTAATACATCTAAAATAATGGTCAAAGTTACCTTAAGAGATACCTAGAAGATTAATAAAAAAGAAGGTGTACACCTGTATTCCTAATACTTGGGGCAAGGGCCGACTGGGACAGGAGGATCTTGGAGTTTCCCAGTCTTAGAAGAGAGAGAATGTGTAACAGCACAATAGGCATGTTGATGTCTAAAAGAACTGGGGCAGGAAAAGACTAGAGCCTTGTGAAGGAGGAATGGTAAAGGTAGGGACATGCCACTCACACAGAACACAAGATGACTATTAAAGTTACATGGCAAAAGAAAACTTTGAAGCCTGGGAGTGGACACCTGGAGCAAGACAAAGTTAGAGATGACCGGCACTATTAAAGGCCTTAAATGTTCCTTTGATATTCCTGATGTGTGGGCTAGGACAGGTGATAAAAAAGCCTGAATGAATGGAAAAAAATCTATAGCTCAATAAAAACAAAACATTGTACCAGACAGATATGACTAAGCAGGTAAAGTGTTTGAAACTTAAGCCCAATTCCCAGAACAAGGTTGGAAAGAAGTGACCTCCTCAGAGAGTTCCCCTTTGACCTCCTCACATTCATCATGTTGTGTTACATGTCCAAGCAATGGCCCAGATATAAGAAGGACCAAGGGAAAAGCTATTGTTTTTTGCTTTCCTGCCTCTGCCCGTGCAGAAGTGTGTATCTAGCCTGCGGTTGCTACCACCACCATCCTTAATTTTAACTACAAGCTATTAAGTGGTAAATACACACCACACTCCAGGCACCCTGCTTTCCACAGTAACATCACATCTTGTAGGGTCTTACAGAGATTTGGGGTTTCCTATTTCTCAGTAGCATTTCTTCTCATTATTAATTTCTTCTGATCAGCAATTACTGTCCCTGACAAACTCTAAAGGACTTTGCCATCACAAGCCACATCAATCTATGTGATCTGTACACTTCTGTCTCCGAAGGAGAATCAAGGAGTGATTTCAAAAGGAAGCCCAAGGACATACCTTACGGGTGATTGCATAGTGTCCTTTGAGCTCATGTAGGGCCCACTTGATGTCCTGGCTGCTGAGCATCTTGAAATCAGCCATCAAGAGGTCAGCAGCTTGGATGAAGCATCGCTGGTCAAGTGGAGTCAATTTGGAATAGTCAAAAAAGTCTATTTTAGGCAACTGAAATGAGACAAAAAGCAATAAGTTAGAGGTGAGAGTACATTCCTCCACAAGGAATAACAGTTAAGAACAACTGCTGTTCTTCCAGAGAAGCAGGGTTTGATTACAGGACACATACCAGACAACTCAGTTTCAGGGAATCTAATGCTAACTTCTAGTCCCCATGGATAACTTCACACACACCATGGTATACATTTACACACACTCATTTCCCACCCCGTAAAAAATAACAAATAAGCTTTTAATCCCAGCACTTGGGATACAGAAGAAGGCGCATCTCTGAATTCCAGGCCAGCCTGGTCTACAGAGTTAGTTCTAGGACAGCTAGCTACACAGTGAAATCTTGTCTCAAAAACTCAAACCAAACAAACAAAGAAATAAATACTTTAAAAGTATATATTACAGGAAAGAATCTTGTTTATTCTCAAAATTACTCTATAAGGAGGTGACCAAATTGAAACAAAAATGAAGAAGTGGTGGATAATCTTGGACATGGCAGTACATGTCTGTAATTCTGGCACTTAGAAGGCTGAGGCGGGGATGAGTCCAAAAGCAGCTGAGGCAACACATTAAGAACTCATCTCTTGGCTGGGTGGTGGTGGCGCACGCCTTTAATCCTAGCACTCATGAGGCAGAGGCCTGCCTTCTGTGAGCTCAAGGCCAGCCTGGTCTACAGAGTGAGTTAGAGGACAGCCAGAGCTATGTAGAGAAATCCTATCTCAAAAAAGAAAAGAATAAAAAGATAGTAAGATTAAAAAAACAAACTATCAGAACAACATAGAGAACCTTAGCCAATTCTTTTCCCATTTTAGGTACTTGTTCTAAAAGATTAAAGGCAGAGGGAATGGGAAAATAAAAGTAACAATGCAAGAAAGACGCCCCGGGAGTTTTCAGGGAGGCCCACAAACATTCTGAATTTCTGTTTTCCCCGCTTGCCTTTAAAGCCTTGTGCCAACAGCACTTTGCTGCCTTCAAGATAACAAAAGACAACATCACCAATAGAGCAGATCAGGTTCAAGTGGCGAGGCCACCAGGGACACTTGCCTTCACATCATCCTGGCTGGCGAGCAGGCTGCTGCTGGGGTGGATAATAATTCGGTCTTCTCTCTTTGGATAATCTGGGTTTTCCAGAAGAAAATTACAAAGTCTGCAAAAACCCCCACACAATGTTATTTTCATTAATTCTAGAACTTTCTAAATTCCATGCTTACCCAGAGTCATACGAAATATTAAAAAAAAAAAAGCCTCTAGTTAGAGTTATCAAGGATTTAAGATGTACCAGTGTTGGCACACTCCTGTAATACTTATATACTCAGAGGTTGACACAGGAGGATCTCAAATATGATACTGCTTCAGTTTAAAAGGAAAGGGGCTGGAGAGATGGCTCAGCAGTTGAGAGCATTGCCTGCTCTTTTGAAGGTCCTGAGTTCAAACCCCAGCAATCACATGGTGGCTCATAACCATCTATAATGAGGTCTGGTGCCTCTGGTCTGAAGGCATACACGTAGACAGAATATTGTATACATAATAAATGAATATTTTAAAAAATGTTAAAAAAAGGAAAAAGAAAAGAAACAAGATGCTGTACCCCAGAAAACTAAACAAATAAGACAGCCACATCAGGTTTCTGGTTTCACTTTGCTTGATGTGGTGGTACACATGTATAACCCCAGGATTCAGGAGGGCTGGAGCAGAAGACTCTTAAGTCATAAACCAGCTGAGGCTGCACAGCAGGACTCTAGCTGGAACAGAACAAAAACAATGAACACACTGACAAATGCAGACTCCTCTGAGCTTTCTCTATGATAGGAAGTCACTGAAATGAGTAACATTTAAACTGCATGGAACAAGAGAATATAGAAGGAAAGTAGTTATTAAAAAGAACTATGAGCACTGGGCAGTGATGATGCCTTTAATCCCAGGACTTGGGAGACAGAGGCAGGCGTATCTCTGTGAGTTTGAGGCTAGCCTGGTCTACAAAGCGAGTTGTAGGACAGTTAGGACTACACAGGGAAGCCCTGTCTTGAAAAACAAACAAAAAAGAAAACTATAAGCATATCAACAGGAGTGAATGTTGTGGAATATTTGTACACTGTGTGAAGACATTGCGATCATTACTGAAATAAAAAGCTGAATGGAAAATAGCTAGGTGGGACTTTTGGACAGAGAGAACTCTGGGAAGAAGAAAGGTGGTGTTACCAGCCAGACACAGAGGAAGCAGGATAGGCAGTATGGAGATGCTTCATGGAAGAACATAGATTTAAAAATATTGGTTAATTAATTTAAGTTATAAGAACTAGATAGGAACAAGTCTAAGGTAGGCCAAACTTTTATGACTACTAAGTCTCCATGTCCTTATATGTGAGCTGGAGGTCACAAAAAGAAAAATCCAACTTCAAGAAAGTGTGTATTCACACTCACAAACACATTTGCTATGAGATTTAGTTGTTGTGCAAATAAATGAACTCTGAGACATCAATACTCTATAAGCTTTGGTAATGCAAGACTTTGGCTATGTGAGTCAGGCTCAGCTTATTAGTTAACTTAAATGAGCAGACCATGTCTTCTTAGACAGATCCTCTATACACCAAACTCATGAGGCTTTCTCTATTCACTAATGAATATAATTCTCCACATCACTGTTGGAGTACTTCAAGCTAAGATGAGGTAGTACAAACTAATTCACAATGACACATAAGTGTAAAAACTCAAGCAAAGTCAACTATCCAGGCTCTTCATCCAATAACCAAACCAAATCAGAAGGCTGGACAGAGGAAGGTACAGCAGTGGTGAGCTCAGTAGCAAGACAGTGTCAGCTCATAGGAAATTAGGATTTTCTTTGTGCTCTCCTTTCCTTGCTTGGGCATATTTGTAGGACAATCCCTTCTCTTAAAAACTTTCACCCAGTTTCTTTCTTGCCCAATGTCAGTAGTGTATCCCTGAACAGTATGACAGATATTCCCCATTTTCCCCAGGTGCCAATGGATGGACCTAAAAGAGGTATCATATGTCAGGGGCAACGACAAGCTGGGTGTAGTTGCACACACTGTTAATCTCAGCACACAGGATGCAGAGGAAGGTTGAGTAGCCCACCCAGGGCTACATAGTAAGACGCTGTCTCAAAAAATAAATCAGAGGATCATTAAAGAGACATGGAAACTAGCTGCAAGCATCTCTTCCAAGTCTGATCCAGGGCTTTTCTTCTCCCAGTTTCAGAAAAGGACAAATGCCTTATGAATTCAGAGTTAAGAGATGCCTAGAATAATCTAATTTCCTGAGACTGAAAAATGGTGATCTTGGGGGCTAGGAGAGGGGATGAGGAAGTTAAGTGTTCAATGAATAGTGTCTCAGTTTGAGATGATACAATTTCTGAAGATCTACATTTGAAAGGTCTACATAAAAATGAGAAATGTGTTTAATGGCATTCAAGTGTATGGTTAAAAATGGACAAAACATTATCTGTATTTTACCATCAGAAAGAGAGAGAAAGCATGGTAGAATACTTACACATTCAAATCATAGTAATTCTTCAAATGAATTATCTCTTTAACATATCCATTTGCTACATCTGGAAATCTTGCTTCCTACAAAGTAGTAAACAGCACTTATATTTTGTTCCTTATAATGGTTCTAGAAGGCAATAAAACTGTATGGCAAAAAGTATATAGAATGCCTGAAGACAGAGAACAGCTGTAAAGCAGCTCTGTGCCTGCTGAAAACCAGCCCTTAGCTCTCAGGTTAGAAAGCACAGATGAGGACTTAGAGGTCGTCTACCCTGTCTCACTTTATAGCCCGTCTTCATTCTTCCAATAACTACCGAGTATGAGGAAGGCACAATCCCCTGCCTGCCTTCAAGGACACACCTCAAATGTCAATCAAAAAGACATGGCAAATCAGGATTAAGAAACCCAGGGACAGCAACAAGCAGAAAACTGGTTTTCTGATCCCAGAAAACAAATACCCGCTTTCCTCTTAACTACAGGTATCCTACAGAATCGTGGCTATTAAAATGACTGATGCACTCCAAGTAGAATTTGTTACTTCACTCAGTTGCCAGACACTTAAATATAAATACCCACAGGGGCTACCTAGTGCTGCTGGACTAGATGGCCTAGATCTAGGCAATTCATTAAATAGGAACTCAAGGCCTTCTATAAACAGGAGTTTACAGGAATGCCAGCACCAGACACCATGGTATACAGCTAGCAGCAAGAGCACTTCTTGAAGGTAGAGTGTATAGTCTGGGTTGCAAGTTTTAGAGGTGTCTATATCCTTTCTAGACATATACTTCTTAGGAAAATAAAGTTTACACAAAGCACTTCTTTGTTTATTGCAATTACAGAAAACAAGAGAACAGTAAAGAGGATTACTAGTACAGTATTATTTAAATAATAATTTAAAAAAATTAAACTTACTGTTTCTTTAACTAATAGTGTAATGAGTTCTTGATCTCCTTCAGCAGCTTCTTGTCCCCACATGTTTTCCAAATTAGCCTGCTGAGATCCTGGAAGGGGGAAAGCTGGTCCAGGGTCTTCATCAATTGCTAACTGCTGGTCTTCAAATTCTCCTAGAGGATGGGCTGCCTGAGGAGAAGCAGGGCCTGGAATCCCCTCCTGCTGAGGTTCTGGCCTTGGAAAAGCTGGCTCCGGGAAATCATGGCGGAAGAACACTGGGCCCATTTCTGCTTCAGAATGTCGCTCTTGGGGCACAACCTGATTTGTTCTCTCCTGAGGCTGTGGATTCAGAGCCTGGAAGTATGGATGGTCAAGCCAGTACTCTTCTTCGATTACCTGGTCATCTACTGAGGCAGTTGACTCTCCAGGATTTGATAAGAGATCTGTCTCTGAGTCTTCAGATGATTGGTTCTGAGCTTCCAAAGGCTCACTTTTTGGGAAAAGAATGCCATTTTCTCCCACTATAATGACTTTCTGCTCCAATTTGGTGTTGACAATGCTGTTTGCTGTCTGTTTATTGCTTGGTCCAGGTTTCGTTTCTCCTTTTTTGCCACTCCCAAGATCCAGAAATTGACCGTATTCATCCTCAGAATCATCCTGCGCCCCAGAATCAAACAGTGAGTCGTTACAAAAGGAAAAATAGCTGTGGGGATCTGCTTCACAGTTTTCTCTAGACTTTCTAGGCCTTTCTTCTCCCAATCTGTTCAGATCTTGCCACTGGGCAGCTGGCTTGATGAGATTGGGTCGGGATGTCTGAGGTTTATGTTTCTAAGAAAAAATGAAATTTTAATAATAAAAATTTGATTTCTTTCCTGTATCTATGCCTGCTTCTGAACTTACACGAAAGGAGAGGAAAGAAACAAAACTAGAAGCATCCCCTGAGAAAAAATACTATCTTTTCTTTAAGGTAGGGAGGATCTCACTATGTACTCACAGCTGGTCTCTAACCCATAGAGAACCTGCTACACCTTCTAGGTGATGGGGAGACGGCTTACTCAGGTGAAGTATCTGACACAAGCACAGGGACCTGAGTTCAATGCCCAGCACATGTGTGTGATACCAATGTGAAGGAGGAAGATACAGGCAGATTGCAATGGCTTCCTGGCTAACCAGTCTAACCAAAATGGTGAATTCTGGGTTCACTGAGAGACAACATCAAAAACATTAGGTAGAAAACAACAGAGAAGACAGTAATCCCTAAAGTCTCCATATGCGTAAGTAGGTGAACTGACCCTCACATATGCCCACTTGTCTATGCATACAACACACACAAAATGCTCGAATCACTGGTTACTGGGAAGTGTAAATCAAACCACAAAAATCAGTATTATCAAAAAAACAAAAAAAAAATCAGTTGCCAGGCGGTGGTGGCACACGACTTTAATCCCAGCACTTGGAAGGCAGAGGTAGGCAGATCTTTTGAGTTCGAAGCCAGCCTGGTCTACAAGAGCTAGTTCTAGGACAGGTTCCAAAGCTACAAAGAAACCATCTCTTGAAAAACCAAAAAAGAAAAAAAGAAAAAAAAATTAAAACTAGTAGGAATGTAAAATGGCATAGCTGTTGGTAGGACTTAACAATTTCTGAGTGATTCAGCAACTCTACTTCTTGGCATATACAAACAGAAATAAAAATATACAGTCACACACAAACCTTTACATGAATATTTACAACCGAACTATACATTATTCATGAGAGTCAAAAAGTACAATTTAAATGACCGTCATCTGTTGTTTACATAAATAAGATGTGATATAGCTACATGATGGAAAATCGCTTGGCAATAAAAAGGAATAAAATAGTGCCTGGCATATAGGCCAATGCCTTTATTTCCAGTACTTGGATGGCAGAGAGAGGCAGGTAGAAAGAGAGTTCAAGACTAGCATGGTCTACAGTGAGAGTTCCAGGACAGCCAGGACTACATAAAGAGACCCTGTCTCAAAGCTCCTTATCACATCTCAACCCAAAAAATAGGGGCTGGAGAAAAATGATACAGCAATTAATAACACATACTGTTCTCACAGAGGACAGAATTTAACTTGCAGAACTCTCATTGGAAAGCTGTAAGTAATTCCCACTCCAGGAGGATCAGAATCTTCTGATCTCTGAAGGCATCTGCACTCACATACATAAAACACCACAGACACACATGTACACATAATCAAAAATAGTAAAAAGAAAATTAAAAACAAATAAAAAGGAATGAAATATTAATATGCTAAGAGAAAGGAATGGCTGCAAAGAACAGTATATGATTCTATTTATGTGAAATGCCCACAATACAATAAGAACAGCTGGAAGTTGAATTAATGCTTGCCCAGGACAAATGATTGTGAAGATGATAGCTAATACATCAGGATCTGTGATGACACACACAAGACTAATGAACACACTGAAAGCTCTTGATTTGTATGCTTTACACAGAGGAACTGAGCTTGATCCCTACTACCTACATGATGAAAGGAGGAACCTAACTCTCCCAAGTTGTCCTTTCATCTCCAAGTGTGCCATGCATGTACAAACACAAAGACAATTACATATACATCCAATAAAAGAAATTAAATGATATCCATTGTAGTATGAAACTTGAAAATATGCTACAGAAGGCAAGTGTAATACTACACAATTTACATCAAATTTCAAAAAAAATATAAATCTATAAATAGATTAGTATTTGCTTAGGGTGAAGAATAGGGGCAAGATAGGAGGAAACCATTTGTTATGATGATTCCGGTAATTCTGGGGCATAAATGTTCTAAAACATTCTAAATATTAATGTTCTGAAATCAATTGTGGAAATATCTGTATAATTCTTAATTTACACTAAAACCACTTATGCAAACTAAAAGCATGCATAATATGCTCGCAGTCATTAAGCTGTAATGTGATGTAATAACAGGATAAAGATGCAGCTGGGTTGTGGTGACACACACCTTTAATCCCAGCCCTCAGAAGCAGAGGAAAATGGATCTGAGTTTGAGGCCAGCCTGGTCTACAGAGTGAGTTCCAGGACATCCAGGGTTGCTAAAAAGAGAAATCCTGTCTCCAAAAAAAAAAAAAAAAAATCAACTATAAAAAGATAAACACACAATGAACAAATAAGTAGTAAAGAAACCACATAGTAAACGAAGTGTGTCAACATGATAAAGCACAAGAGAACTACTAAACACCAAAGCAGAAATCCATACATGAGAAAACAAATGCAAGCACCACCAGGTAAATTGCAGAGCTGTTTCTTTGGTGAAGAAAATGAATAAAACCAAGGGAATGGGCTGAAATGATAGAGCAGCTGTAAAGGGCACTTGCTGCTCTTTCAGGGACCAGTTTGGTTCCCAGCACCGCTATCAGGCAGATTACAAATAAATGCCTATTAACTCCAACTCCAACTCCAATCGATCTGATGCCCTCTTTTGGCCAAGGACTCTAGTACACAGGTAACATCATTCTCACAGACATATAAATAAAAACAAATCTTTAAAAGTTATTAAAAACAAGGAAAGAAAACAATGGTTAGTTTATCAATTAAAAAACAAACAAATAACAACAATTACAAAAAAAAAAAACCCACCAGAGGAAATGCCCAGTGTGGAAGTCCTAGCACTCAACTTAGTAGGTTAAGCCTCTGTATAACAAGTTCCAGGTCAGCCTGTCTACACAATGAGACCCTGTCTAAACAAAAAACAAACAAACAAAACAAAAGAAAGAAAAGGAAACTGGAAAAGCTGCAGTAGAAGTAAAAAAAAAAAAAGCTTTAATTTAACTGTTTCTATATATTCAAAACCATAAAGAAAGAAAAACTCTTCTCATGAAGTCAATTTCAAGTACGTAAAACACTCACTTCTGTCAGTATGACATCATCATCCAGGTCATCATCTTCATGCTGCTCAGTAGCGGAGGTAACCAGCATGGGAATCCCTTCCTCATCAGAGGAGTCAGATATGGTGATGGGTCCATCTCTGACACTCATCCATTCTACACGGAAACAAAAAACATGGTCAATGTGAGGCCAGTATGAGCACATTCGGTCCCTATATTCGCTGTTTGAACTCTCAAGCCAAGTTCAAAGCTACTAACAGTTAACTTATCACCTTAAGTGCACACAAACTCAAGCAGTAAGAACTGTTTCCTTGTTAATTTTTGCCAATAACATTGAGAGATGACAGACAAAATACTCAAAATGTATCAAATTTTTCTTTTGTTAAATGGGAGAAATCTGAAGCTTTTTTGGTTTTGTTTTATGACAGGATCTTATGTCATGGATGGCTAGCTTGGTACTATGCAGACCAGACTAGCTTCAAATTCCTGGCAATCCTCCGCCTCAGTCTTTCAAATCCTAGGAACATAGGCATTTAATCTGCTCTTTAGCTGGGTGCACTGGTGCGTGTTTCAGATTCTAGCAGTCACAGCACAGAAAGTTAGGAAAGTCAGCCTGAGGGACTGAGACTTTGCCTCAAAAAACAACTTTCCTGAATGAGCTATTAGGCCAACCACAAATTTCTTTCTTTTTCCCCACATAAAACTGTTTAAATTATGACACTGACATAGAACTGCCAGTTTCTTTAGAGATTCCCCATATTTACTCCTTGAAGAAATAAAAGATCGGTTTAATTTAAAAAGCTACATCTCAAAAAAATTAGCACTCAATAGTAATATATTCATTTAAGATTTAAAAATCAGCTTACTTTATACATAAGCTATTTAAGCAGAACTTCCATTTGAACCAAACACTTAGCATCTACCAAGCAATTACCTACCAAGGAAACATCTGTGACACTGGGCAATTTAACTTGTGAACCACAGTTAAATCCAAAAACCCAGTTCTGCAGGTGAAGAGGGCTGACAACAGTTACTGCTTGCTCTAATCTGTTTGTGAGTAGGTGTGGATCCATCTGTGGAGGCTGTTTTCCCCACTGGGGATATTATCTATTTTTACCTTTTTGCTTAAAGAAAAAAGTTTCTTATTCATTTGAGTGTGGGGGCCCACAAACACTTGTGTGTGAAGGTTAGAGGAGGAATATCAAGTGTCATCCTTAATTACTCTCCACCTTATTTTCTAAAGACAGAGTTACTCACTAAACCTGGAACTCTGATTCAGTCACAAAAGACTGGCCAGTGAGGCCTTGAGATCCCTTGTCTATGATTACCCAGCACTAGAATTACAGATACATATTGCTACGCCTGAAGGGCCCAGACCACCCCCAACCCCACCCTCCCCACACACACCTTTAGCACCCAGGACAGGCTGCAGAAAAGACCTAGCAATAGCTCAGAATGTGCTGAGCCCTGGACCTTGCCCTAACTACTGGGAGGATCAGAAGTTTTGGCATGCTCTGGACAAGCTTTACTGATAATGATGGAATGCAGTGACCCCATGGCCTCCAGGTATAGCAACCTTTCTACAGCTACAGTTAATCAGCTCGGACAGGTTCCCCCAGCAAGGAGATGCGTCAATCCTGAGACTGTTACTGTGCGACTAGAAGACCCCCAGATTACCCCCAATACACCCTGACCCATTGCAATTCAGGGCCCCCTTTACTCACTCCATTGTGTCAGACCGATAGAGTTAACTCATAAATAAAAAGACTCTGCTTTGCATCAGATCTGGACTCTTGGTGGTTTTGGGGGCGGGGTCCAGATTCTGGGCACAAGAGTGTCTAGCCTTTTTTTTTTTAATAAATAAATTTTTGTGGTGTATGCGAGCACACATGAGTTCCTGTGTGAGAGTGACACCAGGGCATATGTACTCCCATCAGAGGACAACATCAGATGTTGTTAATCCTTACTTTCTACTTTGTCTGAGAAGGTCTTTTGTGCGCTGTTATGTAACCAGACTAGCTGGTCTGCAAGCTTCTAGACCTTCTGTTTCCACCTCCCATCCTGCAGAAACACCAGTATTGTAGACAAGCACTATCATGTCTGGCTTTATGTAGGCTCTGGGGAACAGAAAGGGGGAGCGCCAAAGAAAGGTTCTGCTCAACAGGCAATTTTACCCACTAAGCACCTATCTCCCAGGACTTCGTGCATGCTAGGTAAGAGCACTATCACTGAGCTATATTGCTAGTCCTAATCTTGTTTTTAGATTTTTTTTTTTTCCTTTTAGATAGGGTCTTACACTGTAGTTCAGGCTAGAACAGCGCTCACTAAGCAATCAGACACTACCAATTAAGGGTTTAGCTCCATGTATTGCCACAAAATGACCGTACAACCATGACAAGATCACTATTTCTAGCCCATTAGCACCCTCGCTGTTCCTCTTCCCATCACTGCCTTCTATCCTCAAAAGAGGACTTCTAACTCTATAAATTAGTTTTAGTTGATTCTAGGTAAGGATTCTTCTGTGTCTGGCTTCCCTGCAAATTACATGACTGAGATACATCCATATTGCTGTGATGACAGTTTTCTTTGCTACATGTGAATCCGTACTGTGAATACATCATAAATTATTCATTCCTCCCTTGACGGACATCTGAGTTGGTGCTAATATGGGCTATTTTGGATACTGCTGTTATGTACATGCTTTTATGTGCTTATTTCAGTTGAGAACATTCTAGGAATGGAAATGCTGAGTCACAAGGGTTAGCATATGTTCAATCTTAGGAGACACACTGTATTGCTAAGTTGATACAACAGAGACACATGGTCTACAAGGCCGTATTGATTGATTATTTGGACCTACCATTTGCTGATCCCTGACTTGGATTCTTAATTTCTCAGTTTTACTTGATATATAATACATGTATTTTTAGGCCTTAAATTTTCTTCAAAACATGAATTTTTACTGTGATGGGTTAGTCTGAAATCTACTCTTTTTCTTCCTTTCTTTTCTTCTGAGACAGGGTCTTCTCTGTGTATCCCTAGCTGTCCTAAAATTTGCTCTATAGACAAGGCTAGCCTTGAACTCAAGAGATCTGTCTGCTTCTGCCTCCCAAATGCTGGGATTAAAGGCATGTGCCACCACTGCCTGGCCTGAAGTCTATTCTTATCTTCCATATATATAAGGATTTTCTAATAAGAACCTGTGGGCCTAAAAGAGATGGTTCAGTGCTTAAGATCACTGGCAACCCTTCCAAAGGTCCTGAGTTCAGTTCCCGGCATTCACAGGCTCACAACAGTCTATAATAGAACTGAATGCCCTTTTCTGGGGTGCAGATATACATGAAGACAAAACATCCAAATACATAAAAATAAATTTTAAAAATAACAACTTGTAATTTATTTGTCTTAATTCTAATATGTTGGGCAGAAAATTTCTAGCCAAGATGCCCCCCCCACACACAAAAGCAGTGTGTACTGTGGTTCCATGAAAAGGAAACCAAGTAGTGACACTAAGTAAATCAGTGTCCTTCCTCAAGGCAAGCTGGAGTGAGGCACGCCTGCAAAGAAGCCAGAGGAATCTTCATAGGGTGACAGAAATGGTCTGCTCACAATTGTGAGATTGCAAGTTCGTTTTTCAGAACTCTTACAAAGAAAAAAAACCCTAGCACTTGGGAGGCAGAGGCAGGTGGATCTCTGTGAGTTCAAGACCATCCTGGTCTACAAGAGCTAGTTCCAGGACAGCCTCCAAAGAGAAACCCTGTCTCGAAAAACAAACAAACAAACAAAAAGAAGAAGAAAAAACTTGCCAGGTGGTGGTGGCACACAACTTTAATCCCAGCACTTGGGAGGCAGGTGGATCTCTGTTAGTTTGAGGCCAGAGCTAGTTCCAGGACAGGCTCCAAGGCTACAGAGAAAAAGCAAAGCAAAGAAACAAACAAAAAAACTTAAAAGATTGGCACAATAAAACTACTAATCAACTCCACACACCTGACAAATATCCTTATAATAAATATAGCACGTTTATATTTGTTGAGCAAAAACAAAACAAAACAAAAACAAAAATTTCCAAAGTCAGTAATTTTCCATAAGGAAGTAATTGTCTGTCTGTGTACCTTTGGCTATTATAGAACTATATAGACTAGGCAGGTCTCAAACTGACAGAGATTCACTTGCCTCTGCCTCCTGTGTGCTAGGATTAAAAGAATGTGTCACCACACCCAGCCTAGTAATTGTTTTTGAAAAACACTATTCAACTGTATTTAAGGCCTAATTAAAAAATTCTAACATTAATTAAAATTCAATATGCATGTGCAGAAGTCAGAAATGAGTGTGGGTACAAATTATAGCTAAGATTTCAAACTTTCTGAACAACAAGTTATGGCTACTAAAATCACTACCAAGTCATAATACATTATTAACAAACTCTTAAATTCAGTATTTCTTTTATACCTATAATTTGTACAGTTTGAATGATTCTGTTTCCTCTAAATTTATTCACGTGTTATAATTTCCTACACTTCAAATTGCTGAAAGCAAAATGCATGATTTATTTCATACTAGGAAAAAATCATTGTCACAATCATAAAATGTCATCAGGAGAAAAAAACAAAGCTAGCTTAGCCTCATCATGGAATTTGTGCTAAAAAAATGAATATATTAAGGATTCTCTTTATTCATCAATATGATTTTTCTCTTTTGGGCCAAATATTAATAAATGTACATTCAGATTTGAGAGGAAATTTCCCACACATTTAGGAAATGTTATGCAAATACTGGTACTCTTTTGCCTATTGCAAATCAATGAGTTTGTCAAAATTTTAAGGACGATATCTAAAACAAAGAACTATGTACTAACATTCTCAATGAGGCTAAGTCAGAATCCTAAAGCTAGAAAAAAAAAAGAAATTAAGTATCTAAGAACAAGAATGCCTAGTACTGTCTGTGGTATTTTAAATTTGATGGGCCCGGACTGCTCCTGTATGATCTCCATTTCCTCAAAAAACCTCTAGAGGCATATCAGTACAGTATAAATCTGCGTAATTCTACTTTGACATTTTAAGCCTGATGTTCTAGGTCTAGTAGTGGAGTCCCCCTGGCTTTTTGAGACAGGGTTTCTCTGTAGCTTTGTAGGGTATCCTAGAACTAGCTCTTGTAGACCAGGCTGGCCTCGAACTCACAGAGATCCGCCTGCCTCTGCCGTCCCCCTGGTTTATATATGGTACAAAACAGGATCGATTCAAAGATACAACCATTGCAGTACAGAAAAAGCATTGAGTAAAGGGTGAAAAGACAAGCTATTTACCCTTTCCCTGGTGGCAGTGGAAGTTGTTCAAGTGAAAGACCTCCTCCTTGTTGTTTCCCTCTGCCATTTTCGAATTCTGATATAAATATATATATGTGATTGTTAGTACCCAAACATGGCAATCATCTATTCCACAGGGTCTGTAAAAGAAGAGAAAATAGCATTAATAACAGCAGTATAGTTGGGCGATGGTGGTGCACACCTTTAATCCCAGCACTCAGGAGGCAGAATAGGGGGATGAATTTGAGGCCAGCCTGGTCTACAAAGTGAGTTCTGGGACAGCCAGGAATACACAGAAATACAATAAGCTTAAGGCTAGCCTGGTCTGCAGGGTGAGTTCCAGGATAGCCAGGGCTGTTACACAAAGAGACCCTGTCTCAAAAAGCAAAACAAAACAAAACAAAAACATCAGAATAAGCTAGGAAGTTGTGGTATACACCTCTAATCCAAGCACTCAGGCGGCAGAGGCAGGTAGATCTCTCAGTTCAAGGTCAGCTTGGTTTACACATCAAGTTCCAGGACAGAGAAACCTGTCTTCAAAAACTGAAAACCAACCAACCAAAGAAACAAACAATGGCAGAACAGACCTAAAATCCTCTGACTGGGGAGACTGAGGCAGGATGATCATGGAGTCCACGACCAGCCTGAGACACACAGAGAAAGACCCTGACGCAAACAAAAAAACAGGATACTAAAAATTCCCCAAAAATATTGCCATATAGCTCATAGCAATAGTTAAAAAATACAATGGAATAACTGTGAAATTGGAAGTTCTTAAAAGCTAAATATGTATCTTTATCAATGTAAACATATTATTTTGCTCCAAGGAATTTACCCCTCCCAAATATTTGCAGGAAAAACCCATTTAAGAATGTCCAGGTAGTCAGCAAGAAGGCTCAGTGGGAAAGATGCTTGCCGTGAAGCTTGACTACCTGAGTTGATTCCTGTGACCCACAAGATAGAATGAAAAAACTGACTCTAGAAGTTGTACTCTGATCCCATATGCAGGCCTGGTATGCGATGCTATTTCAGAGGACTACACTTGGAACCCAAAACCCATGCTGGTCAGCTCACAACTGTCTCTAACTCCTGTTTCAAGCAATGCCACACTCTTTTTTCCTTCCCAGGCACATGCACGCAAGTGTCAATCAATCATACATACACTCAAACTTTAAAAAAAAAAAATCAGTAACAATCTAAAATAATGTTCAGAGGCTAGAGAGATAGTACAGTGGGTAGTGGGTAAGGGTGCCTCTGGGAATATGATTTGGTTCCTGGAACCCACATGATGGAAGAAGGGAATCAACCCCTACAAACTGTTTTGACTTCCATAGGTGCACGTGTGCACATGTAAAATAAAATGTAAAAAAAAAGTACATAACTGCTTTCATTACAGACAGTAACTGGAAGTAGCCCAAGTCTCCATCAATAGAAACAGTTAAATTGGTAAATACTAATGCAATACAGACTGTTCAGCAAAAGAAGGAAATAATATTAGGGGGAGTTAATATATTCAAAAGACACTGCATGAAACTCTCAAATTAGTGAAAATATTATTTAAACAAGGAATTAACAATATATGCAACATGGATGAATCTCAGAAACAGTATGCTGAATCAAAGAAATCCAACAAGGGAATATAGTTTACATGCCATTAAAGAGATTTGGCGATGAGCTCAGGGGCAGAGCTCTTGCTCAGAAAGAATAAGGGCCTAGGTTCAATCTTCTGTCCCAAGAGAAAAATAATTTTTTTCATACAGTACTTTCCTTTTCCTAAAGAGAGATAGGGTTTCTCTGTGTAGCCCTCGCTTTCCTGGAACTTGCTGTGAAGACCAGGCTGGGATTAAAGACATGTACCATTAAACCCAGTGCTATATGATACTTTCACAGGATTTAAACTTACTTCCTAAGTATGTCAATAAAAGCTAATGATAACACACCAAAAAATTGAATTTTAAAATTAATGACTGACAAACTGAATGGCTGGGGAACTTCAAGGCCTTGCATACGCTAGGCAACCAATCTTCCACTGAACTATACCCTTCACAAGCCTAATATTTCATTGCAATAAAGAATCTACAAGTGTGATCTTGGAGGGGGGATACAAAAAGCAGAGGCAGGTGGATCTCTGAGTTTGAGGTCAGGCAGGTCTAAAGAGTGAGTTCCAGGCCATCCAGGCCAGATAAACCCTGTCTCAAAAAACAAACTAACAGGGGCTGGAGAGATGGCTCAGTGGTTAAGAGCATTGCCTGCTCTTCCAAAGGTCCTGAGTTCAATTCCCAGCAACCACATGGTGGCTCACAACCATCTGTAATGAGGCCTGGTGCCCTCTTTAGGCATGCATGTAGACAGACTACTGTATACATAATAAATAAATTAATGTTTTAAAAAAAAAACTAACAAAAAAGACCTGCAAGTGTGAAAGCTCATGAGTTACATTTACACAAAAAAACACCTTTTTGGCTTTAAAAAAAAAATTGAGGCAGGGTTTCACTGTAGCCCTGACTGGTCTTGAGAGATCCTCTTGTCTCTGCCTCCAGGGTGCTGGGATTAAAGGCATTCACCACCATGTAGTTTTTCTTCCTTTTTTACACAGGGCCTCCCTCTGTAACCCAGGTAGGCCTTGAATTTATACAATCCTTCAACCTTATTTCTGAAACATTTCTCTGCCCAGCTGGAGAAACTAATTTATGACAGAAAATCAAGAACTGCTTTGTGAAAGGAAAGATGACCTCAAAGATTATGAAGCAATTTTTTGAGGGGAAAAAGTGTTCTAGAGCTCGATGAGGTATCTATTACAAACCTTTAATCTTGAACTCATAGAGATCCACCTGTCTCTGCCTCCCGAGTGCTGAAATTAAAGGCTTGTGCCATCATCGCCCGGCTCCTCAGGCACTTTTCAATTTTGGGTTTTGTGACAAATTCTCTCACTGAAAACTGGGACTCACCAACCAATACGGCTAGGCTAATTAGCCAACAAGTCCCAAGGAGTCCACGTGTCTCCAATTCCCCATCACTAGATTAACACTTTACAGGGATGTCGGGAACCAAACTTAAGTCCTCTTGCTTTCACAGCCAGCACTCTACCCAGTGAGCTATCTCCTTAGTTTCCGTAATTTGTTAAAGGTCACGTTCAGATGAGGACAAGCAATAGATGAATTATCTAGCAAATGAAAGCTGAATGTGAAGATTCCAGCAAGAGATTAGATTCAAGGTTCTCCTCAACTAAAGAATGAGTTTGAGCCCTGCCTGGGCTCATTAGACCCTTTCTTTAAGATGGGCAGTGGTGGCACACATCTATAATTTCAGCACTCGGGAGGCAGAGGCAGGAGGATCTCTATGAGTTCAAGATTAAAGGCTTGTAATAGACTCATGTAATAGAGTCATGTATAGAGTTTGAGACCAGCCTGGTCTAGAGAGCTAATTCCAGGGCAGCAAGAGCTACACCCAGAGAAACCCTCTCAGAAAAAAAATAAACAACAACAACAACAACAACAAAAAAAAAACAAAAAAAAAAACCCCAACCAATCAACAACACATCAGAACGTGCTGGGCAGTGGTGGCTGCAAACTTTTAACCCCAGCCCTTGGGAGGCAGACAGGCTAGCCTGGCTAGATCAAGTGAGCTCCAGGATGGGTTTCAAAGCTACAGAGAAACCCTGTTTCAAAAAACAACAACAACAACAACAGCAAACAAAACAAAAACGCAGCAGAATGTAATGGTGTATGTCTTTAATTCCAGCACTTGTGAGGTAGAGGAAGGAGGATCTCTGGAAGGAGGATCTCTGTGAGTTCAAGGCCAGCCTGTTTATTCTACATAGTGAATTCTAGGATGACCAGAACTACAGAGAGAGACCTTGTCTAGGAAAACAACAAACCTACAAAGAAATAAACATACAAGATTAATCAATAAATTGGTAAATAAGGACAAATAATTTGACATTCCCTTACTTTTCCTTTATAAACTGAGTGACCAAAAAAGTGGCTTCTTTATAAAAGTATTCTAACTAAAACAAATCAAAACTTTTTATTTGGTTTTTCAAGACAGGATTGTTCAGTAGCTATGAAGCCAGTCCTAGAACTCAGTATATAGACTAGGCTGGCCTCGAACTCACTGAGATCCACCTGCCTCTGCCTCCTGAGTGCTGAGAGTAAAGGTGTGTGTCATCACCACCTGGCTACAAATAATAACTTAATAGAGATAACCATCATTTTTCAGCCTTCAATGAATTGCTAACTCTAGACACTAACAACTACTGGCTACTACAGAAAACTCTTTAGGGACAAGAATCAGCCCTTTTTAAGGAAACAATGTTACCTTGCCAAACAAAACAGAATGCGAAGTCTGGTCAGGCCACATTCTAGAATGAAAGCCTGAGAATCTTTTCATTACACAGCACTTAACAAGAACAAGTCATGTAGGGGGAATTTTTTTTTTCTCTTTTGTTTTGTTTTTCAAGACAAGGTTTCACTGTAGTTTCAGAGCTTGTCCTTGAACTAGTTTTTGTAGACCAAGCTAGCCTCGAACTCACAGAGATCCACCCGCCTCTGCCTCCCTTGAGTGCTGGGATTAAAGGCGTGCACCACCACTGCCTGGACAAAATTAAGTAAGATTTTTATTTGTTTTATTTTGTTTTTTTGATTTTTCAAGACAGGTTTTTCTGTAGCTTTGGAGCATGTCCTGGAACTCACTCTGTAGACCATGCTGGCCTCAAACTCACAAAGATCCACCTGCCTCTGCCTCCCAAGAGCTGGGATTAAAGGCGAGCGCCACCACCGCCCAAATGGGAAAAAATTTCTAAACAATTCTATATAGGGAAATGGTAATTTAAGGCTAACAAATATTTATTAAGACTCTGGGGGTTGGAGAGATGGCTCAGAGGTTAAGAGCATTGCCTGCTCTTCCAAAGGTCCTGAGTTCAATTCCCAGCAACTACCTGGTGGCTCACAACCATCTGTAATGGAGTCTGGCCTTCAGGTATACACACAGACAGAGTATTGTATACATAATAAGTAAATAAATATTTAAAAAAAAAACTCTGGAAAATCAAATGTCTAGGGGATCAAGTTTGACAAGAGATAAATTCTAAGAAAAGAATATGGAAAGGCAGCAGAGCATAGTAGTGCATGGCCTTAATCAGCACTTGGGAGGCAGAGGTAGGCAGATCTCTGCGAGTTCAAGGCCAGACTAGAGCTATCTCACTGGCCCACAATATAAACCTGGACCACAAAATAAACTTAAGAACAAAGGTGGGTGGTGGTGGTGGTACATGCTGTAATCCCAGCAATCTAGGAGGCAGTTGAATCTTTGAGTTTGAGGTCAGCCTGGTTTACAGAGCAAGCTACAGGACAGCCAGAACTACACAGAGAAACCATGCCCCCACCCCCCCAAAAAATCAAAAAGCATTAAAGAATTCAGCAAATATTTAGTGTGTTGCTACATTGTACAAAGATTTTATGATGCATGAGGAAAATATACAGAGAAAATCCCTCATGGAAAATATTGCTTGAAAGAACTTAGAGCAATATGGGATAGAGAGATGGCTAAGTGCTAAAGGGCCCTGAAAGCTCTTCCAGGACCAGAGGTTTAATTCCCAGATCTCAATGTAGTGGCTAAGAGCCACCTATAATTGTAGTTCCCTGGGATCCAATATCCTCTTCCTGGCTTCTGTAGGCACTGCATGCAAACAGTGCACAGATATACATACTAGTAAAACACTACTACCCACATACATACATTTTTTATTCCCCCCTCCCCCCCTTTCTGAGACAGGGTTTCTCTGTGTAGCTTTGGAGCTGGTCCTGAAACTCACTCTGAAGACAAAGTTGGCCTTGAACTCAGAGACCCATCTGCCTCTGCCTCCTGAGTGCTGGGATTAAAGGTATGCACTATTACTGCCTAGAACATATACATTAAAAAAAAAAAAGGACCAATGGAATCGAATAGAAGACCTGGATATCAATCCACACATCTTCAAACACCTGATCTTTGATAAAGAAGCAAAAAAT
This sequence comes from Myodes glareolus, assembly GCF_982192425.1. Taxonomy (NCBI): domain Eukaryota; kingdom Metazoa; phylum Chordata; class Mammalia; order Rodentia; family Cricetidae; genus Myodes; species Myodes glareolus. The sequence continues at coordinate 101,984,167 of NC_142027.1, read as the reverse complement.
ATCAAATGGAAAAAAGAAAGCATGTTTTATTTAAAAAATGGTGCTGGCATAACTGGATATCAACATGTAGAAGAATGAAAATAGACCCATATCTATCACCATGGACAAAACTTAAGTCCAAATGGATCAGAACGTCAATATAAAGCCAGCCACACTGAACCTTATAGAAGAGAAAGTGGAAAGTACACTTGAATGCACTGGCACAGGAGGCCACTTCCTAAATATAACCCCAGCAGCACAGACACTGAGAGAAACAATTAATAAATGGAACCTCCTGAAACTGAAAAGCGTCTGTAAAGCAAAGGACACGGTCAACAAGACAAAATGACAGCCTACAGAATGGGAAAAGATCTTCACCAGCTGGGTCCACATCAGACAGGTCTGATCTCCAAAATATACAAAGAACTCAAGAAATTGGACACCAAAAGAACACATAATCCAATAAAAAAAATGGAATACAGACCTAAACAGAGAACTCTCAACAGAGGAATCTAAAATGACTGAAAGACACTTAAGGAAATGTTCAACATCCTTAGTCATCAGAGAAATGCAAATCAAAACAACTCCTAGATTCCATCTAACACCTGTAAGAATGACCAAGATCAAAAACACTGATGACAACTTATGCTGGAGAGGTTGTGGGGTAAAGGGAAGACTTCTGCATTGCTGGTGGGAATGCAAGCTGGTACAACCGCTTTGGATGTCAGTGTGGCAATTTCTCAGAAAATTAGGAAACAACCTTCCTTAAGACCCAGTAATACCACTTTTGAGTATATATCCAAAGGACGCTCAATCGTGCCACAAGGACATGTCCTCAATTATGTTCATAGCAGCTTTGTTTGTCATAGCCAGAACCTGGAAACAACCTAAATGCCCCTCAACCGAAGAATGGGTAAGGAAAATGTGGTACATTTACACAATGGAGTACTACACAGCAGAAAAAAAATAATGACAGCTTGAATTTTGCAAGAAAATGGATGGAGCTAGAAAACATTATTTTGAGTGAGGTAACCCAGACACAGACAATTATCACATGTATTCACTCATACGTGGTTTTTAAATATAAAGCAAAGAAAGCCAGGCTACAAACCACAATCCCAGAGAACTTAGACAACAATGAGGACACTAAGAGAGATGTACACAGATCTAATCTACATGGGAAGTAGAAAGTAGAAAAAGACAAGATCTCCCGAGTAAATAGGGAGCATGGGGACATTGGGGGAGGGTTGAAAGGGGGGAGAGGAGAGGCAGGGAGGAGAGCAGAGAAGAATGTAGAGCTCAATAAATATCAATAAAACAAAAAAATTGAACCCCTCCCCCCCAAAAAAAGGAAACTTGGAACAGTAAAAGTCAAATACATTCTATGTGATAGCCATGCAATAAATAAATCACTTGAGACTGGGGAGACAAGCAGTTAGTAAAGTGTTTACCATGAAAGCATGAGAATACAGCTGTGATCCTCAGTGTCAAGACAGAAGTCCAGGTATGGTGGCCCAAACTTGTAATTCCAGTGCTGGGGAGGTAGATCTGTAGGGCCCACTAGCTAGATACTATAGCCCATTTGACATATTCCTGGCCAGTGAAAGAACAAGTTGAACAGCTCCTGAGGAAGTTGATTTCTGGTCTACACACACACACACCCCTGCACATCCAAGCACACAATGTACATGTGCACAGACACATACAGAAATTATCCTAAGCAGGAGAGGACAGATAGACAGGAACCATTTAGCAAGGCCAGCCACTGTAAACAACACCAAGTGCTGTGCCATAATCCATTTTAGCCTTTAAGAGCACACAGATGCTTTGGTCCACAGCTCTGGGAGGCTAAGTCTGCATGGGCAGCTGGAGTCACATGGAAACCTGACACTTCAGACAACAAACCCAAGACTTCTAGCAGTCTCTGATCTCTGACAAGGCTTATGAGTGAAAAACCCATGGCCATCTTGGCTGACAACATGCACCACGTGAGTCCTCTTCTATCTCCAGACTGTAAAAAAGCTGGGAACTTCAGCCTGGTCTACATATCAAGACCCAGACTCAAGAAACACACACTCACTCCTCTCCTCTCGAAACACACACTCGCTCCTCTCTCCTCAACACACACACACATAGGCACACACATAGACACACACATAGACACACATATGCGTGCATGCGCTCCTTCTCCCTCTCTTTTACTCCTATCAAATGGTTAAATGATGATATTGCCAGTATGTCTGGAGGTGGTTTGTGATGTTGATAGGATGCTGAACTGAAGTTCAAATTATGTTTTCCAGCCAGTGGGAAACAGAACAATGAGCCTTCATATTAGGAAGATCAGCTTTGCAGCAATGGGCAACACAGGGACATTTTGTGCCAGGAAACCCAGCAAACAAGAGCCTAACAAGCCTGAACTAGAGATAATAGTATATTAAGGGGAGGGGACACAGATACCGAGTACAGAATTAGAATAGGTGGAATTTTGAATATAATTGGTTATGAGGTAAGAAAAAGAATCTAAATTGACCTAGATGGTGAGATCAGGTGGAGAATGGCAGGGCTATTAAGAACAAACAAGAAGATGAGTTCAGAATAAGAAAATTTAGTATGTTAATTTTAATATATAGACAAAATAAAATACATAAGGTATAATATCCACGTTTACAAATGTAAGTGTGCAGATAATAAGGAATCTAAAAGTCCTATTATCAGTGTTTTTCTACACTAAAACTCACACCAAAAATTAAATTCACAATCCTCAGGTTGGTTAGCTAAACAGTTTTAAATAGTTTTATTTTAATTTTGTGCACACAAATGTTTGTCTGAATATATGTATGTGCATTATGTGTGTGTCCAGTACCTACAGAGGCCAAAAGGAGGCACTGAAACTGGAGTTACAGGTGTTTATGAGCCACTACATGGGTGCTGGAAACCAAACCCAGAGCCTCTGCAAGAACAGCAACTGCTCTTTAATAGCTGAGTAATTCTTTCAAGCCTCAGAGTTAGCTGATGATTTTAATACAAGGACAGGTCTGCCTGGTAGCCAGGAAGCCGAGTTCGAGTATCACATAATCCTGGAATGCTGGTGTAGACCTTTGATTCCAGGCAGAATGGATAGTAGTAGTTCAAGATCATCCTGAGTTACATAGTGAGTTTGAGGTCAGCCTGCATGACAAGAAACTGTTTCAGAAAAAGTTAACATAAAATGTTAAGATTTTTTTCTCAACTGTTAGAAAGTTGATTCTGAAATGGGAGCAGGTAAGTAAACACACTGTCACTCACATTTTCAATCTGTTTTTGGTGATGGGGCCCGTACAAGGAATTGAACCCAGGGCCTGGCAGGTGCTAAGTCTCAAACAGCCCTAGTCCTTGAAAATCTTACAAATTGTCTAGATGCTTATAACGCATTGCATCTTGCTTTTAGTTCAAGTTCTGCCTTCTAGGCTCCACACTTTGACCTATTTAGCACTGGGGGTTGTTTTTGTTTGTTTTGTTTTTCCAGATTGTGTCTCACTAAGCAGCCCTGGTTGACCTGCAACATGTTAGGTAGACCACACCAGCCTCTGCTGGGATTAAAAGCATGCACCATCACACCTGGCTGCTTTTTAAATTACAAGTGTCCCCATGACAGAACCCAAGTCCTTACCACAGTATACAAAACAGGTTTCATCAAGCATTTGCTGATGCAAGTAGTGTCACCTGATAGTGTTTTCCCCATTCTCTAGCAACAATGACTTGGTTCCTCAGTCTTACCAAACTAACTTTCTCAGGCTGAATTCCCTTTGTGAGACTGCCTCTTTGGCCAAGTTAGCTATGTTCATCCCTCAATTCTCTACTCCCTCAGAGAAAAATCTTTCCTGACTAACCTGTAAGTGTCCCTGACCCACGTTCACTCAAAAAAAAAAATCCCTCAATTTCTCAACTACTACACAGTAACTTTAACTATTTAAGAAACGATACTTAATGTTAACGTCTTCTACTGGAACTTAAATTCCAAATGCACAAGACCATGTCTTACTCAATACTTCCAAAGCCTGGGGACAAGAACAACAGCAGGCACCAAGAAGCTGGTTTAAACCACATATGAATAGCATTAACAAGGTACAGCAGGATAATCAATGAGAGGCAAGAACTGTGCAACCAAATGAGTTTCAGACTCAGCTCTGACCTTACTACATTTGTTTCATTTTTCAGCATCTCCCTTTACACATACACACACACACACACACACACACACAGAGAGAGAGAGAGAGAGAGAGAGAGAGCGAGCGCGAGCGCGCACTACTGGAGCACTTACCTCAACTGACAGGGCTAAGAATAAGAAAAATGCTTACGAGTTGTACGTCACACTTAGCATCAGTTTTGTGCAGATAAGGCTGTTGAGTTAGCACAACAGGTTAAGGGCACTTGCTGCTAAACCTGAAAGCCTGAGTTGGATGCCTGAAACCCATATGGTGGAAGAGAACTCATTTCCAAAAACTATACTCTGACCATAAAGTGTACTTAAGTGCCCATATACATGTTAAATATTTTTAAAAATTAAAGCTTTTGAGCCCAGTGTGGGGGCAAACGCCTTTATGCCCAGCACTCAGGAGGTAGAGGCAGGCAGATCTCTGTGAGTTCGAGGCCAGTCTGGTCTACAGAGTGAATTTCAGGACAGCCAGGGCTACACAGAGAAACCCTGTTTAAACAAAAGTGATGACAATATAAGAATTCATTATGTCTGGAATATGGTAAAGCCTAGAATACAGTAATCATAAAAAGTAGTACTTCACACTGTAGTTAGTAACCAGTCTCACCAGGTTTCACAAACTTTTTTTTTTTTTTAACCCCCTAAGACAGGGTTTCTCTGTAGCTTTGGGGCCTGTCCTGGAACTAGCTCTTGTATATTAGGCTGGCCTTGAACTCAGAGATCTGCCTGCTTCTGCCTCCCAAATGCTGGGATTAAAGGCGAACACTAAATATCGCCTGATGATTTCATAAACTTTCAATCTCCCTGAGCCGCAATTTTATTAGCTTTCTCTTCAAGATCTTTTTATTAGCTGTTCTTGTCCTTTTTGGGATAAAAACCTCATATGCCCTGCCGGGTGGCGGCATACACACCTTTAATCACAGCACTCAGGAGGCAGAGTCGGGTGGATCTCTGTGAGTTCTGAGGCCAGCCTGGTCTACAAGAGCTAGTTCCAGGACAGGCTCCAAAGCTACAGAGAAACCTTGTCTCAAATAAATAAATAAATAAATAAATAAATAAAATTTTAAAAAAATCTCAAGTCCCTAATGCAACAGGCTCAAGGATTTGTTCAAAATTCAGGCTCAAGATCCTCAGCCACTTCATGAAGTTGATCACCCTTTTCTACACCCTAGGCGCTGTCAATTTGGATTCAAACAGAATGCAAAGCTTGGTTATTTCCTAGTTTGGATAAACTAACTAAACTGTGATGAGGTCATAAAGAAAAGGTTCCTGCCCGGCGTGGTGGCCCTCGCCTTCAATTTCTGAGTTCAAGGCCAGCCTGGCTACAGAGAGAAACCCTGTTTTGAAAACAAACAAAATATTGTTGGTCCCTTCCTCCTAGGAAATGCAGGCACAAGCCGTTTCTCTTCATATGCTAAAATAGCAAGCAGCCGCAGCTTTCCTAGGCCTAGACCTTTAGCCCTATCACTCCCAAGACAGAGGTACGTGAATTCCTACGAGTTCCAGGGGCCAATATCATCTACTTCTCAGGTTCCAGGACAGCCTCGGCTATGCAGTGAGACTCTTAAAAGAAAGCAAGCAAACCCCAGCAGGGAAACGACAACGCAGGAGAGGGTCCCAGGTCACTGTACCCTTTAGACAGGCAGGGAGTTTGGGAATCACGGGATGAGCCACAAGGGGCCGCCTCGTCCACTCGAGCGTGGGTCTCGCCGCTCACCCAGCGTGCCACGCGCCACGGGAGCACCAGGGCTCCGTTTGCACGGACTGTGTGTCCCCTTACTCCGGAGCGCTGGCTGGGATGACAGGTTTGTCAACTCAAGACTCCGAGGGGCCCGAACTAGCCCGGGCTGGAGTTCAAAGTCAACAGTTCGTCGCTCCTTCCGTTCCTCCAGGCCGCGGTGGGAAGCGCGGCCCCCAAAGCCAGAGCCGCCAGCGAACCGTTTCTCTCGGCGGCCCGTCGCCCCCGGGGCAGCAGGCCGGCCAGAAAAACTTCCTCAAGTGGCGGGAGGAGAACCGGCTGGCCCGCGGCCGTCTCCGCCGCTCCCCTCCCGACACCTCCTGCGCGGTCCCCCTCGGACCCCCGAGGCTCGCGAGCCCGTCCCCCTCGGCCCCCGCCCCCACCCCAGTGGCGCCCTGGCGGGAGGCCACTCGCCTCGCTCGACCCGCGGCCCGAGGAGCCCGCGAGCGCGCGTCCGTCGCGTACCTGCCACGCAGCTAGCCCAGCTCCGCGAGCGCGGATCGGCGTCCGGAGTTCAGTCTCAAGTCACCTGAAGCAGCCGCTCGGAAAGCTTCGGCGCTGCTCCAGCTGCCGCCGCCGTTGCCGCCGAGGCCGCTACTGCGTTCCTTCCGGCCTCGCCACGGCGTTCACCTCGCGCCTGCGCGCAGCGCCCCCTCCCGACTAATGACAGGAAGAACCATAGAGGCACGCGGAGGGCCGGAGAGGAGGGGCCTGGAGAGCCAGACCATAGAGATGGCTGCCTAACGGGCCTTCATCTGGGCTCCACAGCGGCGGACCCTTCACTCCCCCTTGCGGCTGGAGGACAAAGAACGGCTGAACCCCAGGGTCATTGTCTTCTTTTAAAGCTGGGGGTCGGGGGCTGTAGGCAGCTAACCACGGAATATACTGATTGACCTCTTTTCTGTCCCCCCCTTGAGGTTTTCCTTTGTACCAGGTGAGACAAGTAAAATGACCCTCCCCCAAGGGTATCTGGCCAAGAATAAAACATTCTTAAATTCTATTCAATGTTTGTTAAATAAAGACTGGAGAGCTGATTCAATGGTTAAGATCCCTGACCAGGATAAATTCTAGTACCTGCCTTGCAGCTCAAAACAGTTTGTAACTTCAGTTTCAGAAGATCTGACGACCTCTCCTGGCCTCTGTGGGCACCTGGCACACAAGTGGCACACAGATAAACATGCAGGCAAAACACCCATATACATAAAATCTTAAAAAAAATAGAGAAAAAATAATTAAATTTTATTTCACAGCGGAGTGGTAACACATGACTTTAATCCCAGCACTCAGGAGGCAGAGGCAGGAGGATCTCTGCAAGTTCGAGGACAGCCTGGTCTATAAAGAGTTCCAGGACAACCAAGTTTATACAGAGAAAACCTGTCTCAAAAAAAAAAAGAAAACAAAAACAAACAAACAAACAAAAAACTTTCTCAATGAAAAAAAAAACACCAAAAACTTAAGTTACTGTGTTTTGTTTGGTTTTGGGTATGTTTTAATTTGTTTTTAAATTTGAATGCACGCATGCTGCGTGCATGCTTGATGTAAAGGGCAGATGATGTCAGAGTCTAGAAAAGGCCATCAGATCCCCTAGAGCTACTCTGAGTCGTGACTCATGCATGCTGGAACTATGGTCCTCCGGTAGAGTCGCAAGCACTCTCAACCTTTGAGCCATTTCTATAGTTCGGTTTTGGGTTTTACTAGTGCGTGCATATGTGTGTGTATATGTATGTGTGTGTTGCTGAGATTGAACCCCAGATCTCATACATGCTAGGTAAGCTGCCAAATGCTGAATTACTTCCCTCTCTTTTACTTTTATTTAAATTTTGAGGTAAGAGTTTACTAGGTTATTTAGGCTGGCCTTGAACTCACTACAGAGCTTGGCCTGACTTTGAACTTGTGGTCTTGCTGGGAAATCCAAAAGCCAGAAGATACTGTAAATCAGGAGAGAAACTCCTTACTGAAGCATAGAATAGTAGAAAGCAATGCCTTGTCAAAAAGAGTATTGTGCTACGCCTTTAATCCCAGCACTCGGGAGGCAGAGGCAGGCAGATCTCTGTGAGTTTGAGGCCAGCCTGGTCTACAAGAGCTGGTTCCAGGACAGGCTCCAAAGTCACAGAGAAACCCTGTCTTGAAAAACAAACAAACAAACAAACAAACAACAAAAACAAACAAACAAAAAGAGTATGTGTGCTAGCTTGGGAATCTTTTCCTGTTTATAAAGCCACTGATGCCATTGTGAGCGCCCCACCCTCATGACCTCATCTAATCTCAAAAGCTCCATTTCCAAATACCAACAACACACAGAACCAAGGAGTAGGTTTCAGTACGTGAACTTTTAGGGAGCAAAGGCAGACCATATCAGAAAAGAAGGCCAGAGAGCAGAGGCACAAGGAGTGGTGTGACACAGCCTATGGCCCTGCATCTAGGACTCAGTTGCTGCATTATTATTGTTATTGTTACAGGGTCCAGCTCTGTAGCTCAGGCTGGCTGCCAATTTCCTCCCTAGAATTACAGGTATGTACTGTCACGATTCGGGGGTGAGGTTTGGGAATAACCTGGGGGGGATGAAGCAAAGATGGTTAAACCGAGTGCGGTGGCACCTATGTTGTGTGATGAAACTTTTCCTAGAGAAACGCAGCACAGAAATCGACTCACCCCGACAGGGAACCCAGGACAGACCCGTGCAGCCACCATCCAAGTCCAGTTTACTGAACCCATGAGCTGTCCTGGTGTGACTTCCAGGGATATGGGGGAGAGGTACCTACAGACCAGAAAGGATTCAAAGGCAGCTGCGTCACCAAAGTCCACCCCGGCATGGGTGACAGCTCACAAAAGCTGGAGGCCTGGACACACTGCACATCCTGCACGCATCTCAACAGGCTGGAGTGTGCCCCTTTTAGGCGTCTCGGGTGATTTTGAACTCTTACAGGGAGCGCCACTGGTTTCTGCTTTTTCCAACTCAAAAAGGCTAGGGATCTGGGGCACATTATACAGCCTGCAGGCAGCTTAACAGGGTGGGGCTTGTCCCCTCCAGGGGCCACAGCTGGTTTAAATCTCTTCCAGGAAGCTTGGTTGTGGCTTCTTCCAGGAAGCTGGTCTGGTCTCAAGTCTTTATTGGAGCTATGCTCATTAGAGTCTTCTCTGCAGCGTGGCTCTGTTCTTCTAAGGGAGACTTCAACTTTTACTGCTTACTCTGGCAAGAAGGGACCTAGTGAATCTGATCAGTTTTGGGGATTTCCTGAAGCTCTTTTGAGTTATTTACCTACCTTTTTAAGAAGCTTCCCGCAGAATAGAGATCTTTTTAATCTAGGAAGAAATTTAACAACATACCTGTAAATTCAGCTCTTGGGAACGGAAGAGGAGTACCACAAGCTAAAAGACTAGCTTGGTTCACAGGGAGTTCTAGGCCAGTGAGGGCTACAGAGTGAGACGGTCTGAAAAAATTCAACCAACCAACAGATCAAACAAACAAAACCCCCAAAGAAATGTTATTCAGTTTTTTTTTTATTCTACGACAAAACACCTGAGAGAATCCGTTTACAAAGAAAAAAGTTTAATATGGACTTTTAATATGGAGTTTCGGTTTTCCAGGTTCCAGCCCAAGATTAGGCCACACCCTCCAATTGGTGATCCAAGTGACAATAGTGGGGGGCACGTGATGGAACAAACTGCTTACCTCCGGGCCAAAAAAGAAAGCAGGAAAGGGTGAGGTTCTTACAACAACCTCCTCCGGGGCACAATGACCTACACGCCTCTGACTAGGTTCCACCTTCTAAAGGTTCCTTCACCTCTTTGATGTTTATGTTGATTGGCAACCTGATGATCTCTAATCACCTGGGAGACAAGTCTCTGGGCATGCCTAGGAGGTGTCATCTGGATTAGGCTAGCCTCTGCTAATGTCTGTTGGGGGGGGGGACGACCCACGCAGACTGCACAAATAGCAGAACGCCAGTGGAGCACCTGTGTTTATCTCTTTGCTTACTGACTGCTGATGCAAAGTGACCTCACACGCTAGCTCCCCTGTCCCCATCATGGACTGTACCCTCAAGCTGTTAATCAGGCTCTTGCTGGGACTAGAGCAACAGCTCAGCAGCTAAAAGTGTGCACTGCTCTTGCAGAGGACCCAGGTTTGGTTCCCAGGACTGATGTCAGATGACTCAACTGTACCTCCTGTTCTTGGGGATCTGACACCCTCTTGTGGCCTCCATGGGCACATGCATGAACATGTGGAAATTCACACACACACACATACACACATGCGCGCACATACACACGCAAATAAAAGTAAAATCTTTAAAGCTGTTCTTCTCTTAAGTTGCTGTGTCATCAATGTATAAAATATTAATAATTAATGCTACATCCGGGTGGTGCACCCTGAGGACCAAATCTTTAACAAGTGGATGATTAGGGAATATTTACAGTCCAAACAACAGCATAAGACGCGGGGCCTGATAGGTTCGCTCTCCAGAATCGCCCTAGCGCTAGCTGTTGACCCCTTCTCGGGACTGTTCTCCTTGACACACTATGGTGCTGAGATGGAGGCTTGACTACATATCCACCCATCGATCGATCCGTACCCCCAGCTCCACAGACTTGCCTTTCTCTGGTTGTACTTCGTTAATGTTCATTCAACCTATAAGACTAGCCTCAGTAATGCAGGGCTGCCGCTACTCCCGAAGGGTGTCCCATCTGTCTGTTCCCAAGAGCTATGTCCACTGTCATCAGCTTAACGTAGATGGAGGCTTTGTGTGTCTTGTCACAAAGAAAACTAGACCCAACTGGATCTGCTTTCAAAAGCGGTAATTTTCTGTCATTCTGATCCATTATTATGAAAAAAGAAAATTGATGTTATTGAGGTATAATTTATATAACGAACACAACACCCAGATTAAGCGTACTTTCTATCAGTTTTAACAAATTTGCAAACTCACGAAGCTATCATGCAACCAGGACTGAGCTCGGGGGTGGGGAGTTGGCGCAGCCGGTAAAGTATCGACTTTGCAAGCATGAGGATCCGAGTTCAGTTCCTCAGCACCTGGTAAAAGCTGGGCAATGACATCTGCAGCCCCAGCACCATCAAGGTACGGACCAGCAGGTCTCTGAAACACACTAGCCAGCCAGCGTAGCCGAACTAATAAATTCCAGAAGCTCTCAGCTTCCCTGAGAGGCTGTGCCTCAGTTAATGGTGGCCAGGAAAAGGGTGTGATTTTGGTCAGTGGTGTGGCCACTGGTAAGTTAATGATACTCCTGTAAATAACCTCCTACCTACAGTCATACAAATACCCTAATTAAACTCAGTGGATCACACGTTTTTAAAAACAACAAGAAGGTGAAAAGGCGATTTATTGGGAAGAAAAAGGTTTCAAAGGGAGGAAGAGAGAGGGTTTAAAGGGGTAATAGGCAAGGAATGTATAATGTTCGTTATATACATGTATGAATCTTAATGAGGAATTATCTAGATCAGGTTGGTCTGTGGGCATGTCTTGATTGCAGAATTGATATAAAAAGACCTAGCCCACTGTGGGCAGTACCATTACCTGAGTTTAGGTCCTGTACCATATTTAAAAAAAAAAAAAAAAAGGAGAAGGGCCAGGCGGTGTTAACACAAACCTTTAATCTCAGTACTCGGGAGGCAGAGTTTGAACCTAAGAGGCAGAGAGGATGTTTGAACCCAGACAAATCTACAGGACATCCAGGGCTACACAGAGAAACCCTGACTCTAAAGAAAGAAAGAAGGGAAGAAAGGAAGGAAAAAGGAAAGAAGAAAAAGGGAGGGAGGCAAGGACTGGACAGATCTCTCTCTCTCTCTCTCTCTCTCTCTCTCTCTCTCTCTCTCTGAGACAGGATTTCTCTGTGTAGTCCTGGCTGTCCTGGAACTCACTTTGTAGACCAGGCTGACCTCAAACTCACAGAGATCCGCCTGCTTCTGCATTTGTGAGCATGATGGCACATATATACATGCCAAAGGACAATTTGCAGGAATCAGTTCTTTCTCACTATGTGGGTCTTGGGGATGAAACCCAGGTCATCAGGCTTGGCAGCAAAAACCTGTACTCTGAACCATCTCTCAGGACTACTGCTTCCCTGCCCCCTTTACTATTCCATTTTGTGAAGGGAAAAAAAATAAAATTGCACAAGGATTTATTTCCATTTATTCTCTGTTTCAGTTAACTGGGAATAGAGGACATCGTTCATCCTGGTGGAAGCTGCACATGTCGGCGCTCCCTGGGAGCAGAAGTTCTGTGGGCCGTCTTCTCAGAGTGGAATCGGCTGTTCAAAGAGGGACAAATGACGACTGTTAGAAGAAGCCCCTGCCCCTGTGAGCCACTCCTCCCCTATGACTTTGCAGTTCACAGTGTGACTTTTCCTGCGCTCCAACTAATGACAGAGTCGATGTCCCTCTGTTTGGGCCTGGGCTTGCCTTGTGACTAGCCTGGGCCAGCAGAAGGCAATTGAAGGGATATTATGCTCCTGCCAAGGCAAAGCCCAAAGAAGTGAAGGCAACTTTGTCTTTTGGGTTTTATGTCAAAAAGCCAGGTCTATAGGTCTGGGGAAGGGGAGTGCCTTCGTTAGGATTTTTATTGCTGTGAAGAGACACTGTGACCATGACAACTCTTATAGGCTCGCTTACAGTTTCAGAGTTTCAGTCCATTATCATCATGGTGGGGAGCATAGCAGTGGGCGGGCAGACGTGTTGCTCGCTACATCTTGAGAAGCGGGCCACACAGGAAGTCGACTGAGTCACTGGGAGGTATCCTGAGCCTAGGAAACTTCAAAGTCTGGCCCCACAGTGTCACACTTCCTCCACCAAGGCCATATCCATTCCCAACACAACCACACCTCCCAATAGTGCCACTCCTATGAGATTACGGGGGCCAATTACATTCAAACTACCACGTGGACCCACCAGTGAAGTGCCTGCCACATAAGCACAAAGAGCCGAGTTTGATCCCCAACACCCATGTAAAAAGAGCCAGGTGTGGTCTGTAACCTTAACATGGAGGGTAGGGAGAAGTAGGGCAGTGATGGGAGAATGCCTGGAGCTCACTGTTCAGCCAGTCTAGCCAAGTTTGGGCACTGGATCCAGCGAGAGACATTGTTTCAAAAGGTGAGGTATGGGCTTCTGAGATGGTTCAGTGGAATTGAGGTGACTGTCGCTAAACCTCATGACTTGAGTTTGATCCCTGAGACCAACAAGGGTAAAAAAGAGAATCAACTTCTTTGATCTTACAAGTTTACCATGGCACGCATACACACACACACACACACACACACACACACACACACACAATGTAGTAAAAAAATTGAAAAAATAAAAGATGATGGCAAATAGTTGAGGAAGACTCTTGCCATTAACCTCGGACCTCCACATGTGTGTATACACACATATGCACCAGTACTCACATGCATGCATACATTATGCACAGACACACACATTTTTTGTTTTTGTTTGTTTGTTTGTTTTTTGTTTTGTTTTTTGAGACAGAGTTGTCCTGAAGCTTTGGAGCCTGTACTGGAGCTAGCTATTGTAGACCAGGCTGACCTCGAACTCACAGAGATCCGTCTGCTGCTGCCTCCTGAGTGCTGGGATTAAAGACATGCACCACCACTGCCTGGCCCAGACACACAAATTTAAAACAAAATTTAAAGGCCAGGAAAAATCCACTGGACAGTAAGGAGCCACATGGAGAGGTACCCAGTGTCTTAGTCATTTTTCTTTTGATGCGATAAGATATCGTGACTAAGGTAACTTACTGTTTGCTTTTTTGTTTTTTGAGACACTGCTTCTTTGTGTAGCCCTGGCTGTCTTGAAACTCATTCTGTAGACCAGGCTGACCCTGAACCCACAGATCCTCCCGCTCTGCCTCCCACGTGCTGGGATTAAAGGCGTGTGCCACCACCACTCGAACTTATAAAAAGGATAGTTTAATTGAGTGTATGTTCTCATAGGGCTTGAATCTGTGATATGAAGAAAAACTTGGCAACAGGCAGCTGGAACAGCAATTGAGATCTCACATCTCGATCTCCAAGCAGGAGGTAGAGAGCAGACTGGAAATGGTGGGAGTCTTTTGACACCTCAAAGCACACCTCCTCTAACAAGGCCACACTTCCTACTCCTTCCCAAGGAGTTCTACCAACTAGGGACCAAGTATTCAAAATATGAGTCTTCTGGGGCCATTCATTCTCCCTTAAACCAACACACCCAGTCTACAGCCATACCATACTGATTGTAACCTGTCTTGGAAGTTAAGCACAGTTGGGCTTGTTTAGTCCTTGGTGAGAGAGGAAGACCTAGACATCAGGCGACAACTACAAACACATTGTATCAGTTGCCTCTCTCATTGCTAAGCATCATTCACATGGACTTCCCTTGCAAGGTGGGCTGAGACTGCCAGGGATTGCTGGTTATTTTTTTTCTTTCTTATTTTCTTTTTTTCTTGATATTTATTGAGCTCTACATTTTTCTCTGCTCCCTTCCCCCTTCAACCCTCTCCCAAGGTCCCCATGATTGCTGGTTATTTTATTTTTTGTTTGAGGCAGGGTCTTACCATGTATCCTTGGCTAGCCTCACTCATTGTGTAGACCAGGCTGACCTCAAACCCACAGAGATCCACCTGCCTCTGCCTCCCAAGCCCTGCTGCTGCTGCTGCAATTGATAGCCCATGCCACCACACTGAGCTGGGTAGCTGATTTCCTTACCCATTATGGGCTATGGAGGGAGGGAGGGAGGGAGGGAAGAAGTGAGGGAGAGAGGAAAGGAGGGAGGGAGGGAGTGGTGGCTGAAAGTAGTAGGGGGGCAGGGGGCATTCTTACTTCTCTCTATCCCCTGTTCAAAGCTTCTGAGGATTTCAGCTTAAAGCCTGTGCTCTGAGCCTTGGACACTGATGACACTCTGACAAGGAGTCTCTTACTTTTCACCCACTTGCGTCAGTGAATTAGTCAGGGTTCTCCAGAGGAACAGAACATACAGAATGAATGTCGCGAATGAACGTAGTGACCCAAGGGCTTATTAGATGGGTTTATTTGATTCAGGCTGGCTAGTCCAACAACTGCTGTCTGCATGCTGGAGAGGCTGGGAGCGCAGTAGCTGCTCAGTCCACCAGGCTAGCTGCCTCCACAGTCCTGATTGGCACTGAAGGCCTGGAGGATTTCTGGAGAGCTGTTGGTTCTTACTGGAAAACAAAAGCTGTGTTCTAGTGTCAGCTAGGGACAATGGTGGTGGCAGCAGCCAGAGTGGGATGGATGCACTGACCAGCAGGAAGTGAAGGCAAGTGAGCAAAAGGCAGGGCTCTGTCGTCTGATCTCTTCATACCTTGATTGCACTGGAAGCTTCCATCCACTCAGGAGGAGGGGCTTCCCCTCTTAGTTACTTCTTCTTCCAAATACCATATCGCCCCTCCCTGAGGCCTATCTCTGATTATATTCCGCATCCCACCAAGTTGATAACCAAGATTAACCATCACAGAGGATAGTTTGGGAGTAAAGGGGGTGGGACGGGGGTGTATGACAACAGGCTTGTGTGCCCCCTTCCAGGTTTATGAGGGTACAGATTAAAGCCCAGCAGATGAGGCCCCTTCAGTTAGTCCTCCTAAGAGCCGGGTGCTTCAAGAACAGGTGCTCTGGTCGGTTAACTTCCTTTCCACTTGCAGAGACAGGAGGGCTCTTCCCCCTGCCCCCTCTAAGGCATCTCACCACCCTTGAACCTGGTTAAAGCACCCAGAGATTCCACCACGCAAAGATAGGCCTGAGCCTAACAGCCGGGTTAGCCAGTAGAGCGCTCACACCATCCATTTTCACCATTGAAATGGTGTTCCTGCCTGTGGCCAATTCCCAGAGAGGCTTCTGCTGGGCAACTTCCTGTGTGTCTCTCCTGGTTTGAGGTCATCAGTGTAGTCTAAGGTCTCTGATGGGTCTTAGCTGAATCACTAAGTTTCCAGCGTGTTCTTGTTGGGACAAGGTGGTGATTTCCAAGAATTTAACCTAACCAGTCCACAGATGAGAAGTCCTGCTGGATCATGGTCCAAACCAGCCTGGTCTCTATAGCAAGTTCCAGGCTAGCCCAGGCTACATAGTGAGACCCTGTCTCAAAATAAGCAAGTAAACACACAAAGAAACAAGCAACCTGCTTCCAGGCCACACATAAGTGTTGTGACTGCAGAGGAAATATTTTCCTATTATACTACGTAATTAGAGCTGATGAAAAGGACGGGCATTACCTTGCCAGGCAGCCCCAATAGCTGAGGAGGATGTGACCTCATTTGTGTTAAGGAGAAATGAAAGAGGAGTCCTTGCTCCGTGGTCTCCAATACTAACATTTCCACATTCATCCCTGTCAAGCTTGCTTTTCCTCCATCACTCAGGGGGAAAAAAATGTGTTTTATCTCCTCCGTTTCTAATAATCAGGTTACACATTTAAATTAGTTGAAAAATTGGCAAAGTGGGGGCTGGGAAGGTGGTTCAGTGGATAGAGCATTTACTATGCAAGCATGAGTTCAGTTCCTGGCACCCGGGAAGAGCCAGGCAGAGATGTGTGTGCCTGTATTCCCCAGTCCTGGTCAGGGTAGAGATAAGGGGCTCCCAGACAGTCTAGCCAAAACAATGAGCTCCAGGTTCAGTGAAAGACCCTGCCTCAAAACATAAGGTGGGGAACAGTGGATGAAGACAGTAGAAGTTAACCTCTGGCTGACACATGTGTATACACACACACACATACAGCATACACACACAGAGACAGGGAGAGAGAGACAGGGAGAGAATAGCTGGGCCGTAATAGTACACGCCTTTAAACCCAGCATTCGAGAGGCAGAGGCTGGCAGAGCTCTGTGAGTTCGTGGACAGTCAGAGTGAGTTCCAGGACAGCCAGGGCTACACAGAGAAACCCTGTCGAGAGAGAGAGAGAGAGAGAGAGAGAGAGAGAGAGAGAGAGAGAGAGAGAGAAAGAGAGAGAGAGAGAGAGAGGCAAAGTGGTAAAGCAGTTACTCCTAGGCTCATCCCTTTTGTACCATCATTCCACTATATTTCCAACGGATGACACAGGTTTTGAAAGCCACCTAGGTGGTGCAGAGCGTCCTTGGTTTGTTTCTGGTTTTGTTTCCATTGAAGAGGTTGGACTAAACAGGCGCTATTGCCACCGGACTCCAAAGGACTATGATTCTGCGTTGCTATGGGGATAAGCTGATTCAAATGCACAGCATGTTCTGTTGCTAGGGCAATCGCTGACATCCTCACCTTTTCTGTCAGGAATGGCTTTGCCACTGATTTCACTTTCTTATTTATTTTGAGGGCGTGTATATGGTATATATGTGCATGTTCACGTGAGCAAATGTGCATATTTGTGTGAGCATGTGACGGCCAGAACACAACATGGGGAAGCTGGATCTCTCCTTCCACACATAGGAACCAGAGGAGACCTCAGATCCTAAGGGCTGGCAGCAAGCACCTTATTAAATGAGCTGTCTCCCTCACCCAAGTGCGAATTTCTAATGGCAAGGTGTTTGCCACCTTTCTCTCACTTTAAGAACTACCTGATAGACAGAGTTACTCTTCATCTATGATCCTGGATACAGCATAGCCCCCACCCCAACCCCTGTAGGTAATCTGTCTGTTAACTCTGGGCATATTATTTTATGCAATGTAAATGCTTTATTTTTTACTTTCATATAGTTGAATCTTATTGTTAGGAAACTTCCCTGGTCTGAAGATGTGGCTCCTTTGGTAGAGTGCTTGCTCTGCATGTATGAAGCCCTGGGTTTCATCCTCAACACCGCATAAACCAAGAATGGTAATGCACACCTGTAATCCAGCACTGGAGAGGCAGAGTTAGGAAGACCAAGCATTTACGGTCATCCTCAACTACACAGAAGTACTCAAGGTCAGCCTTGGATGTGTGAAACCAGATCTCAACAAAACAGCAATAGAAAACCTTTCCCTGTTAAAGATTGTGGGAGAATTTCTACATATTTGTGTTTTTCTCTGTGTATGGCTTAGTTTTTCTTCCTTTCCCTTTTCTCTGGAAAGGTTTCTGTGTGTGTGGCCCTGGCTGTCCTGGAACTCACGCTGTAGACCAGGCTGGCCTCAAACTCATAGAGATCTGCCTACTTCTACCTCCCAAGTATGGGGATCAAAGGAGTGCACCACCACCACCCGCTTTTTTTTTTCTTGGTGTGGTTTCATTTCTAGAAATTTTTTTTGTCGGGCAGTGGTGGCGCACGCCTTTAATCCCGGTACTCGGAAGGTAGAGGCAGGCAGATCTCTGTAAGTTTGAGGCCAGCCCCGTCAACAAAATGAGTTCCAGGACAGGCAGGACTGTTACACAGAGAAATCCTGTCTCGAAAAACTGAAATAAAAATCTTTTAAAAATTTTAATTAAGTGCATGTGAGTGTAAGTCTCTGAGGACTCAGAATTGGGTGTTGGATCCCTTCAAACTAGAGTTACAGGCAGTAGTTTCGAGCCACTTGATATGGGTGTGGAATAAAACCTGGGCCCTGTGCAAGACCAGCAAGTGCTCTTAACTGCCGCCACGTTTCTCCAGCCTCTGGTCTCACCCCCCCCCCCCATTTCAATCTTTGGTTCATTTCAGATGTATCAGCTGCATGGAGTGAAGACTGGATCGCTTTCTGTTTCCATCAGTCCAACTGGCTATCCCAGCATCACACACGGGCGGCTTTTATCCCGTTTGCTGGCTCGAGATGCTATCTGTATTGCATGCTGGCTTTGCATCTGTGGTGGCTTCTATTCCTAGATTCCATTTTTCCTGCTTCCCTGTGGTGTCTGCAAATGATAGCGTCTTGATTTAACGACAAAAGCTTAAAATATGGCTCAATATATGGCCACCCGCTGTCTTTCAAGAATTGCCTGGCTTGCCTTAATTTTTTTTGTCTCAAAATGATACTCAACTTGTCTCTAACTTAAAGATGGGGGAAATGAACAGTGTTTTTATTGAGTTCATGTCTGGTTTATTGATTCACCCAGAGAAGATGGGTGTCCCCAGGAAATTAAACCTATCCAACAATGGGCATGTCTTTACATTTGATCCCTTTGATCCCATCTGCGTTTTGTTATTCAAGTGTTCACGCTTTTATTCCCTGTGAGTTCTGAATATCTCTTTTAAAGCTTATGACTCATTTTCTTCATTTTAATTAATTTTTCATTTAATAGTTTATTTTTTTATATTTTTGAGATAGGGTCTTCATTTTCCTCAGCTAACTTATTTCTACAAAGTTGACCTAGAACTATGCTCAGTCTACATCCATCTCTCTTCCCCTGCACTTCCTTCCTCCCCACCCCCTTCTTCATGGTCATCCTTTGTAAGCCTGGAGAAAAAAGATAACTTTTATCGGGTATGAATGTATGTATATGTATGTGGGTAGCATGTTACCCAGTGCTGGTGGAAATTATAGGATCTCTTGGAACTGAAATCCACTCCCACCCCCCAACCAGACAGGGTTTCTCTGTCTAGCTTTGGAGCCTATCCTGGCACTCACTCTGCAGACCAGGCTGACTTCGAACTCACAGAGATCCACCTGCCTCTGCCTCTCACGTGCTGGAATTAAAGGGGTGTGCCACCACCCGCCAGAACTGAAGTTTTTAATGGCAATCAAACCCAAGCTCTCTGCAAAGCATGAAGTGCTTTAGACCTGTGGTTCTCAACCTGTGGGTTGGGAACCCAGGATGTGCTGAACAATCTTTCACAGAGGTCGCCTAAGACCATCTGAAAAAAAAAATAGGCATTTACATTACGAGTCGTAACAATGGCAAAATTGCAGTTATGAAGTAGAAATGAAAATAATTTTATACTTGGGGCTCACCACAACATGCGGAAGTAAAGGGTCGCAGCATTGGGAAGGTTGAGAGCTAGAGCTCTGGACCTTTGAGCCATCTCTACTGCCCCCAAGTGTTGAGATCTTCTGATAATTACTTCTGCACGATCGCGCGGGGCAAATCCACGTGGTATCCTCGATGGATACAATTGGTACGCTAGAGGATGTAGTGCATCACAACTTCCAGGACCCGGGGTGCCACGAAAGCGTCTTCCGGCCAGGCCACGTAGCTAATGGGAGTCGGGAACTGGGTCACGTCACCGGGCCCTGTCAGGCTGTAGACGGAAATGCGTCATTGATGACCGGAAACGCCTTGCTCCACTTTGCCGCGGTGACCTTCGGGAGTTGTATTCTATTCACCCACAGGTGTGGGGTTCTTGATGCTTGTTTTCAGGGGTCGGACGCGGATGTGTGTACTCCTGGACAGTACACACTTCCAAGCAGTACGGTGGCAGCTGCTGTCCCAGCTGCTCCCAGAAGCATAGCTTTGCTCTTTGGCAGTGCAGAGTATGGTTTCTGTAGAGCGGCTGTGTTGTGCATGGTCCGGGTGTAGAGGTCCTTCTAACGTAGGGACCCACCCATGTCGTGAGAGTCCTTAGGTCTGCGTCCAGCCAATCATCTCACTGACTATCTCTTCTTCTGCTCTGCCTACTCAGAGCCCTGGTCCAGCAGAGTCTGCCAGATGTCATGACACTACGGACCCCAGAAAGTTGTCCGGATATCACCCCTTCTTTCCCGAGAACATTTCCTTTCATCCCTCACTTGTAGCTTCACTGTCCATCCAGGTACCTGAACGCCACTCCTGTCCACGCCTGTGTTTGGGTTTCTAGAGGAAGGAGGAGCTGCCAAGAAAAGGCAGTGCACCCCACTCCTTCAGAGAATATTTGCCCTTCTTCCACAGTCTTCCCTGGCTACTGCTGACCCCACCTTACAGCCAGCGTTAAATTCAGAGCAGTGAGCAAATTCAAGGAAGGTTTTTGAAAGTGTTTTTAATTTCAGGAGGTCTGAACTCATTTAAGACGTGGAGTTGAGTGGTTGTGGTGCATGTCTTAATCCCAGGAAGGAGGTAGACCTCAGAGTTCGAGGTCAGCCTGGTCTACAGAACAAGTTTCAGGACAGCCAGGGCTACACAGAGAAACCCTATCTCAACAAAAGAAAACAACACCAAAACAAATAAAAACAAAGCAAAATGCATCACCACCCCCAACTAAAAGAAAGAAAAGAAGGAAAGAAAGAGAGGCCTGGAGAGATGGCTCAGTGGTTAAGAGCACTGGCTGCTCTTCCAGAGGACCCTGGTTCAATTCCCAGCACCTATATGACAACTCACAGCTGTCTGTAATGCCCGTTCCAGGGGATCCAGAATCCTCACACAGGCATGCATGCATGCAGGCAAAGCACCAACACACATAAAATAAAAATGAATTATTAACAAAAAAGAAAGAAAAACTCGTGAGCTCTTATAGAGGACCAAAGTTGAATTCCCATTACCAACTTTGAGTGACGCATGACTGTAACTCTAGCTCTAGGGGATCTGCACCGTCTAGCTCTAGGGGATCTGCACCGTCTAGCTCTAGGGGATCTGCACCGTCTTCTGGTTTCCATGGATGCTGACATTCCAGTACACACACACACACACACACACACACACACACACACACACAAAATAACAAGTATAGAAAAAAAATTTGTTGACAGTCAAGATCAGATGAGAGGGGAAGCAAAGACTCAGTTCTCCATTCTTATCTGGAGTTTTGCTGAATTAAACACTTACAAGGGTACTCCACAATGCATAGGCATCCCTAATCGTTCTGCATACCAGATGAATGGATACCCCACTTGGCAAGGGGAAGCTGAGGGTCAGACTTCAAAGCAGCTTCCTTGTAGGTGAAGGGGGGGAGGTATTCCAGGCGGGAGGAGGAGTATTTGGAAAGGAAAAAGGTGGAAAATAAGGAGCCTATTGGAGTCAGCCTGTCAGAGATGGTCACAGGAGTGATGGAGGCTGGCGAGCTGGCTGGAAGAAGGGTGTGGCTGTCTATGCTCCAGCCTGGGACACAGCTCTTCAGGAGAGTGACATCTGTATATTTGAGTTTAGATCAGGATGGACCCACAGCAGGTAGAGCTGATAAAGGTGTACTGAGGGGCTGAGAACCGAGTAGGGAAAAGTGGATGTAAGATCTGTAAGATCTGAGGCAGTAGCTGGACAAGGTAAGCATCTCATCAGGTAGACCAGGGTGGAAAGCACGTGGGAGAGGGTCGTGTTAATCCTACAGACATGAGGAGAAAGACCATTGACCTCAAATTATGGCCAAATCAAAGTAAGCTTTATTGTGCACATCCGAGAGCCAAATCAGCCTCTTTTATAGGGCAAAACCACAAGGTGAGGGATTTTATAGGAAGTGTGGTTACAGAAGCAAGACCAGGAAGTTAAAGAAATCTTCCTGAAACATTTGTTACAGACCATTCTGTGTTTACAAGGGTGGGGCACTGCCCAATACCAAGAAACAAAAACGTAAGTTTTACAGTAAATAAAAATCTGATTTAGCTAGAATCTAGAAATGGCTTCCAGGGATAAAATGGAGTCTATCTGATTTCTCAGCAACCAGTACTATACACTATTCTTTTATCTTTTAAATTTTATATGTACGGGTGTTTTGCCTGCATGTATGTCTGTGCAGCAGCACATGCCTGCTCTACCCTTAGAGGCCAGAAGATGATGTAGGATCCCCTGGGACGGGAGTTATTGATGGTTGTGAGTCATCTTGCACATGCTGGGAGTCAAACTCAGGTCATCTGGAAGAGCAGTCAGCGCTCTTACCCACTGAGTCACCCCTCAAGCTCCCTGCGTGCTGTTCATTTAAGGCACTTGGCAAAGACAGATGAGCACCAGTCATGGCGGCGTGTGATGGAGGGTGCAAGGAGGATTTGGTTGTGTTTGGTATGAACAGATTTGACCTGGGGTTGGGGGACAAAACGCTACCATGCTGACTCCTCTCTACTATTTCTCTCTTCCTCTGCCTTTTCTTTCTCTCGCTTCTTGTCTCTCTTCCTCCCTTCTCCTTTCTTTTCTGTGATGCTGGACAGTCCAATCCAAGGCTTTAAGTGTACGAAATGGCCACATTCAGATTAGGAAGTAAAACAATATTTTCATTTTCAGATAGTAAATAAATAAATATAACAAGGATATATTGCTTCTCAGCCTTTTCACTAAGATCAAGTATGTTTCAAGATTTCTTGTTGGACTTTCTTTGGAATGCCAGTCCCCAAATAATGACACAGAGACTTATTATTAATTATGAATGATTAGCTTTATCTTAGGCTTGTTCCCAACTAGTTCTTATAACTTAAATTAACCTATTTCTATTAATGTATGATCTGCCCTGTGACTCTTTAGCTCTCCTCTGTTCTGTACGTCCTACTTCCTCTGTGTCTGCCTGGGGAATCCAGCCTATCTCCTTCCCAGCATTCCTCTCTTTCTCCCTGGAAGTCCTGCCTATTATTCTCTCCTGCCTGTTCTCTCCTATTGGCCATTTAGCTCTTTATTAACCCAATCAGGAGGTGCCTTGGCAGAGACACATTTTCACAGTGTACAAAAAGTTTGTCCCACAACACAAAAGCTAGAAACAAATAAAAGGAGAACATTTTAGAGAATCAATGACATAATAGAGTTTTAAAAACCTTAGATGCAAATATATTATCTGAATCTAATTATGTAAAACATCAACCTAAATTGAAGAACATAAGTATAGCATAAGTAATCTATAATTCTTTTACAAATGCAAATATTCCAAAAGACAAAAATTGAGGAAAAGACAACTCTACCACAGTATCAGGGGTCAAAGACACAAGAGAAGCAATGCACTCTGGAATGTGATATTTCCCTTATCCAGAAAAGATATCAGGGCGATTAGCGAAATGTGACTGGGATCACGGTAGAGTGGTACATAATGGAATGTCCTTTTCATGGAAAATGCACACTGAAGCATTCACCTGCTCACCCCCATATGTACCACCGAGGGAAGACAAAGAAGTCAACAGTAAACAAGACAAAAATGGTCTCCCATTAAAATTTTAGAGATGAGTCTCATGTAGCCCAGGCTTAATGGGGAATCTTTGTCAGCCAATTATCTTTAAGAGGTGGGACCAAGTTAGGGCATGGTTTTATGGGTACCCTGAGAAAAATGCCACATGGTCCAGATTCTCTCTCTCTCTCTCTCTCTCTCTCTCTCTCTCTCTCTCTCTCTCTCGTTCCCACTCTTCACAGCTGAGCTTGGACTTCTCGTTCCTGTTTTGTGCATTTGCCCCTTGTAATAAAGAAAAATAAAATCGCTCTATCTTTTAGCTAGCCTGGTTATTTCTCAACCCGAGATAATTCAACACAGGTTAGCCTCTATTTACTCTGTAGCCAAGGATGACTTTGAATTCTTGATCCATTTCAAGGGTGCTGTTAAATGCCATTTAACACAGTGTTAAATCCCCCATTTAGCACTAGGGATTAAACTCAGGGCTTCTGCATGCTAAGCAAACACTCCACCAACTGAGGGACACCCTCAACCCACAAATCTTCAAGACACCTCCGTATGCTCTGCCACCTAGGCATCCTGACTTCTCCATCCATCGTGACTTCTCCATTGGTGATTCCAAGGATGGAATAAAACATTACTACATGAGGATGTGACAGCCAGCCCTAACCTGTCGGCACTGTATTTTTGTCTGTTGAGGAATAAACAGCTCTATCCCAGTCAGTAGAGTCTTCCTACCTGAGTGATAATTTACACAGGTCCCTTGTGAGGACTGAAGAAACTGAATCTGGAGCCAGGCATCCCTTAAGGGCTGTCGACCTTTTGTTCAGAATGCTGGGAGATCCAGTGGCCTGCAGGTGAGATAAGAATAGGATAAAGGGCTGGGAGGTAAACAGCTGCCTTGCTTCTGTAAAACTCACCGTTGCTATGGGAAAGGGATGAAATGCTTTTTTATTTCTGTACAGCCTGAAAGTAAGAAACAACTGAGGAAGTAAAACAGTTCTCCTGCCCAATTGTGGATTCAGCGAATAATAATACAGACTGTGGTGCTTTGAAAGAAAATGGTCCCCAAAGGGAGTAGCACTATTAGGAGGTGTGACCTTGTTGGAGGAAGGCTTTGGGGGTGGGCTTTGAGGTCTCTTATGTTCAAGCTTTCCTCAGTGTGTTTGCCAGTTGACTTCCTGTGATTACCAGTTGACTTCCTGTTACCTAAAAGATGTAGCAGTTTCTGCTCCAGCAGTGCATCTGCCTGCACACTGCCATGATCCCCACCATGATGGATACTGGACGGAACCTCTGAAACCGCAAGCGAGCCTCCTTTCCTTTATAACAGTTGCTGTGATTACAGTGTTTCTTAGCAGCAATTAAAAACTAAGACACAGTCTTTCTGACATCTGCCTTAAAACCTTACCTTAGTCAGGCAGTGGTGGCACATTCCTTTAGTTCCAGCACCCAGGAGACAGAGGCAGGTGGATGTCTGTGAGTTCGAGACCAGCCTGGTTTACTGAGTGAGTTCTGGAGCAGCCAGAGCTGTTACACAGAGAAAACCAAAAAATCAATCAATCAAACAAACAAAAAACCTAACGGCAAAACCCTCACCTTAGCCCTCTTCCCTGCCCCCATTCTATACAGCATTCTGTATTGGCTCTAAGGCTGTTGTCCTTCTGCTAGCATTAAGAATAAATTCATTTACTGTAAATGTGAGTTGAGTTTAAGTCTGCTTTCTGCCTGTGGATTCGAATGCCACAACTGCGTGAAGCATCTCGAGGGAAGGTTTATGGGACTTCTTGGTCCTGCAGTTGAGTAGCCCTTTAAGTCAAACTTGTGCCCAAATAAAAAGGGAAAATAAATTCTTAGAACAAGATGAAGACCAATAAAGATAATGGGTTTGTGTTTAAAGCTAATAAAACAGACAAGCCAGGAATATAGCCCATGGCCTGGAATTTGAGTTCTACCTAACTACCTGTAATCATAAAGTTAGGGAGGCTCGGGTGGGAGAATATTGTAGCCCAGCCTGGGCTACAGAGTGAGTTCAAGGGAAGCCTGGGTGATAGAACAAGAGTGTCTCAAAATAAAATAAGAAACACCTAAAAGAGACGCACAACTCAAACAGGGAAGACAAACATAAGCTTATTCCTGGCCAAGAAAAGTGGGATGATTTCAGATAAAGTTTTTACATTAAAAATTATACATACCCGTGGCCAGGTTGTAAAATTAAGAGAATAATAAATAACAAAAATTATGTATATAGGTGCTTGGTCTACATGCACATCTGGGCATCATGTGCATGCAGTTCAGACACCAGAAGGGGGCATCAGAGCCCCAGAACTGGAGTTACAGACTTTGAACTGCTGTGGGGGTGCTGGGAGTCAATCGGAGTCCTCTACAAGAGAGCCAGTGCTTTTAACTACGGAACCATCTCTCTGGCCCTTAACAGTTTGACTTTTAGAAATAACTGAAAATCCTTTAACACAACACATTCAAAATTAAATGAGCCACTATTTTAGAAAAGTAGAAATTACTAAGAACCAACCAACAACCCGAATAAGCTATACATGCAGGTAAGAATTTTGAATCTGATAAATCAACATATATAACATTTCTTAAAAACTAGGGATGGCTAGAAGGCTCAGTGGATAAAGGGGCTTGCAGCCGAGCCTGACTGCATGAATTTGAGCCCCAGGCCCCACATGACAGAAGAGAATCAACTCCTGCAGTTGCCTCCTGGCTGTCGGGGACCCTGCAAGCATCAGGGCCAGCAGGGAAGAGATCCGCGCAAGGTGAAGAATGAACTCGAGTCAGCACCACTGTGTGTGTGTGCACACGTGCATATGCATGTACACATGTGTGTGCATGCGTGAGAGAGAGAGAATGCACATACCACAGTGCTAGTATGAGAAGACACCTTTGGGAGTCAGTTCTCTCCTTCCACCTGTACATGGGCTCTGGGGATTGAGCTCAGCCTCTCAGGCTTATATAGCAAATTGTTTGGACCCACTGAGTCATCCCCCAAGCCCTGAGCCAAGGATTCTCATAAATATTTTAAAATTTGTCTTATTTTGTCGAAACGAGGTCTCACTGTGTAGCTAGGGTTGCCCTAGAACTACTCTGTAGACCAGGCTGGCCTTGAACTCACGGAAATCCTGAGTGCTGGGATTGAAGCTGTGCATCACCGCACAGCAAGACCTATGGTGTGCACCTGCACTCCAAGTGCTGCGGAGGCCTAGAGGACCCCTGAAGCTCACTGTCCTGCCAATCTAGGCAAAGTGATGGGCTCTGGCCGGGTTCAGGGAAACCCTTCTGAAAACTGAGTTGCAGATTGAGGAGGAAACCTGATGCCCACTTCTGAGGGCAATATGCCCAAACGCAAGCCTTTATACCCTCGTGGGCATGTGCACACACATGAACACGTGCCCCGCCCCACACCCACACATACAAAAAGGATTGAAAGTCTATTAAAGTCAGTACAGCCCTGAATAGAATGACTGATCAAAATGGGATATAGCCAAGAGCCGCAGAGGTCACCTAGTGCCCTATTGATGTGTATCTGCCATGTCTGGCTTTAAGGAGGCAGGCTAAGGGGCTCGGGGAGAGGGTGGCTCAGCAGATAAAAGCACTTGCTTTGCAAACATGAGGACATGAGTTTGAATTTCCAGCACACACATAAAGAGCTGTGCATGCCTGCACATGCCTGGAATTTCAGCATTGAGTCATAGAGACAGGTGGGCCCCAACAGCTCATTACCCCTGCTGCCTAACCAAAATAGAGAGAAAAAAATTATAAAGAGACTGGGGGCTGCTGTTACTTAGTGGTGGAGATCTCAGGACCCTAGGATCAACTTTCTGTTCTGCACCGAGCACAACCAAACCTCAAGTGTGTGTTTTAGATTTGAGGAAACAGCTCACCACAGGTTCTGATATGCTTTCTCTGCTTCTGGGGGCAGGGAAGAAAGTCTCTAACCACATTTTCCTGCTGTTGGTTTATCTTATCACTTTGCGGTCAGTGAGAAACTGCTTGGGGGATTTCCCGTTACTTAATGAAAGGCCAACACTGGTTTATCATTGGCTGCGCACACTGACAATGGGTGAGGATGTCTCTGGTTGCTTGCCAATAGGTGGGCACATGGAAAAACCTTCCTCTCCTGATTCCCTGACTCCCTGCCTACCCTAACATGTCTGGCTTAATTTTAACAAATCACTTTTTTTTCTTTCTTTCTTTCTTTTTCTTTTCTTTTCTTCTTTCTTTTCTTCCTTTTTTTTTCTGTTTCAAAAGGCTTTAATTTTACTTGGTCTAAGCTTTGAGAGGGGCTCCAGGGTGTTACAAAGCTGCCTAGTGGCTTCCTGAGAGGTTGGGGTGAAGGTCCTGAGGCTGGCTGGTGCAGAGCAGAGGTGGGAGCCCCTCAGAAGGAGAAGCCTCCTAGTCATGCTTGAAAGTGAGCCGCTCAAAGAGGTACTCGCCCAGAGACGCCTGGGGCCCAGCAGCCAACCTGCGGAGGTTGGTCAGGTGGTTGCCCATCTTCTTGATGACCTTCACCTCCTCATCCAGGAAGTGGTTTTTGAGGAAGTCACAGAGATGAGGATCTGTGCGAGCAGAGCCCAGGGAATGAAGGTCTAAGAGGGCCTGGTTCAAGTTCTTCTCCAAGGCCAGGGCAGCTTCCATGGCCTCCTGGGTTTTACCTCACTCATCTGGAGATGACTTCTGCACATCCTGAAAGAGTGCACGGCCTCTCGCTTCTCCTTGGCCAATTCGTGGAAGAAGTGGCCTACACCCTCCAGAGTCACATCATCCCGTCGAAATAGTAGCCCAGAGAGAGGTAGGTGTAGGAGGCCTGCAGGTGCAAGTTGACCAGGCGGTTCACGGCAGCCTCCACTTCGGTGGAATAATTCTGATGAACCTGGGTGGTCATGACTGAGACACAGTCTGGAGCTACCTGCAAAGAGACGGTGCTGGCTGGTCCTGGGAGCTGAAGACGGAGAGGAGATGGTCCCAGAGGCTGCGACTGGAGAGGATGAGGAGCTAACAAAGGGAGGCCCCGGGTCTGTTCCATTCAAGCACTGTTGAAGCCAGACACAGATCCACAGATATCCTAGGGCTGCCGCAAATCACTTTTCTTATGTAATTTGAAGCAAATGAATTAATTTATATGTGTGTTTGCAGTGCACTTGTGCATGTGTGTGCAAGTGTTTGTACAAGTGTGGGCCACTTACACGTGCAGAGGTTGGAGGACAGTTTTCAGAAGTCAGTTCCCATCTCTACAAGGCCAGGTTTCTCTTGTTCCTGTGGTTGTGGTGGCTACTCCTTGCTTGCCAGCCCATAACTGCCCCTGGTAGATGCTCTCGTCTCTGTCTCCAATCTTGGCGCAGATGTCTCCCTCCGAAATCTGCTACTTCCCTGGGTTGCAGAGATGAAACTTGGGTTGCAGAGATGAAACTTGGGCTACCAGGCTTGTATGGCTAATGTTTTTTAACCATCTGAACCATCTCCATAGTCCAGACAATAAAACTCTCTTTGCTTTTTTTTTTTTTTAATGTGTTGGCCACACTTGTTTTGGCTTTGGGTTTACTAAGATGGGACTCCATTGTGGTCTGATACAAACAGGCTACTCAAGCATGTTGTGTTTTGTCTTTGGCAGCACTGAGGATCAGACCCAGGGCCTGGTATATGCTAGACAAGGGCTTACACCCTTTACCCCTTCCTGGGGGGGTTCCAGGCAGATGCTCCTCCTAACTGAGCTACATTCTTTAGTTCAACATGGTCAGTGTTTTCTCCTTTTTCTGTATCTCCTTTTCTCTTTGTAAAACCTCAGGGACTAAGGCATTTGCAACATAGAACGGCTACTTTAGGAGGGAGGAGTGGGGTAGAGTGGAGCGTTGAAAGAAAATGGCGCCCATAAGGAGCTGCACGGTTAAGAGGTGTGGCCTTGTTGCTGGGGGTGTGCCACTATGGGGTTGGACTTTGAGGTCTCCTTTGCTCAGGCTAAGCTCATTGTGACACAGTTGCTTCTGCTTCCTGTGGATTAAATATGAAACACTCAGCTCCTTCTCCAACACCATATCTGCCTGAATGCCACCCACCATAACATAATGGAAAACCGTAAACCAGCCCCAATTAAATATTTTCCTTTATAGGAGTTACTGTGGTCATGGTGTCTCTCCACAATAATAGAAATCCTAACTAAGATAGGTAGATATGGTCAAAATGTGTTAATATATATTGTGTGCTTGTATGGAATTCTCTCTCTCTCTCTCTTGGTTTTTTGAGACAGGGTTTCCTCTGTGTAGCTCTCACTTTGCTGTACTGAATTCATCTATTGACCAGGCTGGCCTTGAACTCAGAGATCCACCTGCTTCTGACTCCAAAGTTCTGGGATTAAATGTGTGAGTCACACCCGCCAGGCCTGAAGTTCTCAGTGAGCAAAAATACTACATTAAAAAAGAACTATTCTATTTGCAGTCTGAGCTGTTAGATTTGAAAAACAAACCTCATCTTCCTTCTGAACATTTTTGAAGTGGCTCTATGACATAAACCAGGAAAAATGAAAACTTTTCTGTGTTTTTTTTTTCATTTTGTTTTGTTTTTCCCTAGAAGTCTGCCAAGTGGATACCCAAGTGTTCAGGGCAATAGAGCCATCAAGACACGTAGCTGGGACAGGTCATTTAAGGTGCAAGATGAGGAAAAAAAACCCAACAAAGTGCTCTGTGAGTGTGACAAAATAAAAAAAATAATCTCTACAATTAGAAATCTTCTTTTAGTCAGCCAGCAGCCCCAGTCAAGTGAGCCACATGGAGAGGGTTGCAACAGAGAATGGGCTTCTGCACAGTGCGTACCTGGCCCAGAGGAGACAGGAGTGCCATGGACGCGGGAACTTACTTCTCTAGTCCAAGTCTGAGACTCTGACTTCTGCGGTGACACAGTGGGAATGCACCCAGTGTGGGTGTTAAGCTGGGACACACCCCTGAGTGCACAACAGAGATCTGGAGGCGAATAGACAGGACGGGGGTTGCTTTCAGTAAGCACAGCCAAGCTGGGAGTGAAGACCCATGCATTCTCAGCAACAACTCCAGTGACACCATCCACGCAGCCCAGGGGCATCCTGTCACCCTGCAGAACTAAGCAGAGCACGTTCCAGTCGACAGAACGAAGGAAGACTAAGAGTGTAAGATATGGCTATGAGCACGTGAGTGCAGTTACCCACAGAGGCCAGCAGAGGGCATCAGTTTCCCTAGAACTGGAGCAGTCAGCAGTCCTGTGGGCACAGGCTACCTAACTGGGTTCCTCCGAAAAAGCAGCAAGCGCTCTTAACCTCTGAGCCACCTCTCCAGCGCTGAGCCATACATTTTCAAAGTTGTACTTGCTATTTATTTTTGTGGGTGCATTTGTGTAAGCGTGAAGGTGCATGTGAGCCACAGCCCGTGATCACACACCAGAGGGCCATTTGTGGAGTCGGTTCTTCCCTTCTACCGTGTCTCTGAGAAACTGAACTCAGATGCTCAGCCGGGAAGACAAGCACTGTTTCGTACATGCTAGGCCATCTTACCCACCCATATTCTTTTTTTTTTTTTTTTACAGAATATCCTTAATTATAAAGGTTATCTTGTTAACTGTGGATTACACATCAAACTATGGGAATGAATTTTGTCACTAAATTCATTTTAGTGACATTTTATGCCTTGCAGGCATAGTTCTGCAAGGCTATCATCCCAGCAAATTAGGAGACTGAGGCAGGAGGTCACAAGTTAGAGACCAGTTTTGGCTACGGAGCAAGACTTTGTCTTGAAATAAAGGAGAAGTATATATTGTATGTGCAAGTTTGGGACTCAGTCCCTGTCAGCATGGTGGGCTGTCTGTTAAGTGATAACTACCATAAGCAGTTGGAAATGATAAGTGATAAAAACGTCCACAGCCGGGCAGTGGTGGTGCACACCTCTAGCCCCAGCACTCAGGAGGCAGAGGCAGGCAGAGGCTAGCGTGGTCTACAGAGTGAATTGCAGGACAACTAGGGCTACACAGAGAAACCACGTCTTTGGGAAAGACAAAACTAAAACAACATTCACTGGCTTCACCTTCAATCCCAGCACTTGGCAGGGAGAAGCAGGCAGAGCTCTGTGAGTTCAAGGATACCCTGTCCATTTTACATGGTAAATTCCAGACAAGCCAGGCTACCTAGTGAGACTCTGTTTCAAAAGCCAAAATAGATGCACAAAACTCAAATCCAAATGGATCAAAGACTTTAACATAAAGCCAGCCACACTGAACCTTATAGAAGAGAAAGTGGGAAGTACACTTGAACACATTGGCACAGGAGACCACTTCCTAAATAGAACCCCAGCAGCACAGACACTGAGAGAAATAATTAATAAATGGGACCTCCTGAAACTGAAAAGCTTCTGTAAAGCAAAGGACACGCTCAACAAGACGAAACGACAGTTTACAGAATGGGAAAAGATCTTCACTAACTCCACATCAGACAGAGGTCTGATCTCCAAAATATACAAAGAACTCAAGAAATTGAACATCAAAAGAACACATAATCCAATAAAAAAATGGAGTACAGACCTAAACAGAGAACTCTCAACAGAGGAATCTATAATGGCTGAAAGACACTTAAGGAAATGTTCGCCATCCTTAGTCATCAGAGAAATGCAAATCAAAACAACTCTGAGATTCCATCTAACACCTGTAAGAATGACCAAGATCAAAAACACTGATGACAACTTATGCTGGAGAGGTTGTGGGGTAAAGCGAAGACTTCTGCATTGCTGGTGGGAATGCAAGCTGGTACAACCCTTTGGATGTCAGTTTGGCGATTTCTCAGCAAATTAGGAAACAACTTTCCTCAAGACCCAGTAATACCACTTTTGAGTATATATCCAAAGGATGCTCAATCGTACCACAAGGACATTTGCTCAACTATGTTCATAGCAGCTTTGTTTGTCATAGCCAGAACCTGGAAACAACCTAAATGCCCCTCGACTGAAGAATGGATAAGAAAAATGTGGTACATTTACACAATGGAGTACTACACAGCAGAAAAAAATAACGACATACTGAAGTTTGTAGGAAAATGGATGGAGCTAGAAAACATTATTTTGAGTGAGGTAACCCAGACACAGAAAGACAATTATCACTCATAGGTGGTTTTTAAACATAAAGCAAAGAAAGCCAGCCTACAAACCACAATCCCAGAGAACTTAGACAACAATGAGGACACTACGAGAGACTTACATAGATCTAATCTACATGGGAAGTAGAAAGTAGAAAAAGATAAGATCTCCCGAATAAATTGGGAGCATGGGGACCTTGGGGGAGGGCTGAAGGGCGGGGGAGAGGCAGGGAGGAGAGCAGAGAAAAATGTAGAGCTCAATAAATATCAATTAAAAAACCCAATAAACACACATACAAAAAGCCTAGATAGATAGATAGATAGATAGATAGATAGATAGATAGATAGATAGATGGATGGATGGATGGATGGATGGATGGATGGATGGATGGATGGATGGATGGATAGATAGATAGATAGATAGATAGATAGATAGATAGATAGATAGATAGATAGATATTCTTGAGGCTGGGGTCATCAGTCGGTCAGTAAAATGTCTATCTATAAACTTGAGGACAGGAGTTCCACCCCCAAAACCTGTATAAAAGGGGCAGGTATGATGGCATTCTTATAATCCAAATAGTTCCCGAGGTCCAGTGCCTGAGGTTGTCCTCTGGTCTACTCTCTCTCTCTCTCTCTCTAATAAAAAATAAAAATAAATTGTAAAACATTGCAGAAAAGAGGGTGGAAACACCATGAGAGCCAGGAGGCAGGGAGTTTGTGGTGAGGTTCTGTCTCCTAGCAACATCAGAAGCCACACCCCTAAAGTCTCACCATGATTGCCGAACACGACCTGAACAAGGACGACAAGAACTATAGGCAGCTAAGGAAAGCTGGGAATGGGAGAAGTGACCTTCATCAGGGAAGAGCACACCAACCGCTTGTCAAGGCCAAGCTGTCAGCCCCGAATACAAACATCCAGGCAGCATTACACAGACGGAACAGGCTATGCTTAGGGATATGTAAGTACATACACATTTGTATGCTATAACAATCAGTGAAAGAGAAGAGGCCGTGAATCTGAAAGAGAGTCGGGAGGTAGTGTGGGCTATTTGACCACACTGTGTGAAGATGTCTGTTTTACCTCACCTGCCTAAGGCATCTTCTGATTGTTTTAATAAAGAACTGCCTGGCCAATAGCTAGGCAGGACTTTCAGGCAGAGATAGGAACTCTGGGAAGAAATCTGAGAGGTGGGGTTCACTAGCGAGATGCAGAGAAAGTTGGACATACAATATGGAGGAGAGGTAATGAGCCATGTGAAAGGACATGGATTAATATAGACAGGTTAATGTATGTTAGAAGAGCTAGTTGGGGACAAGCCTAAGCTAAAGCCAAGCATTCATACTTAATAAGAAGTTTCTGTCATTTGGGAGTTGGCAGTCCAGAGAAAGTTCAGCTACAGAGAGGTGTACACAGGAGGGTTTGGAGGGAGGAAAGGGAATGGAGAGATGTAATTAAATTATACCCTCAAAATAAAAATAAACTCAAAATTTAAAAATTCTGCTTAAAATAGAAAAATAAAGCTCTTTGAGGTTATACAATGTTATACAATAAAATAAATCTTAAAATATATTTTAAAACTTTAGGAGACTGGGAATGAGGTCTTTGGGTTGGAAAGGGAAGAAAATAATTGGAGAGAGTGTAATTCAATCTAGAACTTTCAAATTTCTGTGCCTACAGAGAAAGGCTGGATATACTAAAAGTTTGTCTGTCTGACTTTGGATCTTCTAGAGTCTTTTTTTTTAAAAAAAATATTTATTTATTTATTATGTATACTATATTCTGCCTGTGTGTATGTCTGCAGGCCAGAAGAGGGCACCAGACCTCATTACAGATGGTTGTGAGCCACCATGTGCTTGCCGGGAATTGAACTCAGGACCTTTGGAAGAGCAGGCAATGCTCTTAACCACTGAGCCATCTCTCCAGCCCTAGAGTCTTTTATAATAAGCACTGACCAGGCTGGGCAGTGGTGGCGCATGCCTTTAATCCCAGCACCCAGGAAGTAGAGGCAAGTGAATCTCTGAGTTCAAGACCAACCTTGTCTACAGAGTGAGTTCTAAAGAAAGTGTGTTGGGAAAGACAAAAGAAGAAGAAGAGGAAGAGGAAGAGGAAGAGGAAGGGAAGGGAAGGGAAGGGAAGAAAGAAGGAAGGAAAAAAAGAAAGACCGATTTTTATCAGTTATTTTTAAAAGTTTTTAAAACTTTTATTTATGTGTACTTGTGCCCCCCCACTGTGTGTGTGTGTGTGTGTGTGTGTGTGTGTGTGTGTGTGTGTGTGTGTGTGTGAAGTACCTACAGAGATCAGAAGAAAGCAAGCGTCAGATCCTCTGGACCTGGAGTTACAGGAGGATGTAAACCACCAGATATAGGTGCTGGGAATCGAATCCAGGTCCTCTGTAAGAGCAGCAAGTGCTCTTAACCACAAGTTCTTGCTCCAGCCCCAGGGTTAGTTTTGAATTTGCCCTGGTTGTGATGCCTACAAAGCTGAATGATGGCCACAGATACCTGTGGTCTTTGAAACACTCTTAGCGGTTTTGGATTCTCTCAAATTCTGTGTAAACCCGATCCGAGCTCTCTCATTTGCTGTCAACGGAAGCACACACTGCGGAGTACGGAGTGTCATGGGACACCCCTTCCTCTTGTGCTGTGAACCTAAAACTGTGTTGAAAATAAAGTCTTAAAAAAAATACCTGTCTTAACCATTTCTCGGGGGAGATGGTGTCTCTCATGCCTGAGGTGCCTGTGCAGGCGGCTTAGGAGTGTGCTGAACTCGGCGGCTCTGCATGGCCCTAGACCCCATGGAAAGGACAGCAGGGACGGTACCTGGGCAGGCAAGACGGCTCAGTGGGTGAAGGAAAGGTGCTCGCCACCAGGCCTGATGACCTGGGTTCAGTCTCTGGGATCCCCATGATGGAAGGAGAGAACCAGCTTGCACAGGTTGTCCTCTGACCTCCACATGTGTCCTGTGGCATGTGCATGCTCCTACATCCACACCATAAATAAGTAAAATGTACTTGTGTATGTGTGTGTGTGTGTGGGGGGGTTGTTTTTGTTTTTTGTTTTTTTCAAGACAGAGTTTCTCTGTGTAACAGTCCTAGCTGTCCTAGAACTCGCTTCGTATACCAGGCTGGTCTGAACTCAGAGATCCACTTGTCTCTGGCTCCAAGTGCTAGGATTAAAGGTGTGGACCATCACACTCAGCTCACCTAGAGCTTTTCTATGGCTCATTCTTCTATCAGATATTAAGTACTTGCCCAGGGCCTGGGATGGTGGCACATACCTTTAATTGCAGTACTTGGAAAGCAGAGGCAGGAGACTTTCTGTGAACTGAGGCCAGCTTGGTCTACACAGCAAGTTCCAGGACAGCCAGGACTCTCAAACAAAAGCCTTACCCAGGCTGATGGGGCAGTCCTTTCAGCCCAGAGCTACTTGGGAAGCTGGGACAGACAGACTGCAAATGCAAGGCCAATCTAGTCTACAGAATGAGTTCAAGGCCTGTCTGACCAACTTGATGAGACACTGTCAAAACAAAAAACACACAAATCCCCTCTCAAAATCTAAGAACTGAGAATGTAACCCAGCGATAGGGCACTTGTCGGACACTCAGAAAGTCCTTGGTTTTATCCCCAATACCTTTATCAATCAGTCAATCAATTATGTATCTGCCAGATGTAGTAATGCACGCCTGTAGTTCCAGCAAACAAGAGGCCGAGGGGGAAGACTGTAAGTTCAAGGCCAGCCTGAGCTCCAAAGAAAGGTCCTGTCTCAGAAACCAAACCATACAACAAAAAGCAACCACCTTTCAAGCCCATTTTACATTTGATCATTATTTTCTTTTATTTTTGTGTATGTGCATGTTTACCCTTTCATGTATGTATGGAGGCCAGAGGTTGACATAGGGTATGTTCTTCAGTAGCTTGTCCTTTAAAAGCTGTTCTTAATGACTGGAGAGATGGCTCAGTCCTCAAGAGCACTGGCTGCTGTTCCAGAGGACCAGGTTCAATTCCTAGCACATATCTGGCAGCTCACAACTATCTGTAACTACAGTTCCAGGGGATCTGATGGCCTCTTCTGGACTCCACAGGCACTACATGCATGTTTACCTAGTCATATATGTAGTCAAAACACCCATAAACATAAAATATAAATGAATGAATAAATAAAAAGAAAAAGGAGTACATATTACTCTTGCAGAGAGCTAAAGTTCATTTCCCAGCACCCACATGAGGCGGCTGACGATGGCCTATAACTCTGCTCCAGGGACTGCAACACAGCACCCTCTTCTGGCTTCTGTGGGCAATTGCATGTACAATCAAATATCTATACACAGATTAATACTGTTTTAAATTTGAATTTTATTATTATCAGTGCTTGTGTGTGTGTGTGTGTGTGTATAGAAGTCAGAGCACAACTTTGGGGAGTTTGCTTTCTTTTTATAGGTTTCAGGGGTTCTGGGAAATCAAACTCAGCTGTGTAGCAAATGCCCTTATTCCCTTAGCCCTCTCACTGGCCTCTCCATCTTAGTGTTTGAGACGGCTCCCTCACTGAGACCGGAACCTGCTGACGACTGAGTTCTTGGGAGCCTCCACTCCTTCAGGTCCTCACGCTTACACGGCCAGCACTTTACTAACTGAACCAGCTCCCCAGCCCTCAGGCTGATTTTAGATGCCCTGGGTATAGAGGAAGGGCAGTGGGGCTTCATCACCACTCATAGGGTAATGATGGGCTAGTCTCGAATAATGCAAGGATCTGCACAGGATGAAGCAAAGAGGATACTGGGCCCCCAAGACAGCGCAAGCAGTGGGTGCTGTGTGAAGCGCTCTGCCCAGATGACCAGAATCAGCTTAGCTTCTTTACTACAACGAGGTGCACACATTTTCAGTGTGCATGAGTCTTGATAGATCTTGACAGAGCTTTTAAAATTGTATTTATTTATTGGGGTTTGGGGGCCCTGTGTAGTGATCAGAGATCAACTGGCTCTCTTCTTCCATCATGTGGGACCCAGGCATTGAACAGGCACCTTTAGCCGCTGAGCTGTCTTGCTGGTTCAAACCAAGAAAAATAGCAATTCTAGCACTGAGACAATATTCCTGATATGTCCCTCGTCGACCCTCGACCCTACCAGCCTTGTGACCAGCCATTTTCAATGGACCGTCATCCGCGTGGGAGTCCATGGTGTGTGCTCTGTGGCTGACTTTGTGCTGTGTTTGTGCTGACACCTTTGTGTGTTTCTAATGACAGCAGCTTGCTTCTTCTCACTGCTGTCTCATTGCTGTGTGGTAGGCCATCAGGAGAACTCCTGAGTATTCCATACATGTGCTATAGGCTATTTACAGTAGGTCTACATTTGCAGATACTTAAACCTCTCTTATTATTGCTGTGCATGTGTGAGCATGATGGAGGTGTCACGGCCTGGTGGGCGTGTGGAGGTCAGACACCACTGTGGAATTAGCTGTCTCCACCCGTCTTCACGTGGGGCCGGAGGCTCGAACGCAGGCTGTTGAACTTGCTCGGCAAGCAGCTTTAACCACCGAGCCGCCTCACTGACCTACATCGTCTTATCTCCACTTTTCAAGGTGTGACGGATGCTTCTGTAAGCTTCTTCTGCATCTGTCTAAGAGCTGCTGTTTGGCTAGGGCTTAGAGTAACAGAGCAGCGTTGGTTTCGCCCCTCGGGGGTCTTTGGTCTAATGACATTTTTACGATTTAATTTTACTAATTTTCTTTCTTTCACCCCTCCCCCTTTCTTTTCTCTTTTTTTCCTTTCTGTATTTTCTTGAACATTTTTCCCCCCAGACAGGGTCTTACTATACATCCCTGGCTGGAATTTGCTGTGTGGACCAGGCTGGCTTTGAACTCACAGAGATCTACCTGCCTCTGCCTTCTGAATGCTGGGATTGAAGGTGTGGACCTTCACACATGGTTCTTTCTATATTTTTTAACACAGGGATTCATGCAGTCCAAGCTAACTGTATTCCATGTAACTAACCATAAGGATGACCTTGAACCCCTGATTCCACTTCCCAAGTGCTAGGAGTATAGGGGTGAGTCACCACCCTCAACTTCATTGGAGTTTTGTTTTGTTTTTCAGACAAGATCTTCCTGATCGGATTTTTGATCCTCCTGCCTCTGCCTGCTGAGGTCTAGAATTACAGGTGTGAGTCTCCACATCTGGTTTCCGATAACATCTTTTTTTTTTTGGTTGTCACATCTTGGACAGCAGATGCCACCAGCATTCGGTGAATGGAGGCTTGAGATGCTGCTGAACACGCATCCCTACTACAAAGAGTTATGTCATTCTGAACATGAGCAGAAGCGTTGCTACTCTGAAGTCCAGTTTGGAGGTCTTCGGATGCTACGGCCACGTTTACATCCGGCAGATGATGGGGAAGTGATGGGTGATGGCTGTGGCGTGGCGTGGCGTGATTTCCATCAGCACCTCCAGTAACACCTGGCACCCGCCGTTAGGCCGGATCAGCTTGCTGGACCGCCCCCATCGTCCTCTGGCTGACTACCCGTTGGAGGGCGCCCTGCATGTCCCGATTGCGCAGTGTATAGATGGCTGGGTACAAGAGCGGTGTGAGGTTTATGTAAATGAGGGACACGAGCTTATCTTCCTCCAGGGAGCGACTTCTCAGGGGTCTGGCGTACATGGCTGTGGCACAGCCATAGTGGAGCACGGCCACCGTGAGATGGGATGCCACCGTGTTGAAGGCCTTGCGGCGGCCAGCACCATCCCCCACCCCCAGGATGACCACCAGGACCCTGGTGTAGGACAGCAAGATAAGGATTAGCGGCAGCACCAGCAGAAGCATGCAGGCTGCCAGTAACGCGTGTTCCTGAAGGTCCCGGTTCCCACAGGCCAGAACCAAAACAGCTGGGAGGTCACAGAAGACGTGATTGACAAGGCCGCCGTGGCAGAAGGGCAGCTGGAATATAACAGTGGTGAGACCTAAGGCTAGGACAGAGCCACCCACACAACAGGAAGCTAGAAGGACCCAGCAGAGCCCAGTGGTCATGAGCTGAGGGTAGTAGAGAGGGCGGCAGATAGCCAGGTAGCGGTCCAAGGCCATGGCTGCCAGCAACAGGCACTCAGAGCCGCCCAGAGCCACGAAGAGACCCATTTGGGCCGCGCAGGTAGAAGGCGCCACCGCCTGGCCACCGGGAGGCAGGAGAAACCCGGCCAGCATCCGTGGGGTGAGTACCAGGGTGTAGGCCACCTCAACTGCAGACAGGGAACCTAAGAAGAAGTACATGGGTGTGTGCAGAGTGGGTTCTGCCAGGGCCAGGCCCAGAATGAGCAGGTTCCCAGCCAGGGTGGCCAAGTAGAGGGGCAAGAGGAGCGAGAAGAGCAGCACGCGGAGGCCCGGGGGCCACCCTGAGAAGCCTAGGATAACAAATTCCTGCGGTGCCGTCCAGTTGGGCTCAGACCAGTGGCTCGTGTTGGGGCCTGGTGGAGGACAAACCAGAGCGGAGTATCAAGGTGGACATCTTCCTCCCAAGATCCGGGTGCCTTTATCTTCTCCCAGACCCAAGGACTCTGCATCAGATCTCCAGAGCCCGCTCTGTGATGGCTCGTTTTATTTTGCTATTTTTTTTCATTCTACGTATCTACGTGTGAATACGCCGTGGGAGTCAGAACAGGACAGGGGATCCCCTGGAGAGGGAGTTACAGGCTACTGTGAGCTGCCTAGTGTTGGTGCTGGCAACGGAGCTTGAGTCCGCGTGGTAACAGCCAAGAGTCTTTCTGAACAATAAATAGCCCCATGTATATGGGCTTAGCCAATGGCGACTACCTGTCTCAGGACTGAGCCCTCCCCTTCACTCCATGCTCAGTGTTCAAGGGTCCCCAAGCCTGTCCCCTCACACACCAAATTCCATCTGGTCTTCCTTTGACTTGACTCATGGTTTTCAAGCCACAGCTTCCTTTCTTCCGGACATAAGTAGAGATGACCAGGATTGGAAATAAGTCATCCTGGATCAATTCTCTCTACAGCACCGTCAAGTAAAATGAAGGACCACACCCTGCC
The DNA here is from genome assembly GCF_982192425.1 of Myodes glareolus. Taxonomy (NCBI): domain Eukaryota; kingdom Metazoa; phylum Chordata; class Mammalia; order Rodentia; family Cricetidae; genus Myodes; species Myodes glareolus. The sequence continues at coordinate 101,943,286 of NC_142027.1, read as the reverse complement.
AAAGGAACCTCATTCCACACTTCCTTCTATCTCAACGACCCTCCTAGACTCGAATGGGTCTGTTCACTCCCAGTAAGACTCTTTTATGTCACATTTTAAAGTCTGGGTGGATATGTTTGTGTGTGCATATATGCATGCATGTATATGTGGGTGTGTGGAGGCCACATGTCAACATCAGGTAACTTTCTAAATTCCTCTTCATCTTATTTTTTGAGTCAAGGTCCCTCATTGATCCTAGGGTTTGGAAATTCTGTTAAATTGCCTGGACAGTAAGCTCCCCCATCCTGGACGTTGTAGGCATGTGCCATTATGCCTGGCTTTTTAATGTGGGTTCTGGGACTTGAACTCAGGCCCTCATGCTTGCAAGCAAGCACTTTGCTGACCAAGTTATCTCTCCAGCTTCACGTTTTATTTTATTTTATTTTTTATTTTGAGACAAGGTCTCTGTATGTTATGATCCTCCTGCCTCAGCCTCCCAAGTGCTAGGTTTACAGTTGTGCACCACCAGACTTGGTTGTCCTTCTAATAACTTCACCACCAGCTAGAGTGAGTTTTTTATCAGTTCTTTGCTTCATTGCCTCATCTTTGTTTTCAGGATGAGTTTGCTTCCCTCAGCTCTCCTCATCCTTCACGACTCCTCAGTCTCCTCTCAGCACTGTAACCCACACTGGAAGGTCTCCGTTCCCACATGCTCCCTGTCTTTTCACCTGCTGTTTTCTTTCTGGATTTCCCTGGAGACCTCATATTGTCTATCTGGAATTATTTAGGCTGAGTGTATAATTCTGCAGTATAGAACTTATCTAGAATCCCCAGTGAGGGGCTGGGGTGTGGCTCAGTGGTAGAGCCCCTGCCTAGAATCCCCCAATGAGGGGCTGGGGTGTGGCTCAGTGGTAGAGCCCCTGCCTAGAATCCCCCAATGAGGGGCTGGGGTGTGGCTCAGTGGTAGAGCCCCTGCCTAGAATCCCCCAATGAGGGGCTGGGGTGTGGCTCAGTGGTAGAGCCCCTGCCTAGAATCCCCCAGTGAGGGGCTGGGGTGTGGCTCAGTGGTAGAGCCCCTGCCTAGAATCCCCCAGTGAGGGACTGGGGTGTGACTCAGTGGTAGAGCACCTGCCTAGAATCCCCCAGTGAGGGACTGGGGTGTGGCTCAGTGGTAGAGCACCTGCCTAGAATCCCCCAGTGAGGGACTGGGGTGTGGCTCAGTGGTAGAGCACCTGTCTAGAATCCCTCAGTGATTGGCTGGGAGCATGGTTCTGTGGTAGAGCACTTGTCTAGAAGGCATGAGGCCCTGAATGCCATGCCCAGCACTGCAAATAAAACAAAACAAAATAGCCAGGTAGTGGTGGCACACGCCTTTAATCCCAGCACTTGGGAGGCAGAGACAGGCAGATCTCTGTGGGTTCGAAGCCAGCCTGGTCTACAGAATGAGTTCCAGGACAAAGCTACATAGAAACTATCTCAAAAAATCAAAACAAACAAAAACAAGAACAACACCACACACAAACACACACACCTCTAGACTGTCTGGAAAAGTTCTATTCAACCTCCAAGGCTGCTGTACTTATGTGTCTGTTCCTAGGCTCACTGGACATCATTCTCTGAAGCTACAGTTGCCATAGCAACACCACTAACTTCAGCCTTCTGGGATGGACAGTCTGAGCTATATGTCTGTGTAGTTTGCTGAATTACTGAAAGTCGAGGGATCAGTTATTTGAGCCTTAATCCTCACATGTTTGTATTGTATTATTATTATATTATTATATATTATATTATTATATATTATTATATTGTATTGTATTATATTATTATTATATCTGCACACACACACACACACACACACACACCCTTAGGTATTTTCCCAGCCCGGGTTTCCAGCCCTGGACCTCAGAGCGCCCCTGGCCTCACTGTTCCCTACAGTAATTGCTCCAGATTCTGCTGGATTCTTCTTAAACATGTTCCTATCACTTCCCATTATTGTGGCCATCAGATTCATTTGGAATGTGCAACTCATCACTTTCCTGTTCAACACCTCCCCAAACTACTAGAATTGATCCATTTCCACACTCGGTTACCAAAGGTCATGTCAACTGTGGCATGCATCTTATCTCCTTCCTCTTCTTACCCTCCGCACTTTCACATCTTCCTTCATAACTCTATCATCATCTTTATCATCACCACTACCATCATCACCACCATCATTGCCACCCACCATCATTTTTTTTTTTTTGCGATGCTTCAGATAGAACCCAGGACCTTTCCTGAATGCTAGACAAGTGTTCTACCATTGGATGACATCCCTTCTCCATGGTAATTTTGAAACAGGGTCTCACTGTAGAGTCTCTAAATCAGTGGTTCTCAACCTATGGATTGTGACCCCTTTGGGGGTCAAAAGACACTTTAACAGGGGTCAAATATGAGATATCATGCAATCATATATTTACATTATAATTCATAACAGTAGCAGAGTTACTAGAAGTAGCAACAAAAATGATTTTATGGTTGGTGTCATCACAATATGAAGAACTGTATTAAAGGGTCACAGCGTTACGAAGGTTAAGAAACATTGCTCTGAATCCTCCTGCTGCAGCCCCCTGAATATTGGGAGTATTGGTGTATGCTACTGCATTCAGATATTTTTAATATTTTGAGGAGCCTGAACTATCTTTAGAGGCCAAACAAGCATTCTGCCACAGAGTCATGTCTGCAGTTCCCATTGGAAACTAACTCAGGCTCTGGGACTTCAGAGATGGGCCCAAGAGATGAGAAAGTATCGTACTGTGAGCCCGAGGACCTGAGTTCAGTTCCCAGGTCCCATTTTTTTAAGCCAGGTGTGGTGACACACACCTGTAGCCCCAGCCCTGGGAGGCAGACATAGGACTCTTAAAGCACACTGGACAGTTAGTGTAGCCTAGTTGGTGAGATCATGGCAAGCAAAAGACCCTGTCACAAACAAACAAACAAATAAAACAAAGCCCAAGGTGGATGGTAGCTGATGAACCACAGTTAAGGCGACCTCTGTTGTCCACATGTATGCACGCAGGTGTACCTGCGTACATTCAAACATGCATATACCACACACACACACACACACACACACACACACACAGCCAACTCGAGCTCATCTCCCTCGAGAAGCTCAGCCAGCCGGGTACAGTTCCTGCTTCCTACCTTCAACGCCATGAGCCCGAGAGAGCAGGCTGAGGTGAAGCCCCACCATCACTGGGGCTGTCCTCTGTCATTAGTCAACGCTCCCTCTCCTCCCTGGAGGCTCCTGATGGACCAGTTATGTCGTAGCGCTCAGCTGCACAGAGAACCCTGAGGTCAGCCCTCCGATGCTCACTGCAAGATGCTGTCCAGGACACAAGTCAGGGCCCACTGTAAAATGAGAGTCGGGCCTTTCTGTCCCTTCTATGTCTGCTATTTTGTGGCACTGTAAAAAAAAAATCAAGTTTGTGCTTATGTTTTATTTTCAAAATAAACCATCTTCTTTTTTTTTTTTTTCAGTCTTTTTGAGACAGCGTTTCTCTGGCTGTCCTGGAACTTTCTCTGTAGACCAGGCTGGCCTTGAACTCAGAGATTCACCACCACCTGGCTATAAATTGTCTTTTGAAAACTATGTGCATGTGAGTACATGCACTTGCCTGTGTGAGTGTGTATGTCACCCTGGAGATCTCCCTCAACAACTCTCTTCTTTTAAAAAGATTTTGTTGGTTTTGTGTTTTTGTGTCTGCATGTGAGTCTGTGCACCTGTGTGTGGCTGTGTGAGGAGGCCGGAAGAGGCTGCTGGATTCCCTGGAGCTGGAGTCATAGGCGACTGTGGATCACCAAATGTGTGTGCTGGCAACTAAACTTGGCTCCACTGGACACAGCCAGTGCTCTTCACTGCTAAGTCATCTTTCCAACCTCTCCACCTTATATTTTGAGAAAGGGTTTCTCATTGAACCTAGCGCTCACTGATTTGACCATGACTGGTTGGCCAGTGAGCCCGTGTCCACCTCCCCAGCACCGGAGCTGCAGACACACACGACCACACCTGGCTTTACAGGAATGCTGGAGATCTGAACTTGGGTCCTCATTCTTTCGTGGCACATATTTTACCCACGGGGTTTTTTTCTCAGCCCCCATATTATTCTATTCTATTCTATTGATTTATTTTGAGACAGGGTTTCTCTGTGTAGCCCAAACTGTCCTGGAAGTCACTCTGTAGACCCAGGTTGGCCTCAAATTTACGGCAATCCACCTGTCTTTGCCTCCCGAGTGCTGGGACTAAATGCCTGCACTCAACCAGCTTCATCTTATTCTTTTTAAAGATGGTTTAGGCTTCACAAAAAATCCTGAAAACATTAAGACACGGTGGCAAAAACCTGTAATCTCAGCACTGGAAAGGTTAAAGCAGGAAGACTGTGCATTCAAGGACAGTTTGGGCCCAGTAATGAAGCCCTGTCTCGAAAGCATCAGTGAAGACAGCAAGGTGGCTCAGTGGGTAATGGGGCCCGCTGCCAAGACCAACACCCCGAGTCTGATCCCCAGGGGTACACAGTGGGAGGAGAGAAGCGATGACCTCAAGTTGCCCTTTGACCTTGCACACGATGAGGAATAAATGGACTTTTTCTGAAGGTGTGTGGTACTCCTTTAATTCAAAGACTGACAAGGCAAAGGCAAGCAGATCTCTGGGACTTCCAGACCTGTTAGGTCTGCAAAACAAATGTCTGGCCAACTAGAGCTATGTAAGCCAGAGTCTGTGTAAAAAAAGACACTTTAAAAGGAATAATTTTATAAGCAGAAGGCTTGGACTCTTGTTCAGGGGTGGGACACTTGCCTAACATGCAAAGCCTTGAGTCAATTTTCAGTACCCCAGAAAAGAAAAGAAAAAAAGAGGGAAGACATTGTCTTGATTTAGAGAGAAGTCCCTTGGCAGTGGGTGTTAATCTAGGCATAACTTGGATGGCATTTTTGGATAGATCTTAGAAGTATTTCTGAACAATGTACTTATCCCAAGGGCTCTTTCGGGCCAGTGAGATGAGTCTGTAGGCAAAGTCACTTGCTGCCAAGGCTGATGACCCAAGTTCAATTTCTAGGACCCACGTGGTGGGAGGGGAAAACTGACTCCTTGCAAGTTGTCCTCTGACCTTCATGTGTGCTATGGCATGTATGTGAACACAGACAAGCATGTGCTCGAGTGTACACACACACACACACACGAATGAATAATAAATGTTAAAACAAACAAAGGCTCTTCCTACCTGTCTCAGCGTGTGTAGGTGTGCACACTTGTGCTGGTGCACACTGCATTCTGCCCTGGGCTAGCCTTAGGTAACAGTGAACTCTGGAACTAGAGTCAGAGCTTTGGCCTTTGATGCGGTGCTGTTGTTATTGAGACAGGGTCTCATGTAGCCTAGGCTGGCTTAGAATTCACTACATAATTGAAGATGACTCTGAACTCCTCCCTCCTCTTCCTCTCTGAGAGCTGACCCAGCAGGCATGTGCTACCATGCCTAGTTTCTGTGTACACAAAACAAGCACTCTCCCAGCTGAGCCAAGCCCTCAGTCCTCTGCATGTCTCCCTAGGGGTCAGCTTCCTCACCTGAGGGGTCTGATGGGGCTTTGGGATTCACCTACATTTCGTTGAGATGGTATCAGCCATCAGTGATCACAGGGAGATTCTTGCCTTAAACATCAGCAGTACCCTTGGCCCACAGGGTGGTGTCATGTTTTTAATGATGTGTGTGGCACATCCGGCAGAAGAGTCACTGTGTTTAGGAAGTACCAATGAATTAAAAAAAATACCAGGGTAAAGGTGCTTACTACAATGTCTGTCAACCTGAGTTCAATCCCTGAGACTCACTTGTAGAAAGACAGCTGACTCCCAGAAGCTGATCTCTGACTGCAACATGTGCTTTTTGTATTTGTGCGCACGTGCACGCACACACGCATGCACACGCACACACACGTACACACTAAACCAACAAACAAATGTAATAAAGGTTAAAAGAAAAGCTGGGTGTGAAGATACACACCTTTAATCCCAGCATTTTGGAGATAGAGGCAGGAAGATCTCTGTGAGTTTGTAGTCAACTTCATCTATATATCAAGTTCCAGACCAGCCAGGGCTGCAGGGTGAAATTCTGTCTCATAAATAAACGGATGAGCAAAGAACATACAAGACTAACACACCAAGATGTGTTTGACTTTCTCTTGGCTCCCTGGCTACCACATTCTACTTTGGATGTAAATATTCATCTAGGAAGATGGAGCAAGTAGTGGAAGAGAGAAGGAAGCTGGGCAGAGACTTACAACATACTCAGATTCGATGCGCCTGTTGCCCTGACACCAAAACTCTGATCTATTTAATACCCTAGCGCTGGACAAGGGATGTGGGTAAATCACTTGCTGTGTGTGCTTGAGGACCCAGGTTTAATTCTTTAGATCCCATGTAAAAGTCAGATGCGGTAGCATGCATACAGAATTGCAGGGCTCCTGTGGGGAGATGGAGTTGGGTACAGGAGAACTTACAGGAGCTGGCAGGTCAGATAGCCTGGTGTATGCAGTGGTGGGCAATAGAGACCCTACTTCAAAATAAGGTGGAAAGTGAGGGCTGACCTTTCGTCGTCTGACCACCACTTGCACACTGTGTCATGTGTGTGGTTTCATGAACACACACACACACACACACACACACACACACAGAGAGAGAGAGAGAGAGAGAGAGAGAGAGAGAGAGAGAGACTAGCCTTCATCTCATTCCCACTCCTATCCCTACAGTCCCATGGTTTCATGGTTTCCTGGGTCTCGACGTCACTTTCACCTTACTCGTCAATGGCCATGTCTCTTCATCCCTGCTAAACACTGAGCGGACAGGAAACCAGAGTGAGAACAGTGATCACTACCACAGTTGATGCGGCTACCTCTATCCAGGGATGCTATCACATACATTGATATGGCTACCACTATTGACCCGTCACGAGGCACAGATGATGCTCTGAGCGCTATACACACACGCCATCACTTCATACATTGATACGACTACAACAATCGGCCCATCACAATGCACAGTTGATACTCTGAGCGCTATACACACACGCTATCCCTTCCCACATAGCCACAGCTTGTGACGCTGCAGGCAATTACGTAATAGGCATTATTATCGATTCACAGGTGGGGAAAGCTGAGACCAGAGAGGGTGACTTATCAAAAGGTAGCGACACAGCTTCTCCCAGCACTAGGATTTTTTCCGGATGCGGATATCAAAATCTGCTCTTATGGAGGAGGGGGGGCTTGCTGCATTTTGTATCTCTCTCGTATGTCTGTGTCTCTCCGCCCATCTGAGGAGAAGATGAACAGAGAATGAGAGAAAGCTGAAGTCTTTGAGGTTCACAGAGAGACGAAAAGATGAAGGTCTGAAGAGACTCATAGCTGGGGTGCCATGTCAGGCGGGTGTGTGCCTGCACACTAAGCTTGCCAGGCAAATGAGGACGAGAGACGGGTGCATTGATGGAGCAGCCCAATTCAGGTGCCTCAGAGGGCTCTGGTCTGCAGGAGTACAGACGGGAGACACACACAGAGAGATTTATAGGAAAAGATCAGAGGAGAGAGATGGGGGAGGAAGGGGGAATGGAGAGATATAGACAGACAGACAGACAGACAGATGATAGACAGACAGATAGATAGAGGGGCTGGGAGGAAAAAATGTGTATGTTGGAGGGGGAGTCTGAGAGACTGGGAGAGAGGAGAGGAATTGAAAATGAGGAGAGAAATGTAAGAGGAAAAGACGAGAGGGAGGGGACAGACTTGAGAGGGAAAGATTAGAAAGATCAAGAAAAAATCAAGAGAAAGGAGAAAGAAATAGAGACGGGAAGAGGGGAATGGCTGAGAAGAATGGATGAACATGGAGGCAGAGAGAAATGAGGAGGGAAAATGAAAGAGGTTAGAGAGAGTTTGGGAGGGGAAGGTGAGAAAGAAGAGAGATGGGGAAGAGGGAGAGGGAGAGAGAACAGAGAGATTACCCTGGAATTCAGGAAACATGACTTTCCATTGGGGAATTCTATTGGAAGCTTTGCACGTCAATCCCTGGCAGTCACGCTCCATCCTCTATGGCGCCTTCCCTGCCATGCCTGGAGGAGAATGACCAGAGTATGGAAACAAGGCACGGAACTGCGAACCTCTTAGCCTTCTGCTTGGCCAGCCCATTGCCCACCTACTGACTCTGGCAACAATGAGAACTTCCACTCAGGATCGCAGATTCGCATCAGGAAGGTGACTTGGGTCCTGCCTAGATCTCTAAGCTCCACCTATCACAAGACAGACCCACCGCCGCGACTTCTAAAGTTCTCTCCCTTCCACCTTCTGCCTCAGTCATTAGCAAGCTCCCAGACAAACGTGAATATGTCCTGACCTCTCCCATTTGCCTCTAACATCAGAATGTCATGTTCCCACCTGGAAATGTACTCACTCTTCAAATACAAACACATATATAACGGAAAATAATGCATACCAGAGCGAGAAGATATCAGCCTCAATCATGGAAGGCTTTTGTAGAAACAGAAGCAGACTGGCCCGATCGAGCCTCCATCTTCGGGCTCCCCTGACAGTCCAACTTCTTTCAAAATGGGGAGAAGATCTTTGAAAGAGATGCTTAATGGGTTTCCCAGGGCCCACTTAAGGGTCTAGCTTGAGCTAAAGCCCCAGAGCCTTGTTAGCACCTTCTCCCCTGTCTGAGGAGTGTGGGGGTCTCAGAAGGATGGGGCTGGAGGGACGGGAAGGAGAGCAACATGGGAAATCAGAGCTTCAGTATCTTGGGAGAGCCTGAAACTTCTGGTCCAAGGAGACAGGAAGGCTACCTCCCTGCAGTGATGACAACATTGAGATTTGGGAGAAACTTGACCTCAGAGGAAGGAGTGGCCCAGAGCACTTTAAGAGACGCTCCCTGGAGAAAGAAACAAAAGTTCACTGCGACTCTGTTCAAATTTTCATAAAATTTACCAAAAGTTTGAACCCAGAAGAGTGTCATGGTCTAGGAGACAATGACTAAGAGTCATGTCAAGAACATGGCAGCAACCTCACAGTAAGGTTCGACATCTATCCATAAGCTAGAACACTCTGGGAAAACCTGAGTTTGAATGATAAGCCACAGAGGGTTGGAGGGATGGGGCAGCCCATACTTGCTGCATGAGCATTAAGGGTCTGAGTTCTGATGCCCTAGAACCTATGTAAATAGTTAGGCACAGCTGCACACACTTGTAGCCCCAGCACTGGGGAGGCAGAGATAAAAGGATCCCTGGGGTTTGCTGACTGATTTGCCCAACCAGAGGGCCCCAGCTTCAGTGAAAGACTGTTTTGTTTTTTTTTAAGAGGGGGGAGAGAAAAATGATTGAAGATTCTTATCCCCAACGATCACAACTCAGAGAAGAGTGGATCCTTGCACAAGTCTGCAAGGAGCGTGAGAGCAAACACACACACACACACACACACACACACACACACACACACACACACACACACCAAAGGCAATAGGACACTGATAAATAAACACAACAGATCTCCAGGAACTGGTCCTAAATAAGAGATTTCTGTATTACCAGAAAAGAGAGTTTAGATAATGGGCTGGATAGATGGCTCAGTGTTTATGAACACTTGGAATATTGGTTCCTCTTTGAAAGTTTTGTAGAATTCTGAGTTGAAACCATCTGGTCCTGGGCTTTTTTTTTTTGAGACTTTTGATGACTGTTTCTATTTCTTCAGCAGTTATATGTCTGTTTAATTTGCTTATCTGGTCTTGATTTAATTTTGGTAAGTGATATTTATTCAGAAAGTTGTCCATTTCCTTTAAGTTTTCCAATTTTGTGAAGTACAGGTTTTCAAAATATGACCTGATGATTCTCTGTATTTCCTCCATGCCTGTTTTTATGCCCCCCTTTTCATTTCTGGTTTTGTAAATTTGAATGTTCTCTCTCTGCCTTTTGGTTAGTTTGGATAAAGGTTTGTCTATTTTGTTGATTTTCTCGAAGAACTCTTTGTCTCATTGATTCTTTGTATTGTTTTCTTTGTTTCTATTTTGTTGATTTCAGCTTTTAATTTGATTATTTCCTGCTGTCTAGTTCTCTCAGGTGAGCTTGCTTCTTTTTGTTCTAAAATTTTCAAATGTTCTGTTAATCTAATAGTGTGGGATTTTTACAGTTTCTTTATGTAGGTATTTAGTGCTATGAACTTGCCTCTAAACACATCTTTCATTGTGTCCCATAAATTTGGGTATGTTGTGTGGTCATTTTTATTGAATTTTAGGAAGTCTTTAATTTCCCCTTTTATTTCTTCCTTTACCCATTGATGATTTCAGTGATCACTGTTTAATTTCCATGTGTTTGTAGGTTTTCTGGAATTGGTATTGCTGTTTACTTCTAGCTTTAAAGCATGGTGATCTGATAAGGTACGTTGGGTGATTCCAATTTTTTTTGTGTGTTTGTTGAGGTTTGTTCTGTTATTGAGTATGTGGTCAATTTTTGAGAAGGTTCCATGAGGTGCTGAGAAGAAGGTATATTCTTTTCTGTTTGGGTGGAATATTCTATAGATGTCTGTTAAGTCATAACATCTGTTAGTTCTCTTATTTCTCTGTTCATTTTTTGTCCAATTGACCTGTCCAGAGAGGGAAGTATTGAAGTCTCCCACTGTCAGTGTGTGGGGTTTAATATATGATTTAAGCTTTAGGAGTGTTTCTTTGACATATGAGGGTGCCCTTGTATTTGGGGCATATATGTTCAGTTTTGAAATTTCCTCTTGATTGATTTTTCCTGTGACAAATATGAAATGTCCTTCTTTGTTTCTTTTGACTGATTTTTGCTTGAAGTCTATCTTGTTAGATATTAAGATAGCTACACCAGCTTGTTTCTTAGGTCCATTTGATTGGTATATTTTTTTTCCCAACCTTTTACTCTGAGACAATGTCTGTCTTTGAGGTTGAGATGCATTTCTTGTATGCAGAAGGATGGATTCTGTTTTTGTATCCAATCTGATAGCCTGTACCTTTTTATGGGTGGGTTGAGTCCATTTACATGGAGAGATATTAATAACCAGTGGTTGCTATCTCCTGTTAATTTAGTTTTCATCGTTGGTGATGTTTATTTGTGCGTTTTTTTCTTCTTTGGGATTTGCTGTTATAAGATCATTAATTGTCTGTATTTTTGTTGGTGTAGCCATCTTCCTTGGGTTGGAGTTTTCCTTCTAGTATTTTGTGTGGGCTGGGTTTGTGGCTAGGTATTGGTGAAATCTAGATTTGTCATGGACTATCTTGTTTTGTCCTTCTATGGTGATTGACAGTTTTTCTGGGTATAGTAGTCTGGGCTGGCATCCGTGATCTCCTAACGTCTGCATAATGTTTGACCATGAACTTCTGGCTTTCATTATCTTCACTGTGAAGTCAGGTGTAATTCTAATAGGTCTGCCTTTAATATGTTACTTGGCCTTTTTCCTTAGCAGCTCTTAATATTCTTTCTTTACTCTGTATGTTTAGTGTTTTGATTATTATGTGGCGAGAGAACTTTTTTTGGATCCAGTCTATTTGGTGTTCTGTAAGCTTCTTGTGTCTTCATAGGCATATCTTTCTTTAGGTAGGGAAAGTTTTCTTCTATGATTTTGTTAAATAAATTTTCTGTGCCTTTGAGTTGAACTTCTTCTTCTATACCTATTGCTCTAAGATTTGACTTTCTTTTATGTTGTCCCATATTTCATGGATATTTTTGGGTTAAGCTTTTGTTAGATTTAATGTTTTCTTTAACTGATGAGTCTATTTCCTCTGGTTTATCTTCAGCACTTGAGATTCTCCTATTTCTTGTATTCTGTTGTTCATACTTGCATTTATGGTTCCTGGTCTTTTTCTCATGATTTCTGTTTCTATAATTCCTTCAGCTTGTGTTTTCATTATTTTTTCTATCTTGTAGCGTGAGAGGCCTGCTTTGGGTCCTGGCCGCCCTGGTCCTGGCCGCCCTGCTAGCTTACACCTGAAATAATCACACAGAAATTGTATTAATTAAATTATCGCCTGGCCTCTTATTAGCTAACTCTCACATCTTGATTAACCCTTTTCTAATAATCTGTATCACCACTTGACTATGGCTTAGCAGCATGAGTCTAATCAGTGTCCATCTGAGGCAGGAGAACCATGGTGTCTGTCTGTCTCTGCTTTCTTCCTTCCAGAATTCTGTTCTGCCTTTCCCGCCTACCTGAGTTCTGCCCTATCAACTAGGCCAAGGCAGTTTCTTTAATAACCAATGGAAGCAACACAAATACAGAAGGACCTCTTACACCATATCTCAGTTTTCAAGTCCTGAATAGTTTCTTTTATATGTTTGAGTTCTTTTTCTTGGTTTTCATTGATTTGCTGATATCTTCAAATTTTTTGTTTGTTTTTTTCCCTCCATTTCTTTAAGGTAATTCCTCATTTTATCTTTAAGAATTTCAAACATTCTCTTGAAGTTATTTTTTTATATCATTTTCTTCTGGTTCATCCATATTTAGTTGTTCAGGTCTTGCTGTTGTAGGGTCTTTAGGTTTTACTGGTGTTGTGTTGCTCTTTGTGGTGTAGCATGTGATCTTATCTTTTCTACTCATCTTTTCCTCTAATAGGTGTGGTTGGGGCTGTCTGAGATTCTGTTGAATAATCTTCTAGGTGCCAGTGAATCCAAAGCTCAGATGGTTTTCCCTCATGGTACAGTCAGTGTCACAGTTCTAGTTACCCTGTTGGTTATTCCTGTTCCTGGAGGTAGCTCAGTGCTCCTGTGCTTTGGTCTGTTCCCTTGGAGTTTGCTGCCTCAGGCCTACTTTGGCCTATGCTGCTGGCTTTGATCTGTTTCAGTAAATCTCGGTCTGGATCTCCTCCTGCAGAAGTTCCTGGCTTGGAATTAGACCTGTTCTGGTGGTGATCGCTGACAACATTGTTTGCTATAGCCAGAACCTGGGAACAACCTAAATGCCCATCGACCGAAGAATGAATGTGGTATATTTTACACAATGGAGTACTACACAGCTGAAAAAAATTATGACATCTTGAATTTTGCAGGAAAATTGATGGAGCTAGAAAACATTGTTTTGAGAGAGGTAATCCAGACACAGCAAGACAATTATCCCATGTACTCACTCATAACTGACTTTTAGACATAAAACAAAGAAAATTAGGGCTGGAGAGATGGCTCAGATGGTAAGAGCATTGCCTGCTCTTCCAAAGGTCCCGAGTTCAATTACCAGCAACCATATGGTTGCTCACAACCATCTGTAATGAGGTCTGGTGCCCTCTTCTGGCCTGCAGGCATACATGGAAGGAATGTTGTATACATAATAAAAAAAACCAAAGAAAACCAGCCTAAAAATCACAATCCCAGAGAACTTAGACAATAATGTGGACCCTAAGAGAGACATACATAGATCTAATCTCATGGGTAGTAGAAAAAGACAAGATCTCCTGAGTAAATTGGAAGCTTGGGGACCTTGGGGGAGGGTTGAAAAGAGGGGAGAGGCAGGGAAGGGAGCAGAGAAAAATGTAGAGCTCAATAAAAATCAATAAAAAAAAGAAAAAGAAAAAAAGAATGGCCAAGATCAAAAACACTGATGACAACTTATTCTGGAGAGGTTGTGGGGAAAAGGGAACACTTCTGCATAGTTGGTGGGAATGCAATCTGGTACAACCCCTTTGGATGTCATCGTGGTGATTTCCCAGAAAATTAGGAAACAACCTTCCTCAAGACCTAGTAATACCACTTTTGGCTATATATTCAAAGAAATCTCAATCATACCACAAGGACATGTGCTCAACCATGATCATAACAGCATTGTTTCCCATAGCAGAACCTGGAAACAACCTGAAGAATGGATAAGGAAAATGTGATACATTTACACAATACAGTACTACACAGCAGAAAAAGACAATGACATCTTGAAATTTGTGGGCAAATGGATGAATCTAGAAAACATCATTTTGAATGAGGTAACCCAGACACAGAAAGACAATTATCACATGTACTCACTCATAAGTGGTTTTTAGACATAAAGCAAAGAAAAACCAGCTTACAATTCACAATCCAGAGAACCTAGACAACAAAGAGGACCTTAAGAGAGACATACATGGATCTAATCTACATGGAACGTAGAAAAAGACAAGGTCTCCTGAGTAAATTGGGAGCATGGGGACCATGGGAGAGGGTAGAAGTGGGGGGAGAAAGAGAGGAGAGTGGAGAAAAAGATATAGCTCAATAAAAACAAACAATAAGAACAACAACAAAAAGACTCCTATCACTGGGGAACTAAGGCTGACGGTCGACAAATGGGACCTCAGGAAGCTAAGGCAGAGTCTCTCTTGTTCTGTAGGGCCAAGGGGATGGAAGTCGAGTGAAGGGGCCACGTACAGGATAGTGAAGAATCTGTTAGTGACTGGCATGATTTTAATGCCTTCTTCTGCGACCTTGGCTTTGCCTCCCCTTATTTACCTTCCGGGCAATGACTAGACAGAATTTCCTAAATACTTAAGGCAATAAGTTTTTCAGTCTTTTCCAAAAGTTCCTTGTGTGTCAGAGTCCACCTTCCACACACTCAAAAGTTGGTGATTCTGCCTTAACCTTCAGATCCTCTATTTTATGGCGTCTATCTGCTCCAGTGGCCCTGAGGGGATGGAGCGCTGGGGACAACGAAGTGCCACTGTGAGTCGCCACTAGAGGGCAGCGTTCTATTCCAGTCCCCTGGAAACTGGAGAGCTTTCCTCCGGGTGGCTCCTCCAGGACCCTGTCATAGAAGCCTCAGGGAGTGAGAGACCTGGAATGATCTTCTTTACAAGCTTAGACTCCACTTGTCTGAGCCAAACATGACAGCTCACGGCGTCGGGAATCCTCCTGTGGAAATCAGTCTTCCTTTTTCCAATCACAGAGAGGGAAATGCAGTCTCAGCCCAGAGCAGGTGCGTGCGTGCGTGTTGGTAAAAGCATGCCGACGGCGCTCCTGTGGAGGACGAGGAAAACCGCTGTTGACTCCCCACCTTCCACTTCGTTTGAGTCTACCTCGTTTGAAGTAGAGGCTCTTTTGTTTTCTGCAGCAAACGCCAGGCTAGCTACACAGTAAACTTCCGGTAATCTCCTGACTCCTTCTCACATCGTCCCCTCCCCTCCTGCCCCAACACTAAGATTACAGATGTAATATGGTACACATATGGGCTCTGGGTATTTAAATTCAGCTCCTCACATTATTGTGGCCAGACTAACCCACTGAGATATCTCCCAGCTCCTGTGCGGCAGAGTGGAGTCTTTGAGACGTGTTTAGGTGAGGAGGGTGGGACCCTCATGAATGTTATTAATGGCCTCATAAAAGCAGTTTTCTGGCTCAGTGATTAAGAGTGCTTGCTACTCTTCCAGAGGACCTAAGTTCAGTTCCCAGCATCCACATCCACATCGGGTTGTTAACAATCACCTCTACTTTGAGCTCCGGGTCCGATGCTTCCTCTTCTACTTCCCCAGGCACCTGCACACATGTGCGCATGCTCCCGCTCATACAACACACGAGTAAAAAAAATAATGTTTAGAAAGTAGTCCGAGAGAGTCTTGCATCCGCATTCTGCACTGTGGAAACTTTCACCAGAAGCTGATTGTGCTGTGCTCTGACCTCACACTCCCAGCTGTTAGGAAGAAATGTTTATATCCTGCCACAACTACATTCTTCACTACAGCATTCCACAGTGACAAAGCCTCCTCCAGACGGTCCATCCAAACCTATGCACTTTACCGCAGCATCCCACAGTGACAGACTCCACTAGAGGGTCTGTACTTCCGGGGAGGAACCAGTCCCTCTTTGAGTCACTTCTGATCTGTGCACTCTAGTCAATATTTTGTCATGTGTGGGTGGCGTAAAGTGTCCCAGCTCCTCCACTGGGCTCCAAGCCCTACCTATCCCTCCAGGGGATCTGGGCTTCTCTCTAGGGCAACTCATCCTAGGAGGAAGAAGAGAAGACATTTCTCTCTTCATATTACAAAATTTGGGTGAGGGTTTTTTCTATAGCTGTTATTTTAAATGTTGACTTAATTATTGCTTTATATTGTGTGTACATGTGTATACTATTTATTTATATTTATGTGTATGTGTTTCTGTACATGCGCATACCTATGCATGCCTGTGGAGGTCAGGGGACAACTTTCACAGGTTAGTTCTATCCTTCTACCATGTGCATCCCAGGGGTTGATCTCAGGTTGCAGGTTTGACTGCAAGTCCCTTAACCTGCTCAGCTATCTCTCCAGTAGTACAAAGTAATTACAAAGACAGTAATCTTATTCCCGATGGCCCCACCCTCATGACCTGATCACATCTCAAAGTCTCCCCCTCTTGACACCACTGTATTCGGAGTAGGTGACAATGTTGAAAATTAGGGGGACACAGTTCATCTCAAGAGCCCAGGAATAATGACTAGTGTGAAATGGAGTTTACAGAGCAGTCACAAGTGTGTTCTTGGTGATGGCCTCATCACTGAAAATACCCGAGTGAGGGGCTGGAGAGATAGCTCAGTGGTTAAGAGCATTGCCTACTCTTCCAAAGGTTCTGAGTTCAATTCCCAGCAACCACATGATGGCTCACAACCATCTGTAATAATGAGGTCTGGTGCCCTCTTCTGACCTGCAGACATACACACAGACAGAATATTGTATACATAATAAATAAATAAATATTAAAAAAAAGAAAAGAAAATACCCGAGTGATGGTTAGTTTTAACTGTTAACTTGACATTCACCTAGAATCACACCAGAAGAGGCTCAGGGTCTGGAGAGATGGCTCAGAAGTTAAAAGTACTTGTTGCTCTTGCAGAGAACCTTGATTCAGTTTCCAGGAATAATATGGTGACTTACAACCACCTGTAACCCCAGTCCCAGGGGATTCTAGCACCTCCTTTTGTCCTTTTCAGGCACTGCACACACGGTGTACATACATATAGGCAAATACTCGTACACATATGGTGTAGGAGGTCCTTCTGTCTATGAATTACTTTCATTGGTTAATCAATAAAAAAAAACTGCTTGGCCTGATAGGGCAGAACTTAGGTAGGTGGAGAAGACAGAACTGAATTTCGGGAAGGAGAAAGTAGAGAGAGAGAGCTGCCATGGAAATGCCAGGTCAGACATGCTAAATCTTTCCCTGTAAGCCATGACCTTGTGGTGAACACAGATTAATAGAAATGGGTTAAATCAAGAGGTGAGAGTTAGCCAATAAGATGCTAGATATAATGGGCCAGGCAGTGTTTAAATAAATACAGTTTCTGTGTGATTATTTCAGGTGTAAGCTAGCAGGGCGTCCAGGACAAAAAGCAGGCCCTGTCTCCCTCAACACACATAAAATAATTTTTTTAAATATGGCAGTCTCAATGAGGGATTATCAAGGTTGGGTTGACCTGTGAGCATGTATGTGGGTTATTGTCTGAACTATGTTCACTGAGGTGTGAAGACCTGCCCACTGCGGGTGGCACCATTCCCTATGCAGGAAATACAGGAAGAGTGGAGAAAGTGAACCGAGCCCGTGCATGCATGTATGCTTTCCCTGCTTTCTGTTCCTGATTACGACTAACTCCTGCCACAGCGGCTTTCCTACTGTGATGGACCGTGACCTGGAACTACGAGATAAGTCAAAACCCTTCTCTTCTGAGTTGCTTTTTTCAAGGAGTTTTGCCATAACGAGTAGAAATGAAAGAAACATAACTTGTTCTGAGGCTGGAGGCCGGCATCTGTCTTTGTGGGTCCTCTTCTTCTGCCAAGCTCCTGCTGGATCCTAGGTCTTGGAGACAGGTCCTAAAGATGAGCTCTTTAGAGCCTCTTATGTGGCTTCAGAGACTCCCCTACTCCAAGCACAGACATCACAGATATAAGTTCGGGAACTGTTGGGAGTGTCCTATGGAAGGACTGGTTTCCACATGAATATCCCACACCGTGACTGTTGTTGAGACTTTACTGGTCCCCCAGGATTTTCTGTGGGTTTGTCCCCAAGCCATCACTGCCTTATCCACCTGTCTGTATGACACCTCTCAGCTCCAGACAGACTCTGGGCCCAGGAGCTCACAGAGAGGTGAACTCAGGCCATAGACAGTAGCTATAGCTCCATACCCCTGAAGCCTCATGGACTATCTGCTGTTGGAAAGAGGAGCCCGATTTCCAGGCTGGATGATATCAGTGACAGCTTGTCCCATGGAGTCCAGTCCACTCTTCATATTCCCTATCAAATATCTCATAAGAGCTGGGCCTGGTGGTATAGGCTTGTAATCTCAGCTACTCGAGAGGCTTGAGACAGGAGGATGACATATTTATGGCAAGACTGAACAACTCAGTGAGACCATCTCGAAATAATAATTAAAGAGAGGGCTCGGAGTACAGCTTAATGGTAGAGCACCTGACTAGAATCTCCCCGTGAGGGGCTAGGGGTGTGGCTCAGTGGTAGAGCCCCTGCCTAGAATCCCCCTGTGAGGGGCTAGAGGTGTGGCTCAGTGGTATAGCACCTGCCTAGCATGCAGGAGATTGTAGGTTTAATGCTTCAATCAATCACACACACACACACACACACACACACACACACAGACACACTTTTTTTTTTTTTTAAGAAAGAGGACAGTTAGCAGAAACTCAGCCATGGTATCACTTTATGAGGCCATCTATGATTTTGTCACGGAGGTGCACGCCTGCAATCTCAACACGAGGCTGAGACAGAAGGATGGAGAGTTCCAGGCCAACCTGGGCTACATCACACGGTCCTGTCTCAAAACCCCAAAATGCAAGAAATTCCTACCTTATCTAACTCAGCATCCCCTTCCTAGATCCTGAGAAAAGCTGAACCTCCTACTGTGGGGAAGGTAGGGCCAATCAGCAGCTGCAGCGCCAGAGATAGAGTCAAAGACCGAATTAACACGTGGGCCTGGTGACGGCAGGGTCTGGGGCCGGAGAAATTTCAAATGTTTGGCCAGGATCTGGGGGCTCATTTTCAAAGCAAAGAGCACTATTAGCTTGAGGAAATAACTTTTATTTTTAAATGATGCTGCAGGTGGGTCTGGTGAGGTCCGCGTCTGTCCCCGCGAGGATACTGGTGTCCACCCCCAACCCATCCAGCAGCTGAAGGGCCCTGGAGAAGACAAGAAGTGGGTCTTGGGAACAGGAGTGGGGAGCCCCCAAGCCTGTGACTGGTAGGCCCTCATGAGGCCACAGGTCCTCCTCCCCAGCTTCTGGACCACACAGCGGGCACCTCATGAGGCAGGCGGACAGCGGGGGCCAGCAAACGGGTTGTCTTCCCTCCACAAGCCTCTTTCTCCTTCAGTGGGGATTTCTGATGAAGAGCGACAAGTTTAACTTGGTGATGCTGTCAAAGAAAGGGGGCAGTTCCCCAGCCAGGGCCCCTAAGCTGTGGTCATGTCTAGGGAGGTGCTAAAGTCCATGGGAGTGGAGATCAGCTGTCCTCTTTGCATAGCGGGTCTCCTGGGGAGTTCAAAGGGTTGGGCATCCAGGACTAGACCACGCCCATTGAACTGGCTTCCTTTCTACCGCCCACCCTGCACTCTTGTTATTCTGTCGCTGTGTGGGTCTCTGCCTATGCCTGCCTCTTTACCTCTCTGCAGGCCCCCAATTCCTCTCTCCCCACACCCACCAACCCACTGCAGGGCGGTGGAAACCTTCGAGTACGCTTGGAAAGCTTTCCTGGAGGTCGACAGCCGGGTGAGGGGCGCCATGGGCCGCAGGAAGTAGCAGGAACAGCAACACCAGTGGTGGCCACATGATGCCCGGACAGCGCGCTGCAAAGAAATGGGTTATCAGTCAGAGGGTCTCCCTGCCCAACCGTCCTCTGGTTCCTCTCTCTTCTGCACGTCAAGCCCACCCATCTGTGGTCCTGGAAGGCCCGCCTTCTCACTTCCGAGGTGCCCTGTGTCAGCCCTCAACCTGATCAACGGTCTTCAGCTCTCCAAGAACTGTCAGATGCGGACAGTTGTGATCCAGCGTGTCTCTGGAACTACTGGTCTCCTCGAGCCCTCTCACAAGCCCTGGCCACACCCCTCATGCAGAGCCACGCCCCCTAAGCCTGAACTGAGCCACCCACTCCAGCCGTACCTTTTAGCCCAAGCCTTGCACACCCACCCAGAACTGTTCCCTTATTCAATGCCCATGCCCTAAAGACTTAGCCACACCCACTCCTTAAAGTCTTTCTCCACTGGCTGGTCACATCCTGCTGCTGAGAAATATATCTCGGCAGAGCTGCTCAGGTTTTTGTTGAACACGGTCCTGGATGGGGGCTGGGCTCTTCTCATTAGTCCTTTGCAGAACAGGTCCCACCAGCACAATTGCCAGAACTCTAGTGGCCCATGGTCCCTTGCTCCTTTCCATGCTCTGTCCATATATAGAGTCCGTGTTTGGCATATATGGAGTCCGTCCTTCCTTCCGTCCGTCTGCTATGTGTTCCTAAGTGACCAGTGGATGAATTCAAATACCTTTCTCTATCACACTCCACCTTTTCCTTCGGGCAGGGTCTCTCCCCGAACCCAGCAAGTCAGCAAGCCCCGGCCATCCTCCTGTCTCCATTCAGCTCAACGCTGGGATCACAGGCAGGTGTGGGACAACACTGGTTGCCTGAGAACGGTTAAGATATGTTTTAACTTATTTTGTATCTATATGTATGGGGGGCATGCATGTGTCATGGCATGAGTGTGGAGGTCAGCAGACAGCTCGCAGCAGCTGTTTTTTTCCTTTCACCATGTGAGGAGTCCCGAGTTGTCAGGTTGGGCAGCTGGGATCTTTACTGGCTGAACCATGTTTCGGGCCTCCTGAAGATTTCTTAAGTATGATCCTTCATCAAATTAAGCACATTTTATATTCACCCCAAAGGAATTTGAATCTTAAATTTAGAAGTATAAAGTTCTCAAAGTTGGGAAATATGAGAAGTGATCCACATCCACACACACACACACCACATATATACAAAATAAATGTAATAATAAATATGAACATTAAGGTGGCAAACACCTTCAAACTCAGCCTTTGCGAAGCAGAAGCAGGTAAATCTCTGTGAGTTTGAGGTCGGCCTTGTCTTCATAATAGCTAGAGCTATATAATTAGACCGTGTCTCAAAAAAAAAAAGTAGCAACACATTTGTATATGTAAAAATGTGGGGGCTCTTCGGCCCTTTCAAATATTTTACTCAAAACATACCATAGCGGTAAGCTTCAAGGTTGTGGTGCAAGAAGTCACAGGAGGTGCCCCAAAGCTGATGTGACCACAGGAAGGAACTCTGAGCAGAGGTATAAGAACTAGACACAAAGTGTGTTGCTAGACATCAGAGAAGCAGGGCGAGGGGCATGTTAGCAGGTGCTAGCCAGTGCTGGATTTTAAAACCCTCTGTCGAAGGGTCACACACGTGCACAGAAATACACACCGCAGAACACACCAGAGTGCTTAGCACCAGATTAAAAATAGGCAATGGCAGAAACCAGATAAGTAGCCCCTGCAAGCCTCAGCTAAAACTAAATGGTGTACTGATCAACTGACCGCACGGACGTTTCGCCTGTGTTCATCCTCCACACACAATCACACTGTGTGCCTACCTGTGGCGGGGCTTCAGCATCCTCCCTTTACACTGTCCAACAGGATTCCACAGTGGAAACACACCCCTTCTACTACATACATGAGCCTTGAGAGTGCTGGGATTTTTTTTTTTTGAAGTTTCACCTTATGTACATCTCTAGTGCAATCATGCGTGACTCTGTGTATGCGCTGTGTCTGTGTGTGTTTCTGCGTGGTTTGAGTAAAAGGGTATATATACGCTCGACAGTCAGTTTTCCAAAGCTGTCCCCTAATGCACAAGCTCCTGTTACAGGGCGGGAGGGACGGCGAGGCAAATGATAATTGTTCTTGCAGTTTATACAGTAAGGGAAGAGAAATGGAGTTTGGCTCAGCACTCATGTGTGAAGCCTCACGACTGCCTGCAATTCCTGTCCCAGGAGTTTCAATGTCACCTTCCGGCTTCTAAAGGCGCCAGCATACATGTTGCACACACACAAACACACACACACACACACACACACACACACACATTAAAAACGAATATCTTTTTTAAACGTTCCTGTTGGATACATACTTGCAAATACCTGATGCTTTTTGTGCTTCCATTTTAACTACTTCAGTGAACAGGTTTAAAAAATTACTGTGTACGTTGTGTGAGTCTGGGCACGCGTATGCCAGTGTGTGCGGGTCAGACGGGACCTTTCAGGAACTGGTTTTCTTCCTTCCACCATAGGTTCAGGTCATGGGAATTATGCAACCATCTCACAGTGCTTGGTGGCTGGGTTTTAAACCTACATTCCCTTGATTATTAATAAGCTAAAACATCTTTTCGCATATGCATTGCTATGTAGACTTTAGTTTCCTTTAGTGATGTGGATGGCCATGTCTTTTGCTCATGTTCTCCTTTTATTGATGAGGAGGTGTTTTTTTATATTCTAGATAAAGCACCAGAAAACCAGAAGTTCCAAGGCCAGATTTTGACTGCCTCAGTACTTGTAAATAACTGCTCAGTAGGAAATAGCCATACACACTTGTCTGTATACTCTACGGAGTTGTCTGTCTATTATAAGAGGAAAGGCAGGCAGCTGGGAAGGGACTAATGTTACAGGGTTAACTAACTGGCTCTTTCCTGGAAAAGTTTAGCAATGCCTTTCCCTTCCTGTATGAACTGCAAGAATGATCAACCTTTCTGTTCAGGAAACTTTGTCTTCCAAATCACTTAAAAAATTTATTCTTAGAGCAGGTCTGAGGCAGCAAACTTCACAGGAGCAGGATTGAGCCAGTGACCTGGGACAGAGCTGGCCTGCGACAGTGAACTCTAAGGGAGCAGGATCGGATCCAGACCAGGGACATTTGCGGAAGCAGGACTGGGGCAATGACATGGGCTGGAGCTGACCTGAGACAGCAAACTCCATAGGAGCAGGTACAGGGGAGCAACTGCTGAGCAAGTTGGCCAGAGCCAGAGACCATGTAAATCTGGAATCTGCGAGGGAGTAGACCTGAGCCAGGACCCCTGAGGGTCTGGGCAAGAGTCTGGCACCTCTGAGGGAGTAGGCCCGAGCCACAAATAGCATAAAATATCTCAGAGTAACTCTAATCATCAAGTAGAAGACTTGTATGACAAGAACTTTAAATTTTTGAAGAAAGAATTGAAGAAGACACCAGAAAATGGAAAGATCTCCCATGCTCTTGGGTAGGCAGAATTAACATAGTAAAAATGGCAATCTTACCAAAAGGAATATACGGATTCCATGCAACGCCCATCAAAATCCCAGCAAAATTCTTCACAGACCTCAAAAGAATGGTACTCAACTTCATACGGAAAAGCAAAAAACCCAGGATAGCCAAAACAATTCTGTACAATAAAGGAACTTCTGGAGACATCACAATCCCTGACTTCAAACTCTACTACAGAGCTACAGTACTGAAAACAGCCTGACATTGGCATAAGAACAGACAGGAGGACCAATGGAACCGAATCAAAGACCCAGATATCAACCCACACACCTTCGAACACCTGGTTTTTGACAAAGAAGCAAAAAATATAAAATGGAAAAAAGAAAGCATATTTAACAAATGGTGCTGGCATAACTGGATATCAACATGTAGAAGAATAAAAATAGACGCATATCTATCACCACACACAAAACTTAAGTCCAAATGGATCAAAGATCTCAATATAAAGTCAGCCACACTGAATCTCATAGAAGAGAAAACAGGAAGTACACTTGAATGCATTGGCACAGGAGGCCACTTCCTAAATAGAACCCCAGCAGCACAGATACTGAGAGAAACAATTAATAAATGGGCCCTCCTGAAACTGAAAACCTGTAAAGCAAATGACACAGTCAACAAAACGGTAGCCTACAGAATGGGAAAAGATCTTCACCAGCCCCACATCAGACAGAGGTCTGATCTCCAAAATATACAAAGAACTCAAAAATTGGTCATCAACAGAACAAATAATCCAATAGAAAATGGAGTACAGACCTAAACAGAGAACTATCAACAGAGGAATCTAAAATGGCTGAAAGACACTTAAGGAAATGTTCAACATCCTTAGTCATCAGAGAAATGCAAATCAAAACAACTTTGAGATTCCATCTTATACCTGTAAGAATGGCCAAGATCAAAAACACTGATGACAACTTATGCTGGAGAGGTTGTGGGGAAAAGGGAAGACTTCTGCATTGGTGGTGGAAATGCAAGCTGGTCCAGCCCCTTTGGATGTCAGTGTGGTGATTTCTCAGAAAATTAGGAAACAATCTTCCTCAAGACCCAGCAATACCACTTTTGGGTATATACCCAAAGGATGCTCAACCGTGCCACAAAGACATGTGCTCAACTATGTTCATAGCAGCTTTGTTTGTCATAGCCAGAACCTGGAAACAACCTAAATGCCCATTGGTCGAAGAATGGATAAGAAAAATGGTACATTTACACAATGGAGTACTACACAGCAGAAAAAAATAATGACAGCTTGAAACTTGCAGGAAAATGGATGGAGCTAGAAAACAACATTTTGAGTGAGGTAACCCAGACACAGAAAGACAATTATCACATGGATTCACTCATAGGTGGTTTTGAAACATAAAGCAAAGAAAACCAGCCTACAAATAAAAATCCCAGAGAACCTAGACAACAATAAGGACCCTAAGAGAGACTTACATGGATCTAATCTACATGGGAAGTAGAAAGTAGAAAAAGACAATATCTCCTGAGTAAACTGGGAGCATGGGGACCTTGGGAGAGGATAGAAGGGGAGGGGAGAGGCAGAGAGGGGAGCAGAGAAAAATGAAGAGCTCAATAAAAATCAATAAAAAATATACAATAAAAAGACTTATTCCTAATTTTGTGTGTTCTGCACACATGAGTACAGGTGCCCACGGGGGCTAGAAGGCATGAGATCCCTTGGAGGTGAGCTAAAGATGGTTGTCAGCCATTGTGGTTGCAGGGAACTTCTCTCAGGTCCTCTGCAGGAGCAACAAACACTCCTAGCTGCTGAGCCCTCTCTCCAGCCCCTCCTGCTCACTCTAAACCGTATCCATGTGTATGTGCGAGTGAGCGCAAAGACCAGAGGTGTTGGCTCTGAACCTGGAGCTACAGGTGGTTGTGGATGTCCAAATTTTAGTATAACCCAAAATAAACTTTTATGCTTTAATGCCTTTTCGATCTTGCTTGGAACATTGCCTACACCAAACACATAAAATCTAATAATTCGGAGACAAGCTCTCATTACCTAGTCCTGGCTGGCCTGGGACTTGTTATGTGGATCAAGCTGACCTCCACTTGCCTCTGCCCTTGAGTGCTGGAAACAGTAGGAGTGGTCACCGAACCTGCCCCTTCTGTTTTCATAAAACCTTGTTACATTTCATAAACAAACCGTCTTAATTTGGTTTTCCTGGTTTTTGTTGTATTAGATAGGGCAGCTGACACAGCCTCAAGTGGAAGCGACATCAGCTCCCTCTACTTTACTTTGGTGTCACCTGTTGAGTCCCACATTTCGGGGACCTGTAGAATATTCTGTTCTGTTCTCATGGACAACCCACTTTTACGCCATAACTTCTGTGACTTTCTAACAGGTCTAGTATTGGCGAATAGAGGGGGTTTTGTTCTGTTTCGATTCAGGTTCTCCCTCTGCACACATCTTGTCACTCAAGTCTTGACGTTATGGTACTTCCGCCTGCCACTGCATCCTGAGTGCTGGGATTGCAGGCTTTAAGTCAACAGTCAACATGAAAAAATATTTTAAAATTATGTATATTGTGTGTGTGCACACATGACTGCATGAGCCCACAGAGAAGAGAGTGTTGCACCTCTTGGAGCTGGAGTTACCGGTTGTTGTGAGCCGCCCCATGTGGGTGCTGGACCAAGCCCAGGCCCTCTGTAGGAGCAGCACACTTGTGGCTGCTGAGCCGTCTCTCCAGCCTCCACACGCAGCAGTCTTACAAGCTAGCTTCTGTAATTATTAACGGTTGTTTCTGTACACTTTAGATTCAGCTCGTTCATTTCCAATAGATAACTAGATTTTTGAGATTCCACTACTTGTGGGCTAACTTTGGGGAAACTGACATCCCTTTGAGCTTGCGCCTCCTGGAAACCACAAGGTTTCCTACTCTGTGGCAACATTTTTTTTTCTAGATAATTTTTTTTTTGTTTTTTGTTTAGACAAAATTCTTGAAAATATATTTTTTCCTTATATACTTGAAGGTTTTTGTAAAGGGTATCACTCTCAAAATAGTCAATGCTTAAAAAAAAAAAACCTGTGTTATAAAACGACCTTGGTACAAGGATCTTGTTTAATTTCCTTTTTATTTATAAGTCGTATATCGGAATAGCCCCCAGAATGTGCTTTGGGCAAGGTTATGCCAGATAGAAGCCCTACTCTTTTACTGATTTATTCCTTTCTTGTTTTCTCTCCCTCGTTTACTCTGGCCACGTCCTTCTGTATGACTTTGCATCAGCTCACTGACGCCCTATTTTATCTGGGGAGAAACTGTCAATATGGCCGTGTTCTGAATGGTCTTGCTGTAGCTGAAGTCACCCTTTCTCCAGTTAAGGAGGTTCTTCTCTGTAGTTTGCTACGATGATAAATATTCTTTCACTTGCATTTTCTTCATGTGTCTGTTAGCTTTGGGAATATCCAACCATTTCTATTCTTGGGATAGGGCAGGTCTGATCACCATTTGCAGAACAAGTATCTCCACTTGGTTTGTCTGGATTCAGGTCATATAATCAAGATAGAGTGGCATCTCTCTTAACAGCAAGTCTGACTTTCTGCAGTCTTTTTTTTAAAAAAAAAAAAAGATTTATTTATTATGTGTACAGCATTCTCAGTATTCTGTCTGCATGTATGCCTGCAGGCCATAAGAGGGCACCAGATCTCATTACAGATGGTTGTGAGCCACCATGTGGTTGCTGGGAATTGAACTCAGGACCTCTGGAAGAGCAGGCAGTGCTCTTAACTGCTGAGCCATCTCTCCAGCCCTGACTTTTCGTAGTCTGAAGGATCTGTGGGGTGGGTTGTCAATCACAGCTCAAATACACTAAGTGGAAGCAAATTGCAATATTTTGGGAGTGGGCAGTATCGGGAATCAGAGTCTCCTGCATGCTAGGCAGTGCCTTTCTACTGAACTGTATCCTCAACCCTCAATCCCTAAGATTTAAATTGCAAATCATTTTATGGAGTGTTGAAGAAATCTTACTGGGATGTCAATCACCCTCCTGTCCAGTGACTCCACACTGAGGTCATACCTGCCCATCACTAGGCTTGGGGTTATCTTGCTGCAGGTATTGACTAGAGGTCTTGGGGCTGACCTACTGAGGGCAACGAGAGGTTATTGTACAAGCGATCAGAAGAGTATGATTACTGATTTAAACTGCTTGCTCTCAATTCTCACATGGAGAAATGGTAGGCAGTCAAACTGTTTTAGCAGTGAATAATGCCAACAAGTATCAGCCAGAAAATGTCTACCAGAAGCATATTTCATTCTAAAACCCTGAGAATAGGGAACAATAAATAAAAACGATACCATATTTATATTATGTAACACTCTTAGTGAAACGGACAAGAGCAACTCCAAATTATGTTTGCATATGTGGTGCTTTGAATAGGGACAGCCTCATAGGCTCATCTGAACCTGGTCATTGAAGAGTAGCATTAGGTGTGGCCTTGTCGGGATGAGTGTGGCCCTGCTGGAGGGAGCTGGTTACTGGGGGGTGGGCATGGGGTTTCAAATGCTCAAGCCAGGCCAGGTCTCTCTGTTCTGGCTGCCTGCAGAGGGATTAGAACTCACAGCTACTTCTTCAGCACCTTGTCTGCCTGTGTGCCACCGTGCTTCCCACCATGACAGTAATGGACTAAACCTCTGACCTGTAAGCAGCCCCAATTAAATGTTTTCCTTTATAAGTAAGAACTGCCATGGTCCTGGATTGGAAGGATGAAGAAGAGGTGGGGAGAGGGAATAGAAGAAGAGAAGGGAGGGTTGGGATGTAAAATAAATATTTAATTAATAAAAAATGAAAAGATTTGCTATGATCATGGTGTCTCTTCATAGCAATATAACACTAAGACAGCAAAGTTTATCAAAATAGTATTTTTAAAAAATTGCTCAATTCCAGTTGAAAAATTTTTTAACAAAACCACTCTACTGGTAAGCATTCATGAAAAAATTATGTACTTTCCTATTATAGAACAATCTCACCAATATATCCCATTGAAACACTTGCCATTCTAAAGCTCAATGTCATGTTTTCAAAATTATTCACAGCCATGGCTGCGAAAGATTGCATAGCACTTCTATTAATTTGCATTTCTAAAACATCAGAGATGACACATATTTAGTCAGCCTTATGATCAACTCCCAACTTTATAACTTCTTTTTATAAGTTTATTCAAAACAGATAACTTCTTGCATATTTTCTATAAACACCTGTCTTTACATCACAAATATGGCTTTTAATAAGTTTCTGAAGTGTGTTACATATTCACCTTATTGATGTTTCTTAGCAAGATTCCCTGATTTGTAAATACAATTTAAATCAAAAATAAATATTAAATACTTTGAAAGTTTCACACCTGTAAATATTATCTAGTGTCCATGAGTTATGTAGTCACGGTTTGTTTCTTGCTGAATTTCTACAGATTCTTTTCAGAAAATTCAGGTTAAGATGGATTTTGTTTTAGGACTTCTCACACAGAGCATGGATGCTCTACTCGTGAATCATCGGGGTGTAGCTCTGTGTAGAGCATCTACAGCATGCAAAAGGCCCTGTATTCAATCCCCAGCACCACAAATGCAAAAATTAGGGAGAAGATCCCTCTTAAACTTCCACTGTTCATTATAACCAAATGTTTGTCTTAAATTGAGATGTCAGAGATTTTCCACACTGAGTACACTTATATTCCCCCTTTTGTGAATTCTCTGATGGCTATTGAAAGCCGATCTGTGGTGGAATTTCTTCCCACACTCATTACATTCATAAGGCTTCTCTCCCGAATGAGTCCGGTAATGGACAGTGAGGTAGGACTTCTGCGAGAAGACCTTCCCACACTCGTTACACTCGTAGGGCTTCTCTCCGGAGTGGCTTCTGTAGTGCACGGTGAGGTTGGACATCCGAGAGAAGACCTTCCCGCACTTGCTGCACTCGTAGGGCTTCTCCCCCGAGTGGATGCGGTGATGGATGGTGAGGTACGACTTCTGCGAGAAGAACTTCCCGCACTCACAGCATTCATACGGCTTCTCGCCTGTGTGCACTCTCTGATGTCTAAAGAGGGATGAATTATGAGAGAAGGTCTTCCCACACTCCCCGCACGCGAAGGGCTTCTCTTCGGAGTGACCTCGGTAATGGACAGCGTAGCACGACGGATCAGAGAGCGACCGCCCACATACGTTACAGTCGTAAGTCTGCTCCGCTCCGGGAGCGGACTGGGGCCCACTGAAGGCGGAGCTCTCCCGGAAGGGCTTCCCACACTCACTGCATTCAGAGTGTTTCTGTCCTAAGTCATTCGTGCCACCAGGAAGACACTGCAGCTGGGAGAACTTCCCGCAACCACTACACTCAAGGACTCTCTCCTCCGTGTGCACCTTCCGATGCCGGATGAAAGCTGAGTTTAGATTGAAGGTCTTCCCGCACTCTGCACACTCGTACGGTTTCTCTTCTAAATGGCTCCTGTAGTGTATGGTGAGGTATGACACCCGGGAGAAGAACTTCCCACACTCGCTACACTGGTAGGGCTTCTCCCCCGTGTGTGTTCTCTGGTGTGTAATGAGAGTGGACTTTCGGTAGTAGGATTTCCCACACTCGTCACACTTATACAGCTTCTCTCCGGTGTGTGTTCTCTGATGGTCATTGAGGGCAGACTTTCGGGAGAAGGATTTCCCACACTCGCTGCACGGATAGGGCCTCTCCCCGGAATGGTTTCTCTGGTGTAGAGTGAGGTGCGTCTTTTGGCAGAAGGTTTTCCCACATTCACTGCATTCATAGGGCTTCTCTCCTGAGTGAGTTCTCAGATGCTGTGTGAGATGTAACTTCTGACAGAAGGTTTTCCCGCACTCAGTACACTTATAGGGTTTCTCCTCTAAGTGTGACCTCCGATGGACAGTGAGGGTCCCCTTCTGGCTGAAGGACTTGCCACACACATTACATGCATATGGTTTCTCTCCCGTGTGAGCTCTCTGATGTATGATGAATTTGGACTTTTTACAGAAGGCCTTCCCACACTGTGTACATTCAAAGGGCTTCATTTCCATTTGTGATCTCTGATATGCACTGAAATCTGACATCTGGATGAAGTCTGGTCCAGAATCACCATCCCATTCATAGGGTTTCTCCCCCACACATGCTCTCTCGTGAGCCATGAAAACAGTTTCGCTGTCTAAGGCTTCCATGCACTCATAATCAAAGGGCTTCTCCAAAACAGCGATTTTCTGCAGAATGCTTTCATCATGTTGAGCAGAAGTATCCCCATTTTGATTAAAGTCACCCGCTTTCTCTCTGCATGCTATCCCACAATCAATGCACTTGCTGGGCTTCTCCGGTGCGTACCTTCCATCACTACTAATGAGTGCTGACATGGGTTCCAAAGTCTGTCCACAAGACACACAGCGGGGAGCTCCTGGGCTTGAAGAAATGAGGTGCGGTTCTAGGTGATAAGTTTTATCAAACGCATCCCCCTTCTCCGCTCTTTGGCTGTCGAGATCCTCAGCTCGCCTCAAATGCTTCCCTTTGTTTTCTTGGATTTTCTCTACGGTGTCATCAACTTTACTGATTTCTAAAAAGGAATAAGATTGAACAAATGTTGTCAACATGAATATACAAGCTACAGAAGGAGTGGTACCTAAATGTCCTATTTGTGGGCAATCTATGAGAAAAATCATTATGAGTGTATAGGTCTCTGTTTTGATTTATAATATGTATATATATATTTGTGTATGTGTGTGGGGATAAGAAGTGGGAAGACAGTAAATTTATATTGAAAACAAGCACTTTACCTTACACAGCAACTTTGAAAGAAAAAAATGAAAATGACCTAAGAATGATGAGCAGAAAGCCCAGTTCCCTGAAAGAGTGAGAGACTTCGACAGGAGTGGGAGGACTCAGGGCAGAGGGAAGCAGGGAAAATAGTTACTGGGCATATATGAGAAAGAAATGTTCTAATGGCCTATGTTTGGGAGAAACAGATTCCCCCTTTATATCCAGCGGTGACACATCACCACACAAGAGGACTGCCACCCCAGACACTTCTGCGCTTACACTGCATTTACAATTCATCACCACACAGGAGGCTGGGCCTGAGACACCTCTGGAATCTTTGCTTTCGCTTTCGCTCGAGTTCTGAGACTAGACCTGAGCCACCATGCCTAGTGAAGTCTTCGCCTTTCTATCCAGCACATAAGTCAACACATTCTGAAGGTTCCATTTTCCTCCCATGTAAAGAGAGTTCCAAAACCAGGGCTTAAACAGTTTATGACACAAAGGAAATGTTCACTACGTCCAGCTTTTAATTTCCTTTCAAGTCATATTTTTTTCTTAACTCTGAATACAAATAAACCCCCATGGTTCTGGATTTCACCTGGCAGGAAGCACCAAGTTTCAAGAGCTCCCCCTACAGTATCAACTGAGAGACCACGTTGTAATAGTTCACCCTCCAGTCGCTCACCCACACGACTCTGCGCATGGTAGTCACCTTCCGCCGTCCACGGTTCTTCTCCCTGTTCCAACTTAACGATCACGTTTGGCTTGCTAACGTCATACCCTGTTAACAAGAAAAGGAGAAGGGTTGGGACTACCGGGCCGCAGAAATCACTCCGACACAGGAGGCTGCGCCACAAGTAACACCACACCCTTATACTTAGACATATATTTCTTACCATTTTCTGTGTAGGGATGCAGCTAAGAGGCAGAGCACTTGCTTAACATATAGGAGCTGGGTTCAATATCCAGAGCCACAAGGGGACAAAAAGTAGACTCTTTCAATGAAGCAGAAAAGACAGACCTCATGTCTACCCAGAAGGACAAGGAGCCCTTGTTCCTTTACATTGAAGACAAATCACTGAATTCGCCGCATCTAGAAAGGAACGGGAGCTCACCCACGGAGACGAGGTTGCTGTAGGTCTCCAGCATCACGTCCCTGTACGTCGTCTTCTCCTCAGAGCCCAGCCGCTGCCACTCCTCCTGGGTGAAGGCCACAGCCACATCCCTGAAGGACAGTGGGCCCTGCAATGGCACTGTGATCAGAATTAGGAGATATAGAAAAGGCCGGAGAGACCAAGCTTTCCTAACCAGCTGGTGCAGTGTGCCACCAACATTCCATCCTAACCAGCTGGTGCAGTGTGCCACCAACATTCCATCCTAACCAGCTGGTGCAGTGTGCCACCAACATTCCGTCTCTTAGCGCCACAGAGCCTGGAAGGGAAACAAACCATACTGCAAACACGTTGTCTTGGGAAACAAAACTCGAATGCAGCAATTAACTATCAACCTGACATACTCTAGAACCACCTGTCTGATTAGGCTGGCCCATGAGGGTATGTCTGTATTATGCTAGCTGCAGGAGGAAGACCTGTCCACGAGGGGTGGCCTCGTTCCTTGGGGCAGAGAGCCTGCATTATGTAAGAGTGGACAAGGCTAGCTGAGTGCTAGCGCAGGCATTAATTCCGTGCTCTGTGCTCCCGACTGTAGATGTATCAAGAGCAGTTGCTTAAAATTTCTGCTGCCTCGATTTCCCCAGGATTATGGACCATAACCTGGAATCCTGAGTCGAACAGGCCCTTCTCCCTCAGGTTGCCTCTCTCAGGGTAGTTTATTACAGCCGGTGAGATGAAGCTGAGCCACTATGACAGTTCAGTTCTCATTTGCAACTGGACTGTGTAAACTGGAGAGGCCAGAAAACGTAGGAAACAACTGGGTTAGTGGCGGCACACACTGGAGGCAGAGGCAGCCGATCTCTGTAAGCTGGAGGCCAGCCTGGTCTGCAAAGCGAGTTCCAGGACAGCCAGGGCTGTGCAATAAAACCCTGCCTCGAAAAATAAACAAACAGAAGCTTTCAGCATGTGCGTGGCAGCACACGTGTGTGTGTGGGAACTGTCAGGCTCCTCTCTCCTTGCACACATGTGCTCTGAATATGAGACTCCAGCTGTCAGGTTTGGTGGCGCAGACCTGCACTCACAGAGTCATCTTGCCAGCCCCGTGTTTCAGCTCTTTGACTTCTACATATTTTATCTGCATAGCCAACTGCATCGGCTACTCACACATTGGAGGTTATTTCAAGTTTCACTGCAAACACTTCTTTCTTGCAGTAATACACAACATTAATAATGATAAAAGAGAATCTTACTAGAGTGAGATACACAAGGGAAGGGCTAAGAGAAGGGACAGGCTGAGCAGCAGCAGCACAGAAGGGCTGGGCGTAAAGTAGGTGGAAGGACACCAAGAAGGCGCTTTCCTGGGACAGCTTTTGACAGGGAGGGCCGGTTTTAGATTAGGTATAAATCAACCAAACACGATTATCTTCCTGATTCAAAAACCAAAGTCCAGGGCTAGAGAGACGACTCAGTAGTTAAGAGCGCTTACTGCTCTTGCAGAGGACTGGAGTTCAGTTCCCAGCACCCACGCCTGACAGCTTACAGCTGCCTGCTAATACCAGTTCTAGAGAGTTGTCACCTTCTTCTGGCCTGTGAGCTCCTAGATGCACATGGCACACATAAACTCTCTCTCACACACATATTAACAAAGAACAATACATACGTATATATATCTTTAAAAGAAGCACAAAACACATTCCATTCTCTAAGAGCACGGGAATCTGGGTCCTAACCACAGGGATGTCTCCACGGTATCTTTCAGGTACAGAGAAGCGCTCTGGACAAGAGAAGACAGAGCCATGTGTCATGCATCTTTACGTAGGAGCCACTGGTCTGCACTCTCCAGCAGAGCCCTTGCAGAGTCCCAGCATGGGGACCGCGGAGGAGCTGGCTGCCTCAGAACTCCCTGGACAGCAGTGTGGAATGGCTGCAGGGACAGGGCTGCTGAATCTGATTGGAAGCTGGTGGCTTTGGCAACGCTGCCAGAGACAGCAGAGGACACAAGATTGCAGACCTCCATCATCATATAACCATGCATGCACTGTTCAAAGAGGAAATTTCTATGTGAGATAAATGATACTCTATCTGTATGGGATTATCAGGAATACAGATCCAATCCGAAACTGTACCAGACAAAACAGGGCATACACCCGACTCTATCCACAGTGGACAGGTGTTTAGTTTCCCTAAATGAAAACTTTCGGAAAATAGTCTTGGTGTGAATTAATTTGAGTAAATTCATCTCCTCTGTGAACTCACCACCACAACAAAATGGCTCAAGGCCCTTTCAGTTAGGTGTGATGGTTAACCTCAGGGATCACCCTGAGACCCCAATCACTGCAGAGACAGGCTCTGGTCATTCCCATGGGGATCATCTTGATTAGGTTAGCTGAGGCAGGAAGGCCTGCCCACCACGCATGGCTTCACTCCCTTGGCTTAGATCTTGCACTGTACAAATAGAAGAAAGTGAGTTGGGCACAAGCATTCATGGTTTCCTGCTTTCTGATGGTGGATGCACTGTGACCAGCTGCCTCATGCGCCTGCTGCTGACATCCTGCTGAATGGACTGTGACCGGAATTGTGAGCTATCTTAAACTGTTTCCATCAGAGCAATTTTTACAGATATCATTATTTCATACATATGACTGCTTCCCCTGTATGTATGTATGTATGTATGTATATATGAGATTGCCTGTAACTGGGGACACACATGGTGGTGAGCCACCATGGGGTGCTGGGATCAACCCTGGAACCGGAAGAGCAGCCAGAGTTAACTGCTGAGTCGTTTCTCGAGCCATGTCACAGCTGCAGGAAGGGTGACTAAGTCATTAGTGCCCTCTCTAATCTAGTCACTGCTAGACTCTGCAGCCATCGCCCCGTAAAGAGGTGAGCCAAGCAGGTGGCATGGGAGTCCATCTGCATTGGCTGTTAATAATTTCCCTTTCTGCCTGGTAGTGGTGGCGCCACCTTTAATCCCAGCACTCGCGAGGCAGAGGCAGGCGGATCCCTGTGAGTTCGAGGCCAGCCTGGTCTACAGAACTAGTTCCAGGAAAGTTGAGGCTACATAAAGAAACCCTATCTGGTAAAACCAAACCAAACCAAAGAACAACCATCTAAGGAAACTGTATAAACAAAAAGATGGGCATCAAGACGAACAACAACACTAACTAAATTCACACATGAAAGAGAACTTCATTTCTGTCACATGTATGGGTGTTTTTCTGGCATGTATGTCTGTACACCATACGCATGCCTGGTCTCCACAGAGGCCAGACTTTGAACCCAGGTCCTCTGCAAGAGCAGCTGGTGCTCTTAACCACTGGGCCTTCTCTCCAGCACAGAGAAATTAAATTTTATCTATTGATTTATAGTTAAAAAGCACTGTGTAGGGCATGTAAGCACACTTAAGCCATGGCACATGTGTAGGGCCAGTGCACAGCTTTGTGAAGTGTGTTCTTTTCCACCTTCACATGGGTTCTGAAGACACACTCACGTCCCCAGGCATTTGTGGCGAGCACTTTTATCTGCTGGGCCATCTTGCTGGCCCGTGACTCCTATTTTTGTTTTCTAATAAATTATGATATTGCTTCCATAAAATCAGAGTGTATTGCTAAGCAAGAGTTGAAATGATTTAAACTTGGGAGTCTAAATGGTTGACTTAGTTTCTAAAGCACGAGAGTGGTGCACTAGTGTGCCCAGCTAAGAAGAAAACCCTGCGCTGCCCCAATGCTTACTGTTACCTTCAGAGGGGTAATCGGGAACAGGAAAAGCTATTCCTCTTTGTGGATGATGTGACAATTCAGAGAACTGATAGTGAAACCACCCCTATGAAATAAATGTAAAGTAAAATGATATAAAATTAACACACATAGCCAGGAGTGGCATGCGCATCTGTAATCCCAGCACTTGGGAGATGGAGACAGGAGACTCTTAGTTCAAGGCAAGACTGGGCTACACAGTAAGATTCTATACCACAAAACAAGAAAAATAAGCTGGGCAAGATGACACACGCCTGTAATCCCCGATCCTAGGAAGCTGAGGCAGGAAATCGTGAGTTCAAGGGTCACCTGAGATGATTGGGCAGGCTTCTGTTTCAACAAGTGTGTATGCGTGTGTGTGCGTGTGTGTGTGCATGCGTGCATGCAGGCTTGTGTAGAGAGCTAGCCCAGTGGTAAGAGTACTTGTCTAGCCCAGTGTGGCCCTGGTTCAGCTCCAATACTAGTGGGAATTACCAGATTACAAATGTAGACTCCAGGGCTCAGATGTAAGTAGGTGGAGTGTGTGCTTAGCATAGCAGAGGCCCCAAGTTCAATACCCAGAACCAAAGATTTAAAGAGTTTGTTACTGGCTATGAATAAAGAGAAGTAAAATAGAAAACGTCTCGTTTGCATCTCTGCAGCTGTGACCAACCCTGAGCAAAAGCAACTTGAAGGTGAACGGGTTCATTTGGCTTCAGGGTTATAGACCATCATCAACCAAGAGCAACCAAGCAGCACCTCAGGGCAGGAATCTGAAGGTGGGAACTGATGCTGCTTACCGGCTTCAAAACTGAGCAAATGACAGTTATCTCTGAA
Organism: Myodes glareolus; assembly: GCF_982192425.1. NCBI lineage: Eukaryota > Metazoa > Chordata > Mammalia > Rodentia > Cricetidae > Myodes > Myodes glareolus. The sequence continues at coordinate 101,906,597 of NC_142027.1, read as the reverse complement.
AGTTTGCTGGCTTTGGTATTTCACTGTAGTGGTGCAAGGCTGTAAGAGCAGGAGCTAATTGAACAAAGATAAAGCCACCCCTAAGCCTTGGCCAGCACAGAATGAACACCCACTGAACCAGTGATCCAAATGGAAAAACAAGTGAAGCCAAATGGGAAAAATTAAAGGGATTTTCTTTGTAACCTTCTAAAAATGACTCAAAATGTAGACCTGAGGACTTCCGCTCTCAGCAGTGACAGGTGACTGGAGCAGGCTGTACCCTCCAATGCCCACAAACGTGCAGTGTTCTGCTGTGTCCCAGGATTGGGAGGAGGCGGTGGAAGCTGCACCTCTGTCTCTTTCTCTACAGTGATGTCAGGAACTGTACCACGCCAATGCCTAGGATTATTAAGTCTGTCTACAATTCTTGGATTGAGACTCTATGTTGTGGAATATTTAAGTGTGTGAAGGTATGTTACATTTGTTTATGTTGTGGAATATTTAAGTGTGTGAAGGCGTGTTACTTTTGTTCCTGCTGCATTTGTTTAATGATGTTAAGGATGTGATACATTTGTTTATGTTGCATTTGTTTAATTATGAAAAGATGTGTTGCTGTTTCGCCTTGCCTGCCTAAGGATCCTGATTGGTCTAATCAACAGCTGAACAGCCAACAGCTAGACAGAGGAGGGACAGCAAGACTGGCGGGCAGAGAGAATAAGCAGGAAGAGAAATCTAGGCCCGCGAAGAAGAGAGGAAGAGAGAATGAGGGAGACATGAGGGGCCGGTCAGGCAGCTGCCAGCCAGCAAACACAGAGCAGGAGGTACACAAAGAAAGGTAAAATGTCCTGAGGCAAAACGTAGATAGAGAGAAACAGATTCAAATAAGAGCTAGATAAGGCTGAGCATTCATAAAAGATATTAAGTCTCTGTGTCGTGATTTGGGAGCTGGCTGGTGGCTCAAAAGAAAAGACCTGATACAATTCTATGATGTATGAGTGTCTAGGATTCCGTGCATCAGAGTCTCTGTATAATACTACAGTTTTATATATGACTCTATAACTCTCTATGTAAGACTCTGATTCTATGTATGACTCTATAATTCTATGGGTAAGACTCTATGGATGAGACTCTCCCAGTTGGATCCCCTAAAAAAAGGCCACACAAAATCCTCAAGTGCTCGTACGTTCTCTAGATTCAGCATCACTTTGTCTCTGTGAAGTGATTTTATCACATCCGGTGCTGTAGAGTGCATACTGTCGATTATTGTAGCAGCCATCTTGCTCTCTGAGTAATGCTGGCAGGGTAGGCTAGTGAGAGGCTCAGTGGGTAAAAGCACTCGCCACACAGCCTGATGACCTGGGGTCCATCCCTAGAATCCACGTGAAGGGAGAGAACTGACTTCCACACTATGGAAGTGCTACACATTGCCCCACCACATATATGTAGGCACATACAAAACATTTAAAAAGTTGTTTTTTAAAAAAGGAATTGGTACCTTAGAGCAAAAGGAACACAAGACTTCTTTGTATCATTCTTTTGTTTCTTTGCGACTTTTCTTTTTTTAAAAAAAATATTTATTATGTATATGGCGTTCTGCATGCATGGATGTCTGCAGGCCAGAAGAGGGCGCCAGATCTCTTATAGATGGTTGTGAGCCACCATGACATTGAACTCGGGACCTCTGGGAGAGCCGCCAGCCATCTGCCTGAGCCACTAAGCCGTCTCTCTAGCCCCTCTTTGCAACTTTTCTATGAATCTGAAATTACTTCAAAATAAAATGTTGAATAAAAAAGCAAATGCTATCAAATATTTAAGAAGTATTTCTCAAGAACTCAGAAAATACCTTAAAGGGATTATCTGGTCTCCAAACTCAAGATCTGACTATCAAGGTTGCTCACAATTAACGTGCTGAGATACTTGAAACATTTCAAAACACGAAGCACGCTGCTCAGACGCTCACCCGGTAGATCTAATCTGTCTTCCTACAGGAGCTATGCAGCCAAAGTGGCGAGTTCACGTTCACAACAGTATTCAGAAGAGGAAATGGCCCATGGAGTGAGCTAACCACTCAGCCTTCCCTAAGACCTTCGCAGACTGTGACGACAGCCGTCACCGCACAACTGCTAATCTCACAACAGTAGAGACAGGAACATCACAGAGGTTTCTAGAAGGAAACACACAAATGCCTGGTACAACAGTTTTGATGTCAGTGCTGTCAACGTGATAGCATCTAGAGTCACCTGGGAGATGGGCCTATGGGGACTGTCTTGATTACACAGTGGCGCTGGAAGACCCTACTGCTGCGGATGTCACCGTGCCCGGCTGGGATGCTGGCCTGCCGACACAAAGGGAGGTGTGCAGCAGCGTGCTGTCCCTTTTCCTTCCTGACTTCAGACAAGACATTACTATCAGCCCCTCCCCGCCAGATGGACTGTATTCTAGAACTGTGAACCCAAATAAAACCTTTCTCCCTTAAGTGGCTTTTGTCAGGGTAATTTTCAACATGCAGATAGAAAGGTAATGGACAAGGTGGTGCACTCCTGTGATCCCAGCACTTAGATGTGGAGGCAGGAGGGTCAGGAGTTCACCAGGATCAAGATCATTCTCAGGCTACAGTAGCACTCGGGAGGCCAGCCTGAGCTACATGACGCCAGCCTGAGCTACATGACGCCAGCCTGAGCTACGTGAGGCCCTGGCTCAAAACAACAACAACAAAAATGAACAGACACACTCTGATTAATCTTTCTGAGCAAAGAACCAATCTCATACAGCAAGCAAAAAATTTTTCAACTACTTTAAAGGTAAAGACAATGGCAACAAATCCCAAACTGTGAAACACCAAATAAACCAACCCGTTTCTGGGGGGAGGAGGCAGAAAAAAACAAAACAAAACAACAAACCAAACCCTAAAACCATAAGAGGCATTTTAAAAGAAACATTATTAAAAAGTTTCCTCAAACCACTACAACATATAGTGTAGGGATTTTACTCCTGGATGGAGGAAAGATGGAAATAGACCACACTGGCCTGTCACATATGGTCCCTGGAAAAATGTCATGTATCAAGTTCATGGGCAGCGGGGCCTCTGCTGACACAGGACTCCCACTCGAAGGTTGCTATTATGAATGTCATTAATGATCACACCAACCTGAATAAAGAAAATTTCCCAAGTCCTAGGAAATCTTTACCACCCATAAGCAACCAAAAGTGGCGTCTCCCAACAGTACTTGCAGGCAGGTGATGGAAAGGACACGATCCTTCTTCCTCTCACATTGTCAAGTAACTCCATTGGCCTACAATTATCACATTGCCAACACAACAGGCCAAGGCAATCCTGCCGCTCAGCCTATATTTTATATCATAATCGCCTTTATAGTCTTCCATCACCACACCATTTTAAAGAACAGTCCTTTGTCAGTCTCCCAAAATACATTACAAAGGAGAAAAGGCTATTTACAAACGGAAAAGCTCACCTTGGACCGGCTCATTTTCTGGGGCTCTCGGGAAAGCGCAGACACTGCTGATGGCAGACCTAGGGGAGAAAAAGGAAATAGAATGTTAACTGGTCTACACAGGGACACATCTCTTGCCTGGGGACCGCCAAATAATGTCACGGTCTACAAACACTCTGAAGAGGTGACATGGGTGACAGGAGGAACCAGTCACTCCAGCAGGTAGCAGCTGGATGGGCTACACTTTCTTTCTTCAAGGCAGGGCTTCTCTGTGTAGCCCTGGCTGTCCTGGAACTCAATCTGTAGACCAGGGTGGCCTCGAACTCAGAGACCTGCTTGCCTCTGCCTCCCAAGTCCTGGAATTAAAGGTTTGCGCCATCACCACCTAGCTGGGCTACACAATGAACTCAACACTGCTTCTTTTTTCAGACCCTGGGCATTAGATGTAAAGGTGCAAAAAGGTTATTTTTCAATTTTCCTGTTTTCTATTTCTATTTCCTGTTCAAATTGGTGAAAATATGTCACGTGAATGAAAAATTTTGAGCTCTGTACACTTGGAATTAATGTTCCATGAGGTGACATACATGTACTCCCAGTTCTCTGGAGGCTGAGACAGGAGGATCACCGAGTGCCAGAACAACCTGGGTAACACAGGGAGATCACGGTTCAAAAACAAAAACGTAGGGAAAAGTGGTCCAGATGGGCAGACGTCGTATAAACAGTAATAAAGCGTGGTTTCTTTTCAAACTACTCAACTAAACTTGGCAACTGCTGCCCATTTTCAAAAGGAATACGAGAGAAACTGGAAAATAATGGCACGCTTATCCACAAACCCCTGTACGACCTTGGTTAAGTCGCACACCATCGCACTGATTCCTCCATGAGCAGAGGCAAAAGCAGACTTCCTGCACTAGATCGTTATGATGCTACAAGGGAAGACAAAGTGCTACAAACGTAGGAACCAGCAGACGGAGCACTGGTGCTGATGGACGCTGAGTGACACCGTGGGAATCTGGAACCGCTGACCCTTCCAGTGCCTGCACACCTCGTCCTCAAACCGTCCATGCACCCCAAAGCCGTGCAGCTGCTCCGCTGTCAGCCCGACCATTGCGTCCCTCCCGGGCTCCGCACAGGACAGCGGGGAGCCTAGGCTGACGCACATCGGTAGGACCTCGGCGAGCGACCGGCCAGGCCCAGCCTCCCTCCGGCGGCTCCGATCTGCGCCCACGGGCCTCACCGAGCAGACGGTCCCGCCGCCCCTGTCCTCCCAGTCCTTGGCCTCCGCACTGTGCTGCAGACCGGAAAGCTCCGGCTTCGGCCCTCACAGGATCTGCGACTCCAACTCGGAGAAAGCAAAAGCTGCAGGAGGGAAGGGAGCTTAAACCCAGAACCTGCAGGAAATCTGGGCGGCGCGGAGGCCGTGCGCATGCACGAGCACGCGCAGAGGATGAGACGCGCGCGTGGGCAGCATCTTACCGGAAGCCCGAGTTCCAGGGCTCGCCTTTCTCCCTAGGAGTGGAGTAGAAACTCTATCTCCCAGAAGTCTTCGCGCCGCTGCATCTAGGGACCGTCGCGCAAGAATATACCTCCTCCCAGCCGCTTGAAGATGGCGTTCTGAGAGCAATGGCCGCCCCCAGGCCTGCTCTCACCTTCGTGTTTGGCCTCACTCCATTTGAGGCTGGAGAAACGGCCTGCGGGTTTAAGACCCAAATCTTCTCCAGGCCTGGGACTCTTGAAATAGAAGGAAGATTCTGACGTAAGGAAAAGGAAGCTGTGTATCATTCTCAATTAACCAAACTTCCTTGAAATACTAGGCACAAGAAATACCCAGCAATGCTTTCCAGAGAAGGAAGAGAAAACACAACTGGTGGGTTTTCTAGATCGCATAAAACGTTACAAACAGAACCAGAAAAGAACACGTGGAAAGAACAAAACAGTAATGCGGTATCTGGGGTCAGGCAATGATGAAAAGTTCTCAAAAATGGTGGAAGTGTCACAGCTCAAAAGGACAGGGATCCTGGCGGTCGGTAGCCAGGAATATTGAGTGTTACAGCAAGGGTGGAAGAGCGCTCTAGTAGTCGGGAGCCAGAGAATAGCACAGACCACAGGAAGCATAGCAGCTTACAGCCCTGCCCTAGGGAAGGTTTCCCCAAAGTGACAGCTCTTCTCCAGCAGGAGAGGGCTTCCCCTTGAAGTTGTTAGAATTCGGCTCTGGGGCTCCTGAATGTAGCAACTCGGCTCTGCTAGGGGAAGGATTCCCCCAGCGAAACTCTGCTTCTGACTTCTCGTGCGAGGTTGGAACAGATTGTAACAACTCCTGGCTGCTAGGGGAAGGCTATTAGGGGAAGGCTTGCGAGGCCAAAGTGTTACAGTCCCTCTCTCCTCCATCTCTGCTTTGCGGAAAGAAGGTCTTCACCCAGATCTTCTTGAAGAAATTTATTGGGAGGGAAGAATCCAGGAGATTGGCTGCCTCTGCCAGGGTGGAAGAAGAGCAGTCTGAACCTGCACAGGCACAGGGCTTATATAGGGCTTCTTAGGGGCAGCATTTTCCCAGGAAGAAGAGGGATTGGCTAGTTTTCCTGCTCAGTGATTGGTTAGTTCAGTTGATCAGGTGCAGAGATGGCTGATTTCAGAGTCAAACTGTGTTTCTTTCGCTGGCCTTTTTAAGCTCTTTGGCTCCAGTTTTGGGGCCAAGGCATATTTCTTTCAGTGACTCTGGTTCTATTCTAGGGACAAAGTGTGTTTCTTTGGCACGGGTTTCAGAGTCAGGGTGCATTTCTTTGGTTCTGGGTTTGGGGCTAAAGCATTTCTTTCACTGGTTCTGGTTTCAGGACCAGGGTGGGCGTCTTTGGTTGGCCCTTTTACCCTACAAATGATACAATATGATGAACAATTCATCAATTTCTTGCTGAAATAATGCAACAGGGTTCTTGGCCTAATCCTTCATAAAGACGTTAGTGTCAAAATTGATAACAAACTCTGCCAACTCAGAAAGTTCTCCGATGCAGAAAGTAAAAGAGTTTTATCATAGAAGCAGCAGCAAGCCATCTTGAAGTGCCAATTTTAGGTAAACTATTGAGGAACCAGCCAGAGACAGAAGCATCATGAATAGTCCCTCAGATACTGCAGGGTGCCTTGGAAGGACTCCACTGCCAGACTGGCTGCCTCTTCACCCAAGTCCCTTCTGATGTCACCTGGTATCTGAGGGGTCCATCTGAGCTAATCTTATCTCATGAAGCAAAAACTCCCACATCCATGTGACAAGCAGGTAGTTACATCTCTGAATAAGGGGCCCGGACTACACTCTCCAGGTGACAGGGAGATAAATCCCTTTCCCGAGATTTACATCACACAGAGAAGACTCAGGTCTTTCAGAAAAGGAATTCCTTCCTCACAATGAGGATATTTCAAGCCGAATAGGTTTTTGTATTAAGAAAAGATTTCCATGTGTACAGACAGAACAAGGGTCACGAGCCAGCAGGCTGAGATCCTTCTACTCTGCCCAGATAGGAATTGAGTAGGCAAGGAGAAGCTCACCCAGTGCCAGCATCCCAGGTGTGCCCATGGTCTACTAGCTGGACCAGCAGGCCTACAGGCTTTCAGTGACCAGTTCTGACCTTGAGGTCTACTGTGTCCAGCTTTACAAACTAGAGACTTAATGTCCCGGCCTTTAACCCACCGGTGGCCCTGGCACGTGGCAGCTGTTGTAATATATGGCCTCCAATAGTAGCAACAGGTAGCAGCTGTGTGTGCCTGCCAGAGCTACTGCTCCTCAGTGGACTGAGGTGTTGTGACTCTCAACAGAGTGTTATGGTTATTGAGTCCAAGGCAGACTCATAGCTTGATTAAATTCCTCAGGTGATAGGAAGATAGAGATACGCTTTTTCATTGAGGTTTATCTTGACAAGAAGGGACTCTCGGGTCTTTCAGAAAAGGAAGTTTTTGCTTGAAACGAGGGCAGAAAGCTTATATAATAATAATTTTAAAACCAGATGTGTATCAAAGAGACAATATGTATCTCTACTGTGAATTTCCTCAAGGAAGCACTCTTTAAAATGGGAAGGGGGGGACTTTTTACCATATGGCAACAAGCAAAATGTAATCTTTTATTTATATCTTATTGCTGGGCATAGAACCCAAACCTTCCTGTATGTTAGGCAAGTGCAATACTGCTAGGCCACGACCCCCAGCCCCTCACTGGGGGATTCTAGGCAAGTACTCTACCACTGAGCCACACCCCAGCCCCTCACTGGGGGATTCTAGGCAAGTGCTCTACCACTGAGCCACACCCCAGCCCCTCACTGGAGGATTCTAGGCAGGTTCTCTACCACTGAGCCACACCCCAGTCCCTTACTGGGGGATTCTAGGCAGGAGCTCTACCACTGAACCACACCCCAACCCCTCACTGGGTAATTCTAGGCAGGTGCTCTACCACTGAGCCACACACCAGTCCCTCACTGGGGCATTCTAGGCAGGTGCTCTACCACTGAGCCACTCAGCCCCTCACTGGGGGATTCTAGGCAGGTGCTCTACCACTGAGCCACACCCCAACCCCTCACTGGGTAATTCTAGGCAGGTGCTCTACCACTGAACCACACCCCAGGCCCTCACTGGGGGATTCTAGGCAGGTGCTCTACCACTGAGCCACACACCAGTCCCTCACTGAGGGATTCTAGGCAGGTGTTCTACCACTGAGCTAATTGCCCAGTCCAATCTTTTTTTCAAACCATGTAGTACAAGTTAACAACATCAAAGAAGATGATAAAAATGTGGAACCAGAAGTAGTGATGTTGAGGGATTAATGGTCATGATATACTTGATGAAAATATGTGCTCTTGGGCTGGAGAGATGGCTCAGAGGTTAAGAGCACTGCCTGCTCTTCCAAAGGTCCTGAGTTCAATTCCCAGCAACCATATGGTGGCTCACAGCCATCCGTAATGAGGTCTGGTGCCCTCTTCTGGCCTGCAGGCATACAGACAGAATATTGTATACACTATATATATATGTATATATATATACATTATACACACACACACACACACACACACACACACATATATATATATATATATAAAGAAAATATGTGCTCTTGGGGCTGGAGAGGTGGCTCAGCAGCAGAGCACTGGCTGCTATCCTAGAGGACCCAGACTGGATTACCAGCACCCACCTAGTGGTGCACAACTGGCTATAACTCCAGTCCTAGGGGATCTGGTGCCTTCTTCTGACTTCTATGGGCACTGCATACTCATGTTGCACAGACAACCATGAAGGCAAAATATCCGTATACAAAATATGTTTTACAAGGAAAAAGTGATGCACTGTTGCAAGAGAACATGGATGATAAATTCACTTACACAAATATTCCATACCAATGCAAAAATACTTTAAAGGAAAATTGCGAAGTAAAATAAATACTAACTCATGTGCTCTAAGAGACAAGGTCAATAGCAAGCCTTTATAGACTAATAGAACATTTTCTGTGGGGATACATGGAAAATTGGGCAGGCACATTCTGGAACATGGGTGATGCTGTGCACCTTAGATGAACTTACAAACAAGCTCCCTTGTTTAATAGTAAAGATTCTTAACTCTAAGTCATGCATAAGCATCAACCTCTCCAGATGCAACACCTGCCACCATCCTCTATTTGGGGGGGGGGCAGACACTGGACCCCGTCCCAGTGCTCCCTGAGCAAACAGAACGTTCCATAGCTCTCTCATCCCAGGAATTCAGTACAGGCAGACATTCACATTGCCAGCTGTGGGAACGTGGGACATCAGTCAGAAACTGGAATGAGCGAGTTGTTAACCAAGATGGAATCACAGACTAGAGGGAAGAAGGGGGAAGAAACTGCGTCTTGGAATGAAGCATTCCAATGTGTACTCTTACCCCGGAGGGAGTGAAGGGAGGAGGCCACCTAGGAAGGGTGACCCAGAGAGTACTTAGTTGTCTTGTCTCACGCAGCATCTCCTATTCACAAGACCCGACGTTCTGACCATCAAATGGGATTTTCAAGGACCAACTCTATAGTCATGAAGCAAGCCAAGAGTAGAGACACAACAAGGGGAGATATGTGGTATGGATGTGTGCACCTGATGTGTAGATAGCGTGTGTGTGCACCAACATTTCACTCGTTTTTAATTTTTTTCATTTGTGTGTGAGCATGCATGTGCCATGATGCATGTATGATCAAGAAAAGAACTTTGGGGAGGTGGCACTCTCGCTCCACTTGTTCCGAGGCAGATCTTGTGTTGTTCCTATGCTGGGTACTCTGGGCTAGCTGGCCAGAAAGCTTCCTGAGGGCAGATTCCAGGCCCGTGAACTTCTGGCAGTCTCCTCTGCTCTCCTCCCATCTTGCTATTGGAGTGCTGGGATTCCAGACAAGCTACTGCCTCTGCTTGTTTGTTTTCTTTTTGACCTTGGCTCTGGGGCTGTGACTCAGGTCATCTAGCTGTCACTGCAAATGCCTTTACCTATTGAGCCATCTCCCCAGCCCTTTGTCTCATCCTACGGTTCCATAATTGTGTAGATAGATCCCATTTTGTTTATGCCCTCATCTGCCGACAGACACTTGCTGACCTGCTGATAGATGCTGGGAGGGTTGTTACTTTTTGCCTATGATGAACCAAGTCACAGTGAACACCCGTGTTCTAATTCCTGCACAGGTACCTGTGTAGAGATTGATCAGGTAGCATCCAGGAGTGTAACTGAAATGTCATCTGGTAATCCTGTGTTTGACATCGTAAGGAGCCACCAACCCATTTTTCACTTTGACGGCACCATTTTGCAGTCCTGCCGGCAATGTAGACTGCTCATCGCATTCTTGCCAATAGTTGCTGTTCTCCGACTTATTTATCACCGCCATCCTCGTGGTATCATGCCCCCTGGGGGCTGGAGAGATGGCTCAGTGGTTAAGAATACTGCCTGCTCTTTCAGAGGTCCTAGGTTGAGTTCCCAGCAACCACATGGTGGCTTACAACCATCTAGAACTGTACTCCTATAGGATCTGAATGACCTCTTACGGTGTTCAGACAGAACACCCTTACACATAAAAAAAAAACCCACACACAACACCCATATACATAAAAAATAACAAACAAACAAAAACATGTTCATTTCAAGACTATTCATCAATTCACTACTTATTCCCCCTCCCCTCTGTGTGTGTGTGTGTAGATCAGAGGTCAGATATCTTCCTCAATTACTCTTCACTCTTATTTATTTTTAAATAAAGGGTCTCTCATTGAATTTGGAGCTTGCTGATTCTGCTAGACTGGCCAGTCAGTGAACCCTAGGGATCTTTCTGCTTCTGTCTCCCCAGCAAGGGATTACAGGGAAATGTCATACCTGGCTTTTTCTTTTTTTAATGTGGGCGCTGAAGGCTGAGCCAGGTTCTTATATTTGGACAGTAAAGATTTTACCAATGAATAAGCCTGTCTGCCCCCCCCCCAATATGATTTGTTTGTTTTTGAAACAGGTCTCATTCTTTAGCCCGGGCTAGCCTGGAACTTGTATCAATCCTCCTGTCTCAGCATCCCAAGCCTTGGGATTGCAGGTGCGTGTCATCATGGTCAATTGTATTCTGAATCTTGCTTGGGTGACTTCTTAGGGTAGGCATGTGGGAACTTGGTCCTGCAGTCCCAGGCCAGTATGGAATGTCACCATATCTGCCGCTGGCCTCTCCTCCACCAGCTTCCCCCATTCTCTGGCTCTAGAACAGCAGCAAGGCCACGAACTAAATTGTTATCCTGTTGCAGGTGACCACATGGATGGTTGGGTCCTGGAGCTTGCCTCTGTGTGCCATGCCGTCTAAATTTGCTTTCTTCAGTCGTAAGTACTGGGCTTCCTCCATCCCTCTTGGCTCCTCGGGCCATCCACTATCGGGACCCCTCCTGCACATAATTGGAACTTCTCCATGTGACTTCCAGGAGGTGGCTGCTTCTGTGTTCTCCCAGGGGCTAGGAAGATGTCTCTGTGAGAAAAGTGCTTGTCATGCAAATCCGTGGATCTGAGTTCAAATCCCCAGAACCCATGTAGAAAAAAAAAAAAAAAAGAACTGGGCGGTGGTGGCACACTCCTTTAATCCCAGCACGCGGGAGGGAGAGGCAGATGAATCTCTGTGAGTTTGAGGCAAGCCTGGTCTACAAAGTGAGTTCTAGGATAGCCAAGGCTACAGAGAAATCCTGTTCAGAAAAACAAAAAAGAAAAAAAAAAACAAAAAAAAGAAAGAAAGAAAGAAAGAAAAAAAAAAGAAGGTAGGGTGGCTTGGGCCTGTAATCTGAGCTGGTGAGGTGGAGACAGGAGACTGTCCTGCATTTGCTGACCAGTGAGTCTCAATGAGTCAACAGGCTCCAGGTTCAGTAGGAAACTCTGTCTCAAAAACACAAGGTGGAGGATTGGTGAGATGGCTCAATGGGTAAAGGCACCCATTGCCGGATCTGACCATTTGAGATCAAGCCCTATGACGCACGTGGGGGAATGAGAGTGATAACTCCAGAAGGCTGCTTCTGGCTTCTGCTTCTGCCCAACCCTGCCCCAAATAAAATAAACTTTAACTGTTTAATGAAGTGGAGAGCAGTTGAGGAAGACCTGATGTCTTGTCTACATGCACATATATGTGTATCCACACATGTGCGCTGCGAAACATAATTAAAAAGGATTTATTTTGTATGTATGTGTGTTTAGCCTGCAAGTATGACTACGCACATGCGTGCAGTACTCTTGAAGACCAGAAGAGGGCTTCAGATCCTCCTGGTACTAGAGTGACAGATGGTTGTGAGCTACCATGTGGGCACTGGTAATTATACCTGGGTTCACTGGAAGAGCAATCAGTATTCTTAACCACTGAGCCATCTCTCCAGCCTCATAAATTTAAGTGACAAGGAGATGAAACATAACCACACCTCTGGTGGCAACCTTGTGTTTGGATGCCTTGAAGAGCAAAGTGAAGATCCGAGTGGTGTTTGCCTTGGTTCCCAGTCCCAGCTTCTACTTTACCACACATGGAAAGCTCTCAGTGGAAGGCTATGTGCCCAGTGCACCTTGCTCCTCCCTGCTCTGACCGGTGGCCTCCAGATGCTGAGACCCCACTCAGGACCTTCCACTTAGGGGCTCGACTGGCTTCTGGAGGCTGAGCCTGGTCTCCTCTTGTTCACTGAGTTGTGAAGTCTGCATATGAACAGTGAACTAGAGCCAGTCAGACTCCTCTCTCTCTCTCTCTCTCTCTCTCTCTCTCTCTCTCTCTCTCTCTCTCTCTGTGTGTGTGTGTGTGTATTTCTCTGTGTCTGTCTGTCTGTTTGTATGTATGTCTCTGTCTCTGTCTGGGTCTGATTTCCTAAAAGTGCTATTTTTCTACATTTAAGAAAAGTAATTTTTTTCATGTGTGCATGGTGTTCATGCATGTGTGTGCATGTTCGTATGTGGGTAAGTGTGTATATGGGCGCACAGACATGTATGAGTGAATGTGTGTGGAGACCAGAGGTTGACATTGTATGTTTTCCTCAATTATGCTCCATTTATTCAGAGTCCCTTGAACCCGGAGTGCAACTGGTAGCCCGGCCAGCATATGGAATTCTTCGGCTTCACTTCTGAGTACTGGGATTACAGACAGGTTGCCACACCCACTGGCTTGTTGTGGGGTGTGGCTGGGGGTTTCACTACAGGCCTCACGCTTGTGTGGGAAATGCTTTAACGATTAAGCCATACTCCAGCTGCTACTTCCCGTATTTGCCCCATTTGGTACATGTGACCATCTGGGACAGAGAATCTGGACCCTGAGACCCCACTGTGGGCAGAAGTAGCAGAAGCCCAGCTGCTCCGTCTCTGTCCCCACTCTGCTCCAAGGTCTCACTGGGTATTGGAAGGTGTCACAGAACAATATGCTTCACATATCAGGTGGGGACAACCACTCACCAAGGTCAAGAGCAAGGCCGGAGCTGCAGACCCAACAGGATGTGGGGAAGGAGAGGGGGGCACCCTGCCGAAGCCTCCCTTCCGGGTCTCCATGCTTACATAGGCATTGGAAGTTGCAGGAGGCATGGGCTATAGTTCCTCAGAGAAGGGCTCCAGACCTCCACTCAGCCAAGAGAGGCTTCCCTCATGCCACCCTCACTCAGGATCACTCTCTCCTTGCTGCTCACTCAGTAGAAACCTCACTCCTTTTTCAAAGAAAAGATGACATTTCTTTATTTAATGTGTGCTCATGTGTGCTTGCCATGGCACACATATGGAGGTCAGAGTCAGTTTGTGGAAGTCGGTTGTCTCCTTCCACCATGTGAATCGTGGATCAAATGCAGAACAACAGGCTTGGTAAAAAGTTCTTGAACTACATCTCAACACCTTGATTTGCTCTTTGTGTGTGTGTGTGTGTGTGTGTGTGTGTGTGTGTGTGTGTGTCCCTGTTATATTCCAAATCTGTGTATGTCTATCAGTCAATGGTTAAGCCAGGACTCTTGCTTCTGTGATTAGAATCAGGGAAGCTTAACACAAATATCTGTATTTCTGGGGAAGCCACAAGTCAACATTGCATGTCTTCCTCTCTTCATGTGTGTGTATTCACACCTATGTAGATCTTTGAGTGTGCAAGAGGCAGGGAGGGCACTGGGTATACTTTATCACTCTGTGACTTATTTGTCATATCTTAGCTAGGCTAGCAGCCAAAACCATGGAATTCTGCTGTTCCCTTCTGCCATACACACACACACACACACACACACACACACACACACACACACACCACCTGGGTCACTGTGTCTGGCTTGTGTGGTTGCTGAGATCTGAATTCAGGTCCTTTTGGTTGCACACCAATCACTCTTGATGACCGAGGCATCTCTCCAGCCTCATCCCTCACCCAGTACACAAAGAGGAAAGCAGGACCCAAACTTGGAAGATGACTTTGTTCATGGAATGAGTCTAGGTCAGAGACATGTCAACCCTAGATTGTGAGAGAAAGTGGACTTATTAATCCATAAATTGCAAAGCTTTCTTTCAAGCTGGCTTTCAGGTCGAAAAGCTGACGACATCACGGGCTCCCGCACTCCTCATATGAAGGACACACTCTGTGGGGTTAGGCAACCCAAATGACAATAGTGTCTTCTCAGAGCACCATTCTTGAGATCTCCTCAACTAGGGAAGGAGCATCAAGCCTGGATCCAGCGAGAGTCCAAAAGGAGGGTGGGATAGACCAAAGTCTGGGATTTGTGGAAGGGAAGAAACAGGTTGGGAGAATCGTGACCGCTGGCCAACTGTCACTGTGTTCTGAGGGACAGAGTCCTCAGCCTGGCATCACCAGGCCCTCACCTGGGGTGCTGACGCATGGGGAGATCTCAGGACCAGCAGGTGAGGGCACTGGGTGAGGAGAGATGTGAGAGGGTGATGGCAAGGAGGAAGGGCACAGGAGGAAGGAGGGAGGCCCAGGAGGCAGGCTGGGGCGGGGAGGACAGGAGTCAGACACAGATATCACATGGACTGAAAACCCGCAGTCCAAGGAAGGGGTTAGGCTCCAAGAGTCAGAGACAGGACAGAGAAGAGGGGACATAAGAAGAGACTTCCTTTGTATGGGGACAATTTGTCCCTGATGAGGAAGAGGCTTGAGGAACGGGGAGAGGGGGTGGGGACAAGGTGAGGGGCAGGTGGCCATCAGCACAGAGGGAAATGGCACGGTGATTTGGGGAAAGGCAGTAGCTGAAGAGGTTTGGGGTGTTTGGGGTATCGAGGGGCAGGGCTGAGATTCACCAAAGCCTGAGCTTCACACTTGGGTGTGGTTTCTTCACTTAGAACCAAGGGTGGAGGCCAACTCCCAGCCTCCGTCCACCAGCCCAAAGAGGAAGAGGAACTTGTCATCGGATTCTGAGGATGACCTGGCAGAGCTGCTGGACCCTGAGCCTGAGCCGGTGTGGTCCGTGGAGACACTGTGTGGGCTCAGGATGACGCTGAGGAGGAGGCGCGCATCTATGGTGAGGCCTGAACACCACAAGGTCTTCACCAGGCTGCTGGGTAGGTGACACCGCATGGCTCCCTCCTTAGGCGAAGGAGGAAACTTCTAGTCAGCCTCCTTCCCTGTGAGAAAGCTGCCCTCCCAGTCCAGAGCGGTCAGCCTGGGAGGCTCCAGCTCAGTTGAGTCTCAGGGACCCATAGGTGGCAAGGTCTTAGGCTAGAGTTGGCATGCGTCCCCACGGAGATGAGAGAGGCCACCACCTCTCTCATCCCACCCCAACTATTATTGTGCTCTGACTTTGCTGAGCTGGGGTGTCTTCGCCCACACAAGGGCAGCACATCCATGTTCATAACCACAAGAGACATCAGATGGGAAGAGACATCTTAGTCCTTGACTGTGGATGGAACTCCATGGTAGAGTCTTATTCAGCATATAGAAGACCTGGGATTGATCCCAGAACAACACATACATAAAAGACATCTAAATATGTATACATGCCATCTAAGCATGTATGCATGCCACTGTATTCTAAGGCTCTCTCAGCGTCTCCTCCCCGGAGGTTCATGTGGGACTTCCAGCACATGTGCCTACTCCATCCTTTGCTCCTGTGCCTATGCCTAGGTTCTGACCTGACCCGTCTCCCAGGGAGTGGGTTCTCCTGGCTCTCCCCCAGGAAATGGGTTCTCCTGGCTCTCCCCCAGGGGTGGGTTCTCTTGGCTCTCCCCCAGGGGGTGGGTTCTACTGGCTCTCCCCCAGGGTGTCCTTTCTCCTGGCTCTTCCCCAGGGGGTGGGTTCTCCTGGCTCACCCCCAGGGAGTCCATTCTCCTGGCTCTTCCCAAGCTCCTCCCTTTCACACCATGACACATGCGCTTCCTTCACAGAGGATCCTGTGGTGAAAAAATTCCTGGCCTGGGACAAGACTCTGAGAGTGTCTGATAAGGTGAGCTGAGCTGGGCTCCAGATCCTGTCCTGCAAGGGAGGGGCCTCCCTGACCACTGTCCTCTGTCCCAACCCTGAGCCACCTGAAGTCACACAGTCCTGACCCTCGATATCCTGCCAGTGTCTCTCTTCAGGGCACATCAGTGTCTTACAGAGAGGACAGGAGTCCCATGCCTCACTGGAGTCTGAGCCCACGGTCACCATCTTACCCTGGGAATTGCTTCTTCTCTCCCACAGTTCTCTGGGACCCTTTGTTCCTGCTGGGCAAAGACCTCTTTGTTCCCGTTGTCCTAAGTCCTCCCTCAGACTCCCTCATGACCCGGAGCCAGCCATGCTGGAACAACAAGGGCCTCCTGCCTCTGACCTGGCCTTCCTGAAGGCCCCTTTCACCCTCCCTTCCCCACTCCAGCAGGCACCCAAACCTCGGGGCTCCTCTCTGAGCCTCAGGCCACCTCAGCCCCTGTCCCCTGTCCCTACGGTCTTCCTCTCCAGGGTGTGACGGCTCCTCTCCTGTCTGCTCTCTCCATCAGTACCTCCTGTCTATGGTCATAGCTTACTTCAGCCGCGCTGGGCTCTTCTCCTGGCAGTATAGGCCAATCCACTTCTTCCTGGCTCTGTGAGTATTTTGCCCCCTCCTGTTGGTTCCCTGCCCTGGATGTTGAGTCAGGAGAAGTGGGCCTCTGACTTTTCTCCTCTGCTATGCCTGGTTTTGTAACTTTATGAGGGAAAACAAGCTAATGTTTCTTTTTTTAATTAATTTATTTTTTATACGCATTGGTGTTTTTGCCTTCATATATGTGTGAAGGTGTTGGATCCCGTGGAACTAGATTCACAGACAATTGTGAGCTGCCATGTGGGGGTTGGGAAGCTAATGTTTATTTTTAAAACCGAGCAAGGGACTGGAGAGATGGCTCAGTCGGTAAAGCATTTGCCGTACATTCATAAGGACATGAGTTCAGATCTCCAGAGCCTAAATGACAAGCCAGGGGTAGTGATATGTGGTTGTTGTCCTAATGCTTGGGGTGAGAGACCTCAGGATCCCTGGTACTCATTCCCCAGCCAGCCCAGACTTATTGGCAAGACTTGTGTCCCAGGGAGAGGCTCTAGATAAAAACAAGGTGGATGGTTCCCGAGGATCAATGCCCGATGTTCACTTCTGGCCTCCACACAGGCACACATGCACAAACATGCACCTACACTCCCATGTGTATACATCAGCGTGCACACACACGCACACTAAAAAAGTGAGCAAGAGGCTGGAGAGGTGGCTCAGAAGTTAAAGACGTGGATTTGATTCCCAGCGTTCACCCGGCGGCTCATAGCTGTCTATAACTGTAGTTCCAAGGGCTACGAATCCCTCTGCTTGCCTCCTTGGCCACCGGGCAGGCACATGGTATATGAGCTCACAGTATATGAGCAGGGAAAACACCCATGCACAGATAAAAGTAATAAAATAAATAACTCGACAAAGCAAGAGGAAACAGTGAAAGATGTGGGATTTGGAGCCCAAAGGGGTAGGTGATTTGGAAGTGGTTGCTGCTGTTTCTGTGTCTTCTCCGCCTTCTTCTTGCTTTCCTTTCTCCTCCTCCTCTTTTTTCCCCATTTGTTTTGGTTTGGTGTTTGAGACAGTGTTTCTCTGGGTAGACCTAGAGCGGTGTGCCCACCAGCAGAGAGCCTGTAACCTCACTTGGAGAACTGAAAACTCTGGGTACTTGACAGCTAGAGATTCAAGATGGCCTCTCAGAGGGCTGCTCGCTCATGTCCGTGTGCATGGAAGAGAGGGCATGACTCTATGTGAGAGTATTCTAACACACAGAGCCCTCCTGAGGGGAGAGGAAGATGGAGTAGAAGTGTCCCCAAGGACTCAGGTGCTGTGCTTCCTTTACTGTCTCCCTAGTGCTGAAAACACCACACACCATGCCATCTTCTCCCCTGGATCCCATGGTCCATCTCAGGCCTCCTGGTACAGCTCCAGTCCCAAGTAAGATGCTGACTGCTGCTTTCCCTTGCCAGCCTGTCCCAGTCCAGTGGGTTTGTTTTGTAAGAAAACGCAGGCAACTCCATTCCAGAAATCACTCTTCTCCTGAGGCTGAAGTGCCCAGTGTGAACTCCAACCTCTGTCCGGGTGCTCTCCAACTTGGCTCCCCCATCACCCTCATACCCGCTCCCTTCCTGGCTGGCCCCTTCCCAATTCCCTGTCCTCATTCTGACCTTGTGTTTTCTGTGCGCGTGTCTCACAGTTGTGTGCCTGGAGACAGTTCATCCCCCTAAAATCGGTCCAAACTCTGAAACCCCAAGACCAATCAGTGTGATGAGGAGCCTCCTGCAGCTCCGGAGACTCGGGTGGAAGGATCTCTTGAGCTCAGGCATTCGGGGCCAACTTGGGCAATATAGGAGGACATTTCAAATCAAACAAAAAGTGGGTGAAAGACCCCTTGGCTGCTTTCCTTAATCTTCTGGTTTTTGCCTCCAGCAGTGTTGCAATAGAACCCCATCATGGTAGGATATTTAGGGTTATAGTCTCTGGTGTTGACTATAACCCTCTTTTTCCTGAGTGCACCTGTTGAAGGGGGGCTTCTCAAAATTCTGTCATTCTCGGGACGCCTTCATTCTGTTTGTGTTGGGAGTGGTTAGGTCACACTACCCAGTCAGTGAAGTTACCCGTGTTAGATTGTGCCCTGACTCTCGCTTCCATGTGTTCACTCATCCATTCATTTGCTCACCAGTCCATTCAACAAGTCCTACAACGTGTGTTGTCTATGCCACGAGGCAATTGAAGGAGAAAACTCAGAAATGTTGCCTGTGTCAGCCATTGGACACAAGCTGGGGGAAGAGGGAAAGGATGGAGACGGGAATCCTGAGGCCATCTCGTGTCGAGAGCACCAAGAACAGCACTGGGCTCTGCAGATGCTTGATTCTTCTGCTCCATGAGGCAGGCTCCTGCCCACAGTGGACTGGCTCTCCCTTCACCCTGGGCAGGGCTGATGCCGTCCAGTGATGAAATGCTCCCCCAGTCCCCCTTATGGATCCTCCTTGGTAAAGAGCTCTACGACACCCTGATTCCTCCCCAGGTACCTGGCCAGTGACATGGAGGAGGACAACCAGGCCCCTAAACAAGATATCTTTTACTTCCTCTACGGGAAGAGCTATGCCCAGCGCCCCATGTTCCACAAACTGCGGTTCCAGTTCATTCGGTCCATGGGCTGGAGGATCTGGGTGTCCCGGGAGGAGTGTGAAGAGGTGGGTGTGTGGGGGGGGCACGTGGGGCACAGAGGGATGGGTTGGACAGAGAGAGAGAGCAGTGAGGTTGAATGTGGGAGGTGGGATTGGGGAATGGGAGAGCTGGAAGGTGGGCCCAAGGATGAGGAGTCGAGAGCCAGCATCTGGAACTTCTCACAGAACTGTTTAGTTTCATTGTTGTTTTCCTTCCAGATCCAGGCTTACAATCCAGAGCTCTGGGTGTGGGTACGAGATCGCACCAACCTATCTTAGAACTCTAGGACTGTGGAGGCCTGAGGTCATTGACCTGACATAGGTATGTCCTTGGTATCCTTTTGTTTTGTTTTGTTTTGGTTTGGTTTGGTTTTTCCAGACAGACTTTTTCTGTGTAGCCTTGGCTGTCTAGAATTCATTCTGTAGACCAGGCTGACCTTGAACTCACAGAGATCCATCTGCCTCTTTCTCCCGAGTGCTAGGATTAAAGGCAAGTGCCACCACTACCAGGCCTGTCCTTGGTGTCTTTTAAAGTGTGTCCATCTGTCTGTGGTCTAGTTAGGAAAGGTACAGAACCTCCCCCCACACTTGACACACCTGCACCCCACACTTACCTCCATACTGTGAGAAAGCCCAGTCACACACACAGCGGGACTCATCCCGTCACTGCATACACAGAGATGACAAACAGGAGACACAATCTTGGGGAGACAGGGTATGAACCCAGAGGCCAGTCAGCTGACCTTAGAATTGACTGGGTTTTTTTTCCCCAAAGACTTGAAATGGGTAGAAATACTTGTTCTTCAAGCAGCTGCATCCAAATGTGTTCGAGGAAATATGAATTTCTTTTCACCACGTGTGTTCTGCAGCTCTACAATTCCACGCCTCCATAATTTGCACTGGTTTTTCATGTTTTCTGAGTGTGATTATGTGTGGTGCGCATATGTGTGTGTGTGTGTGTGGTGTACATCTGTGGTGGGGGCCGGCCGCTAATGTTGGGCGTCTTCCTCGATGGCTGTCCTCTTTATTTATTGCGGTAGAGTGTTGTTGAACCAGAGCTCATCACTTAGCCCATGTTCTCCAGAGAGCCTCATCCGCACCTACTGTGTATCAGGGTTGCAGGTGACTGCCAGGCACGCTTGACTTTTCTGTGGGTTCTGGGGTTCCAAACTCCATCCCCATACTTCTGTAGCAAGTTCATCCCCCGAGACATTGCCCCAGCCACCAGTTACACCTCTGCACCCCCGAGACATTGCCCCAGCCACCAGTTACACCTCTGCACCCCCGAGACATTGCCCCAGCCACCAGTTACACCTCTGCACCCCCGAGACATTGCCCCAGCCACCAGTTACACCTCTGCACCCCCGAGACATTGCCCCAGCCACCAGTTACACCTCTGCACCCCCGAGACATTGCCCCAGCCACCAGTTACACCTCTGCACCCCCGAGACATTGCCCCAGCCACCAGTTACACCTCTGCACCCCCGAGACATTGCCCCAGCCACCAGTTACACCTCTGCACCCCCGAGACATTGCCCCAGCCACCAGTTACACCTCTGCACCCCCGAGACATTGCCCCAGCCACCAGTTACACCTCTGCACCCCCGAGACATTGCCCCAGCCACCAGTTACACCTCTGCACCCCCGAGACATTGCCCCAGCCATCAGTCACCTTTGCACTCCAGTTTGTGGAAAAGTTTTCAGGGCCACCTTTGGCAGTTACTTTGGGGACACTCCGGTCATACTTCGTGGAAGGAACTGAAGAGAAGGTTTATTTTGTCCCATGGCTTCAGACCATCACGATGGGTGAGGCACGGCCATGTGGCTCTGTCTATGGCGTGAGGATGTTCATCCAAGAGTTGACCAGGAGGCAGCAAGAGACTGGAACAAGAGGGTGTCTGACCTTCAAAGGCCGAGGAGGAGAGATACAGATGAATCAGCAAAACGCCTGCCCTGCAAGCATGAGACCCTGATGCCAAGAATCCACGTCAAATACAGCCCAGCACTGTGGCACGTGCCTGTACTGGGGAGCAGACAGGCAGAGCCCTGGCCTGGCTGGATGACCAGCCTGATACACTGGTGACAGCTAGGACAATGAGAGACAGACTCCAAAAGTCAGTTGGGGGCTGTGGAGGTGGCTCGGCAGTTAAGAGCACCAGCAGCTCTTCCAGAGGATCCAAGTTTGATTCCCAGCAACAACAAGGTGCCTCCCAACCATCCATAATCCCAATTCCAGAGGATCCAATGCCCTCTTATGGTCTCTAAGAGCACTGCATGCCCAGGGTGCACAGACATATGTGCAGGTGAAACATCCATACACATAAAATAAAAAATGAGTAAATCTTAAAAAAAGTGAACAAGTGAATGAATGGCACCCAAGGATACCCCCCCCCCTCTCTCTCTCTCACACACACACACACACACACACACACACACACACACACACACACACACACACACACACACGATTCAATGGCCAGCAGGGTAGCTCAGCAGGTAAAGGCGCTTGCTGCCGTGTAAGCTCTATCCCTGGGCCCACATGGTAACAGGAAAGAACCAGCTCCCGCCAATTATCCTCTGACCTCAGTCACACTGTGGCACACACCCGCCCCCAAAATAAATGCCGATAGAAATTTAAAATAAGTGAGTGAAGAGAAGCAAAGTGTGAATTAGTCCAGAGCCGTACTTTGAGAATCTAGTCCACACCACAAGTAGACTCTCCTCTGGCCCTTGCTGTCATGCAGGGTCCTGGGCCCACAGTAGGCGGCTGGGAATCTAGGTAAACTGGTCTGGGAATCGCACTTGAAAATGATGCTTCTGGTTTAGGAGTTAAAACCCAAGAGTCAGCCAGGCATGATAGTGAAAGTCGTAACCTCAACACCCGGGGCAGAGGCAGGAGGCTCACTAACTGCTCAAGGCCCACCTGATCTGAGTAGTACACCCGAGGCCAGCCATAGGAATGCCTGCCCCAAAACAGCAGCAGGGCTCAGAGACAGCTCATCTGGAGAGAGCACCTGCTGTTCTTGCAGATGACCCGATGGCACCTAATGGGTTGTGACCAGGAATCTGATGCCCTCTTTTGGCCTCCTCTGGTATTGCACTCACATGGACAACCCACCATCATCACCACCAATGCACACACTTTAAAAAGCTCTCCCAGACAATGACAACTACCAAGAATGAAGGGTCGCAAGCCGGGGTAGCTTAGTGATAGGGCACTTACCCATCATACAAGAGCCTTGGGGTCTGACCCTGGGCACCACAGAACAAACAGACAAATGAAAGAAGGGTTCTAGATAAGTTCCCATTTCAAATGTTCTGACCTCTAGTTAGGATTAACGTGTGCATAGCTCTTGTTCATGCCTGAAGAATTGCATGTATGAAGTCTGGCATGATTCCTTCTTCCCCCAGATCCCTGCACCTGAGGGAGACACTCTATGCCAACATTGAGAACCGCTGGGGGAAAGGAGAGAGGACGTCTTACACAGGAACTATAAGAACCCAGACTCTTCTAGAAGGAGTGGAATGGAATCACCACACCGTGCTCCTGGGAGCGGGAACACATGCAGGGGCTCTGGTGGGGAAACCAGACATCAGGATTCCTCCAGGGCCCACTCCACTCAGCAGCATCGTCTAAATGTCATCCCGGATGTCCCCAGTCCCATCTCCCCAAGGCAGCAGCCCCGTGGTTCCCTATAATTGGTCTCCACAGGCTTGGGCCATTTGAAGGAGGTTCCTCAGGGCTCAGAGAAGAAGGGAAATATCTTCAAACTATAGCATTTGAGCCATATATTTGTAATAAAAAAGCTTTAATATATTTCATATTTTATTGGACTCTACAAATGTTCATCATAGAATTATTTATTTTGAATGGCTTTGATATATTGTGGATTTGTAAATATACAGTTCTCCCAGTTTTGTGATGGGTGTTATAACTTTCATATGTGTAAATAGTCTCACTCTAAGAGAAGATTTGGTTTTTATATATTCATTATGTATTGTTTTGAGACAGAGCCTCATTATATAGCCCTGCCTGGCCCTGAACTTGCTTCATTGATCGGGTTGGCTTCAGACTTGCAGAGATCTCCTGCCTCTGCCTCCCCAGTGCTGGGATTAAAGATGTGCGCCTCCATACTTTATGGGTTTTTAGATTCTACTTATAGATACTTGTTTCATGTAAATATAAATTCTTGTTTGAAATTTACTCTTTATTATTGACCTATGAGCAAGTGATAACTTATTTAACTTCCTTTGATCTAAAGATGATGTGTATTTTGAAAAAACACATATTTTAGTAAATATTCTTTTGTCAGTAGCCTAGTCTTTCATCTTTTTATAGAGTCTGAATTATTTGTTTATTCATTTTTTCCTTTTGCTTTTATGTGTATGTCTGTTTTGCCTGCATGAATGTCTGTGCATTGCATGCACACAGTGCCCATATAGTCCAGGACAGGAAATTGGATGCCCTGGAACCAGAGTTACAGACAGCTGTGAGCCACCAAGTGGATCCTGGGAATTGAACCTTGGCCCTCTGGAAGAGCAGCCATTGCTCTGAACTGCTGACCTACCTCTCCAGCCCCTTATTTATTTGTTCAAATAGTATCTTCTTCAGGCATTGTATTTTAATTTTTGCATATATGTATACATATACATATATATAGTGTGTGTTTATGATGCATGCATATGCCTCTGCACTCGTGTGTGTGTTTATGATTCATGCATATGCCTCTGCACTCATGTGTGTGTGTATGGTGCATGCATACGCCTCTGTGCTCGTATGTGTGATGCATGAATATGCCTCTGCACTCATGTGTGTAATACATGAATATGCCTCTGCAATCATTTGTGTGTGATGCATGCACATGCCTCTGCACTTATGTGAAGGTCAGAGGACAGTTTTTGGGGGGTACAGGAGTTGGTTTCCTTCTCCCAGCATGTGAGTCCTAGGGATCAAACTCAGGTTGTCAGGCTGGTGGCAAGTGCCCTTATTCAATAAGCTTTCCTATGTTATGTTTTTATTTGTTTGTTTTAAGAAACCACGCAGCATTTTCTGTAAGGGACTACAGTAAGGATGAACCATCTCCTGTTCACAAGCCTTCTAATCCTGTCAGTCTGAATTCTTTGCTGCTCAATGCTGTTTAGCAGAATTCTGCTCATCTGACCGATTTTTTAACTCTTAAAAAAAGAATCCTGAGGTCACCTATTTATTTACTTCTCTATCTCTATCTATCTATCTATCTATCTATCTATCTATCTATCTATCTATCTATCTATTCTGTGAGAAAGGTTCTTAAATATTCTAAGATGGCCTCAGATGGGGTAAGTACCTAAGAACAACCTTGAACTTCCGGCCCCTCTGCCTCCACCACCCCTGTAGACCGTTCTTGAAGGCATGCATCAACACTCTTGGTCTCTGCTATGTTGGGCTTGTAACCCAGGCCTTTGTGCATGCCAGAGAAACGCTTACTCTACCAATGACGCCACAGCACCCTGAATTAGACTGTTTCATGGTAAAAAGCATTGAAGAAGGCTGGGGAGATGGCTCTGTGAGCAGAGCTCCTGCTACGGCAGCACAGAGACATACGTTCAACTGCTAACACCCCAAAGAAAAATGGATGTGGAATGTGGTTGTTCATGCCCCAAAATCCCAGTGCAGGGGTAGGGGTGGTGTGTGGAAACAGGAGACAACTGCAGGTTCTTTTGGGGATCCAGTCTCACGGGAATAAGGCAGGTGTCAAGGGACAGTACTTGACATCCTCCTTGGTGCACGGTTGCAAGCACACCCACAAACATGAATGCACAGTTACCTTCACACATAGGCACGCATGTATGAATACCATACATATGTACATACATGTAAATGCAGTATACAAGCAAGTGTCACATACACAGGTGCACACACTTGCACACACACATATACACAATATTTTTTATTTTTATTTTTTTTTCTAGACAAGTTTTCTCTGTAGCTTTGGAGCCTGTTCTGGAATTAGCTCTTCTATACCAGGCTGTCCTCAAATTCACAGAGATCTGCCTGCATCTGCTCTCAAGTGCTGGGATTAAAGGTGTGTGCCACCATCACCCGGCAACAATATTTTTTTAAAAAAAAGA
Organism: Myodes glareolus; assembly: GCF_982192425.1. Lineage (NCBI taxonomy): Eukaryota > Metazoa > Chordata > Mammalia > Rodentia > Cricetidae > Myodes > Myodes glareolus. Next base: position 101,880,968 of record NC_142027.1, on the reverse strand, counting down.
AAAACAGAAGACGCTCCACAAGATACTGTAAATTTTTTGTCAGGGTTTCTTGTGACAGGGTTTCTCTGTAGCTTTAGAGCCTGTCCTGGAACTAGCTCTTGTAGACCAGGCTGGTCTTAAATTCACAGAGATCCGCCTGTCTCTGCCTCCCGAGTGCTGGGATTAAAGGCGTGTGCCACCACTGCCCAGCAAGAGTCTGTCACTTGAACCCAGACAGAAAAAGAAGCAACCGAGGGAGGAAATTCAGGAGTGCAAAAACAAAACAAAAACCCAAAGTATGTTTAGACAAAGAAAAGTGAAAAAAAAATCCATAGGCTCCTGGAAAAAGTCCTACCTCCTGTCCAACAGAAAGTGCAGGCTACAGAGATGACTCAGTGGCTAGGTGCACTGGCTCTTCTTGCAGAGGACCTAAATTCAGTACCCAGCACTGATATGGCAGCTCACAACTGTCTGTAATTCTGGGCCAAGAGGATCTGATGCCCCCTACTGGATCTCAAGGGTACCTGCACTCACATACATGTACTGCCACACAAACACACGCGTACACATAATGTAATCAATAAATTAGAATTTTTTTTAAAAAAAACACGAATCAGCAGAGGGTGTGAAAATGGCCCTGGGAAATTCCCAACATCGCCTATTTTAGCCACCGCAGCCTCACCTCTCATTTGAGTTTTATATGGGGGAGGGTTGTTGGGAGCTGTGGGGGTTGTTTTTGTTTGGTTTGGTTTGGTTTAGTTATCTGAGACAGGGGTCGGGTTCTGTCTATAGCGAAGGCCAGCCTGGGACTCCATGTGTAGCGTAAGATAGCATAGAACTTACAACTTTCCCATCCTCATCTCCTAAGTTCTGGAATCCAGGCACATACTTGACAGCCTTCCAGCTGTAAAGGGAAATCTAGAGGGTACAATGACATTAAAGCCATCTAAGGTAATAGAGGGGACCAGAGCAGTTTCTGAGGCCGTACATTAGGATGAATCAACACATTACATAGAAGAGTAGGAAAAGGAATGATTAATAGTGTGGATGCTGGGCAACTTGGGAAAAGCATCTTAGAGATGGGCGTGTCAGGGAACCAGGAGTGGAGGAGGAAACAGCTGCGGTATAGGGTCAGCCACGAGCAAATAAAACTAAAGGGGGCCAGCAAGATGTTCATGGGAAAACTGGGGTGAGAAGACCCACCCATTGTGAGTGGCACCATTCCCTAGGCTAGGGTCAAAGGCTGTACACAAAGGGAAAAGGAAGGGAGCAGGGCGCTAGCATACACCCATGGCATCTGCGCTTCCTGACTATGGGTGTACCGTGGCTAGCTGCTGGACGGTCCTGCTGCCTTGATTTCCCCGCTGTGATGGACTGCACATCTGGACTGTGAGCCAGAGCAAACCCTCCTATCCTATCTACATTGTTTTTGTCAGAGTATAGCTAAGACAAAACAGTAGTATACATGTGTAACTATAAAAGGGAATTTCTTTGGGATTGGCTAACACAGTTGGAAGATGTATGGTTCAGTAATGGTCGTCTGTGGGCTAAAAGTCAGAGAACCCACTAACAACTCAGTCTAAAAGTCTGGAAGCTTCAGTTCAAGAAGGATCCACGATGCAGCCCAATGTGAGACTACAAACCTGGGAGTTCCCGGCCTCAGTGGATAAAAGCACGTGGCATGTAAGCATGAGGACCTGAGTTCGAATCTCTAGAAACCCTGTAAAAGCCGGCACATAACACAAGTACATGAAGAAACACATACAGAGGGAAGAGAGAGGCAGAGGCAGAGACAGAGAGACAGGCGAAGACAGAACGTGTGTCTGGAGTCTCATGTCCACAGATCTGACACCAGTGACTTGTTTGGGAGCGATGTCTCTGGCTCCTCATCACACTTTAATCTGTCTGACCCCTCAGTCTATGGTACGGTGCCTCTTACATTCAGGCTGGGTCTTTTTCCATCAGCTATGTCTCTAGCTTTTCCTGAAACATCTCCATAGACATGCCCACAAGAGTGCTTTCTAAACTCAGTGCAATCACATTGTCAGTCAAGATTAACCTTCTCAAGGCTGGATGTTTAGTTCAAGGATAGAGGACTTGTTTGGCATGTGGGAGGCCCTGGATTCAACTCCCAATAAAACACACGCGTGCACACATACACACACGTGTGTGCATGCACACTAATATCTTTTAGTAAGGTATCACAATTAAAGGTATTGAGTGAATGGTACCTGAAGCTTGTGTTACTGTCTTGGCGATTTTCTTGCAATAATTTCTGTAATTATTTTGAAATAAAAAAAATAAAAATCTGAACAGAGCACTTAAGTGGACCACAAACTATAGATTTGGTGCTACAGAATTCTGATTTTAGGATACCTAGAAAAACACAATTCTAATCCAAAATCAGAAATGGCAGATTAAAGGTGTCCTAGAGCTTGGGTTTGGCTTGGATTGCTTGGGAAAAGTCCCAGGAAAGTCTTTTCATCACAACCAGGGTGCTAACTACATGGCTTCCCTAGTTTTCTGTTGCAGATAAACCACAGTGGCAAAAAAACGCCACTTATGGGAGAAAGGGTATAGTCTAGTCCACAATTCCAAGTGGCAGTCACTGGTAGCAAGGAAGTCCAAGCAGCAGGAGCTTCAGATGGCATCACCTCACATCCAGTCAGCAGCAGAAAGGAATTAATGCATGCATGCTCAGCTGCATTTTCATACAATGCAGGTAGACCCATCCGCTCTGACCCACCAGCCAGCTCCCAAATACCCATACAGAGACTCAATACAGATTATAAATGCTGGGTCGATATCTTAGGCTTGTTACTAACCGGGATTGATAACTTTAATTAACCCACATTTTCATCTAATTTCCATCATGTGGCTCAGAACCTTACCTCAGTAGGGCATGTTCGTCTCCTGTTTTCTCAGAATCTCCTCGCCACTCCTGAGATGCCTGCGAATCCCTCCCTCCTCCCAGTGTCCTCGCTCCTTCAAAATCCTGCCTGGCTCTAGGTCATCAGCTCTCTATTAGCCAAGGAGAGTAATACATATTCACAGAGTACAAAAAGATTGTGCCATAGCAACGTACGGTTCAGAATGCCCTGCCTAGGGAGTGAGCGCTGCTGCTCAGTGAGTTGGCTCTTCCCACAACAATTAATTTAATTAAGACAATCCCCCACAGACATGCTCACAGGCCGATGTAGACAATCCCATGTAGACAATCCCTCATAGAGACTCTCTTCCCATGCGATTCTAGAGTGTACCGGCTTAACATTTAATTACAATGATTATACAAATTTCCCAGACATTATCAAAATAAAGTGAATGAGTTCTGGTATAGATAAGACTTATTCTTTAATCAAGTTGATTTTTAAATATCTGTGCATGTGATGCACATGTATGTGAGCATGGGTGCAAGTTAGTATATGTAAGGTCAGGCACATGCACGTGATGGCATGCGTGGAGGTCAGAGGGTAACCTCCAGCATCTATCAAGGCAAGCTTTCTCTGTTACTCAACACCGATGATTCCAGCCTGTGAGCTTCTGGTCTCACAATATGAGCCCTGTGGTCACAAACGTGAGCTATTGTTCCGATCTTTCCATGGGTTCTGCAATCTGAACTGAAGTCCTAATATTTGTCTTTAACCATGGAACCTGTAGTGGTTTGAAGGAGAATGGCCCCCATATAGGCTCATATATTTGAATATTTGGTCCCCAGCTAGTCTAGCTGAATTGATAAGCTTCAGCTTCAATACTAAACCCAGTCTTAAAAAAAAAAAAGATGGAGAGATGGCTCAGCAGTTAAGAGTACTTCCTGATCCTGCAGAGGATCTGGGTTTGGTTCCCAGCACCCACATGGCAGCCCACACCATCTGTAACTCCAGCTCCAGGGCATCCAATGTATAATTCTGACTTCTGTGGGCACTGCCCACCCATAGCGCTTGTGCAGTGCAGGCAAAACACTCACACACATAAAACAAAGATAAATATATCTTTAAAGAATAATGTGTAGAAAGATTGAGGAAAAGATCTGATGCCAACTTCTGCCCTCTACATGCACATGTGTGTGCCTGTCCCCACAGGTGTGTGTACAATCAACATAAACATAAGCGAACAGCACACATGCACACGTGTGTCCATGCACCCACAGGCACGTGTACAATCTACATAAACATAAGCAAACAACACACATGCACATGTGTGTCCATGCACCCACAGGCACGTGTACAATCTACATAAACATAAGCGAACAACACACATGCACATGTGTGTCCATGCACCCACAGACACGTGTACAATCTACATAAACATAAGCGAACAACACACATGCACATGTGTGCCCATGCATCCACAGGCACGTGTACAATCTACATAAACATAAGCGAACAACACACATGCACATGTGCGTCCATGCACCCACAGGCACGTGTCCAATCTACATAAACATAAGCAAACAACACACACGCACAATTGTGCATACAAGATCTTTCCTCGTTTGCTAGTATGCCTGTGTTGTTTCACCCTTGTAGGGAATTTCAGTCCTTTTCCTTTTTCCTTCACAAATTTGAGTGATGTGACACACGGTCACCGCAGCAACTGGTTCACAAGAGAAAGGCATCTGAGAAATCGCAGTAGCCGGAATGGAAGGGGGCTCCGTGGTGAAAGCATTTGCTGTGCAAGCCGCAAGCTTGAAGACCGGAGTTGAGATCCCCACGCCATGTAAATGTAAATGCCAGGTGGGCGCAGCAGCTCTCCTGGAATTCTGGCTCTTGGAAAACAGAGATGGGGGCCCATGTGTGTCCTTAGAACAAGCTGGAGAGACTCGGTGCATTAGGAGCTCTGGGTTCAAGAGAGAATCTGCCTTAATGAATAAGGTAGTATGCCATCAAGGAAGACATTAGAAATCAACCTCACCCCCCACACACATACACCCTCACATATACACAGATTTACACACATGAAGACGTCCATGACTGCATAACACACACACACAAAGAGAGAGAGAGACAGAGAGAGAGAGAGAGAGAGAGAGAGAGAGAGAGAGAGAGAGAGAAAACAAAGAGGTTACAGTAACATACATTCACAGAACATGAAACACATTTAACCTTTATTATCTGTCCCCGGGGAAGGACCTTGTGACACGGATGCTCTTTCAAACACACACCCTTTCTAAAGTAATGCACAAACATGTCCAAGCACGTCAAAGTATCAAAGCTAAACGTTGACATTCAACAACGGAGAGGAAATATGAAATAAGTGAAAACTTAAATTCACAAAGATCTAGGGTTCTACTACCCACATAGAAGACAGACACACATAAGTGTAGTAGATTTTTAAAGGTAAAAACTCTCCAATGAGTCAAAATAGTCATGTATGTCTTATAAACACTATAAGAGCTATGATAAGATATAGGAGCAGCGTGTCTTCAAAACATAAAACTAATAGGCTGATTATTTTGTAGTCAGTGTAGAATAACACAATAAAGTTTATTTACTGATAATACAACAAAACTTGTTATATGTACTAATGATACAATAAAATTTGTGACATGTGAAAGTTATTACAATTATATAGATCAAATACTGTTCTTTGAAGGTATTCCCCTTCTCGTCTGAGCCCTGAGGAGCCTCCCTCAAATGGCCCAAGCCTGTGGAGACCAGTTATAGGGAACCACGGGGCTGCTGCCTCGAGGAGATGGGACTGGGGACATCCGGGATGACATTTAGACGGTGCCACTGAGTGGAGTGGGCCCTGGAGGAATCCTGATGTCTGGTTTCCCCACCAGAGCCCCTGCATGTGTTCCCGCTCCCAGGAGCACGGTGTGGTGATTCCATTCCACTCCTTCTAGAAGAGTCTGGGTTCTTCTAGTTCCTGTGTAAGATGTCCTCTCTCCTTTCCCCCAGCGGTTCTCAATGTTGGCATAGAGTGTCTCCCTCAGGCGCAGGGATCTGGGGGAAGATGTGATGGATACAGCTGTGCAAATGGCTGGGCTGTTACAAAGGATGGAGTCCAGTGTGGGATGAAGGAGGGTTAGGCAGGGACTTAGTGGCTTTCCTTACCAGACCACAGACCGGACTCCACACCTCAGAGAACAGCAACATACCTTCCTTAGGCCGATGTCCTCAGGCCTCTACAGTTCTAGGGTTCTAGGTGAGGTTGGTGCGATCTCGTGCCCACACCCACAGCTCTGGGTCGTAAGCCTGGATCTGCAGCAAGAATAAGGTTTTTGAGAAAAGCCAGTCCGCCACCCCCAACACCCTTACATGCCCTGTTTATCCTCAAGGTTCCTCATTCCCCAAAACCCTACCTCCCACATTCAACCGCACTGTTCTCTCTGTCTGTCCAGCCCATCCCTCTGCATCCCACTGTCCCCCCACACCCACCTCTTCACACTCCTCCCGGGACACCCAGATCCTCCAGCCCATGGACCGAATGAACTGGAACCGCAGTTTGTGGAACATGGGGCGCTGGGCATAGCTCTTCCCGTAGAGGAAGTAAAAGATATCTTGTTTAGGGGCCTGGTTGTCCTCCTCCATGTCACTGGCCAGGTACCTGGGGGAGGAATCAGGGTGTTGTTGAAAGGCTCGGAAGGACCCAGAAGAGGGCCTGGGAGCCACCTCAGCACGGGATCGCATCAGCTGAGCAGATGAAGACAAGCTGACAGCAGAACCCGATGCTGTCTCTGCTGCTCTCACCGTGAGCCGGCTCCACCCACCCTCTCCCTTCCTTCTCTACTTAATGTCAACTAACATTTCTGAGGTCTCTCTCTCTCAGCATCACCTCATATTTTGGTACAAAGTGGTCACTGTCCAGAATGTGCTGAAAGCGTGAAGTGATAGACAAGGCAGACGTAAGCTGATGATGTGCATGACTGGGTTTATAACAGAAACACTTCCGGAAGAAAACAGAATCGAGGTGTCTGGAGAAAGACTGGGTGTTTGACCAGATCCTGCTTTCAACAAGTGTCCACTGTGAGGGAACTGGGAAAGAGGAGAGGACACCAGAGGCTACAACCCATCTCTTACATGCTTTTCAGTATTTGTGTGTGTGCATCTATGTGTGCACGCACATGTGGGTGTGTGCACATGCGCATGTGGGTGTGTGTGCACACGCATGTGGGTGGCCTCAGAAGCCAGAAGAGGGCAGCAGATACCCCCGAGCAGGAGTCCAGTGTACTTTCTTAACTGCTGAACTGTGTCTACAGCCCCATAAGTATACTTTCGATTTTTAGATATGGCTATGGGTATGTATGGGTATGTACACATGCGTACAGGTGCCCATAGCGAGCGCTGGACCCTGCAATGCTGTGAGGGGCCTGATTTGGATGTTCTGAACTGAAATTTGGTCCTTTGCCAGAGCACTATAGCTCTTAGCTGATGAGTCATCTCTCAGATCTCCCACAACTTTATCCTGATAGAATTTTAGCACAGTTCTTCAAGAGGCAAAAGCTGGCAGATCAGAAAGCGCAGATAAAAGGCTTCATTCGTGATCAGGTTGATTTGAGGTGCCCTGCTATGTGGCTATGGTGCCCTCAAAAACTTCGACTCAAGGGATCATCCTATCTCAGCTTTCTGGAGGATTCCGGCTAGAGGGAGGCTCTGCCTCGTCCTGTTAGATTTCCGAGTATGAAGTAATTTGAAGAAAGGTGATTGTCTCCAGGCACCCCAAGGTGATTAGAATCGAGGACACCCCAGGAAGGAGACAGGGAGGGAGTACCGGGTGGCAGCTGGGTTTGGTTGAGGAGTACCCAGAAAGATAGCTGAGCTCACCCTGGGAACGCGAGCCTGCAGGTATGGGCTGGCTAATTTTGACTGTCAGCGTTCCACCCCCTAGAACCACGATGGAAGAAAGCCTCTGAGGGGAAGTGAAGAGGGGGACACAGTCGCACCTTAATGCTTGGGGACAGAATTGAAACTCTACAAAGAGCTCTATGCTTTCTGGTTTTATTCTATGTGTCCTTGAGAGAGTGAGGGCACGTGTGTGTGTGTGTGTGTGTGTGTGTGTGTGTGTGTGTGTGTGTGTGTGTGTGTGCCCATGCGTGTGTGGAGGGGGATGCACAATTGAGCACTTAAAATTAGTTCCAATACAACCCTGAATTTTTCCTAGGAGTTGTCTACCTCGTTTCACGGGACAGGGTCCCTCACTGAGACCTCAATCACACTAGTTAGGTTAGGAGGCTGCTCTGAACCCCAAATGATCTTCCTTTACCTGACCCCAGCACTGGAATTGCAAGCACCTGGCCCACCATTTCCTGTGGGTGCTAAATATCTGAACAAGTCTTTGTGCTTGTATGGCAAGCACTTTACAAACTGAGCAGTCTCGCCGGCCCTTGTTAAATTAGTATTAGTTTGAAAAACAAAACAAAACACACACACACACAAAAAACAAGTTTAAGGACATTTTTGTTACAAAGACAGGCCAGGGGCCCCCTTTTTGTGATCCCCACATGCAGGGGAAGGGACAGTGACCAACAGGAGGAGGCAAAATACTCACAGAGCCAGGAAGAAGTGGATTGGCCTATACTGCCAGGAGAAGAGCCCAGCGCGGCTGAAGTAAGCTATGACCATAGACAGGAGGTACTGATGGAGAGAGCAGACAGGAGAGGAGCCGTCACACCCTGGAGAGGAAGACCGTAGGGACAGGGGACAGGGGCTGAGGTGGCCTGAGGCTCAGAGAGGAGCCCCGAGGTTTGGGTGCCTGCTGGAGTGGGGAAGGGAGGGTGAAAGGGGCCTTCAGGAAGGCCAGGTCAGAGGCAGGAGGCCCTTGTTGTTCCAGCATGGCTGACTCCGGGTCATGAGGGAGTCTGAGGGAGGACTTAGGACAACCGGGACAAAGAGGTCTTTGCCCAGCAGGAACAAAGGGTCCCAGAGAACTGTGGGAGAGAAGAAGCAATTCCCAGGGTAAGATGGTGACCGTGGGCTCAAACTCCAGTGAGGCATGGGTCTCCTGTCCACTCTGTAAGACACTGTTGTGCCCTGAAGAGAGACACTGGCAGGATATTGAGAGTCAGGACTGTGTGACTTCAGGTGGCTCAGGGTTGGGACAGAGGACAGTGGTCAGGGAGGCCCCTCCCTTGCAGGACAGGATCTGGAGCCCAGCTCAGCTCACCTTATCAGACACTCTCAGAGTCTTGTCCCAGGCCAGGAATTTTTTCACCACAGGATCCTCTGTGAAGGAAGCGCATGTGTCATGGTGTGAAAGGGAGGAGCTTGGGAAGAGCCAGGAGAATGGACTCCCTGGGGGAGAGCCAGGAGAACCCACTCCCTGGGGGAGAGCCAGGAGAACCCACTCCCTGGGGGAGAGCCAGGAGAACCACCTCCCTGGGGAATGGCTCGGGTCAGAAGCCTGCCTCTGAGCTCCACCCCTGTCCCGGCATGTGTCACCACACAATGACATTCTCTCATTGCAGCAAATGCACACGTTCACAGGCCAGAAGTGCTTAGGCTGACGGTCTGGTGTGATGTCATTTGACAGTGGGAACTTGACTGGGTTGCCCTTGTGTGGGCAAAGACACCCCAGCTCAGCAAAGTCGGGAAGAGGTAAGTTACTAACCTCTTCCCCACCTTCATGTGAACCTTTGTCAACTCTAGCCTAAGGCCCTGCCACCTATGGGTCCCTGAGACTCAACTGAGCTGGAGCTTCCCAGGCTGACCGCTCTGGACTGGGAGGACAGCTTTCTCACAGGGAAGGAGGCTGACTAGAAGTTTCCTCCTTCGCCTAAGGAGGGAGCCATGCGGTGTCACCTACCCAGCAGCCTGGTGAAGACCTTGTGGTGTTCAGGCCTCACCATAGATGCGCGCCTCCTCCTCAGCGTCATCCTGAGCCCACACAGTGTCTCCACGGACCACACCGGCTCAGGCTCAGGGTCCAGCAGCTCTGCCAGGTCATCCTCAGAATCCGATGACAAGTTCCTCTTCCTCTTTGGGCTGGTGGACGGAGGCTGGGAGTTGGCCTCCACCCTTGGTTCTAAGTGAAGAAACCACACCCCAGTGTGAAGCTCAGGCTTTGGTGAATCCCAGCCCTGCCCCTCGATACCCCAAACACCCCAAACCTCTTCAGCTACTGCCTTTCCCCAAATCACCGTGCCGTTTCCCTCTGTGCTGATGGCCACCTGCCCCTCACCTTGTCCCCACCCCCTCTCCCCGTTCCTCAAGCCTCTTCCTCATCAGGGACAAATTGTCCCCATACAAAGGAAGTCTCTTCTTATGTCCCCTCTTCTCTGTCCTGTCTCTGACTCTTGGAGCCTAACCCCTTCCTTGGACTGCGGGTTTTCAGTCCATGTGATATCTGTGTCTGACTCCTGTCCTCCCCGCCCCAGCCTGCCTCCTGGGCCTCCCTCCTTCCTCCTGTGCCCTTCCTCCTTGCCATCACCCTCTCACATCTCTCCTCACCCAGTGCCCTCACCTGCTGGTCCTGAGATCTCCCCATGCGTCAGCACCCCAGGTGAGGGCCTGGTGATGCCAGGCTGAGGACTCTGTCCCTCAGAACACAGTGACAGTTGGCCAGCGGTCACGATTCTCCCAACCTGTTTCTTCCCTTCCACAAATCCCAGACTTTGGTCTATCCCGCCCTCCTCCTGCACTCTCGCTGGATCCACACACGACGTCCCTTCCCCCATGGAGGGAGAGGTGAGGTGTGGAGGAAAGCTCCAAGAAGATGCTGTTGTCCACCGAGCTGGCCACCACCATGGAGTGCTTCTCCTCCAATCAGGAGGGGCAGACGCCTGTGATGTCATCAGCCTTCCAATCTGGCAACCAGTTTGAAATAAAACATGTGTAACTGACAGCTTGATGTCTACTTGTTCTGAGGATTAGGGCCCGGTCTGCATCCTGCCACGTACCTATGCTCATTCCATCTCCAAAACCATCCTCCATGTCTGTTCTCTTTGCAGTGTACATGCTAGGGGGTGTGGCCCCTTCACATTCACGGAAACATCCTAGCTTCCCTTTCACCCTGTGCATGCCCATTTGAAACCTCAGTCTCTTCCCCATTATACACTCTTTCTGCACTTGGTAAAAAAGGAAACATTTTAATTTTTAATTAATTAATAATTAAATTCTTTTTTGTTTTGTCTTTTGAGACAGAGTTTCTCTATAACCTTGGAGCCTGTCCTGGAACTCACTCTGTAGACCATTCTGGCCTCGAACTTACAGAGATCTGCCTGCCTCTGCCTCCTGAGTGCTGGGATTGAATCAGGCATGCGCCACCACTGTCTGGCCTTAAATTTGGTTTTTGAGTCAGGATTTCTCTCTATCAGTCCTGGAACTTATTCTGTAGACCAGGCTAGCTCCAACTCAGATGTCTGCCCCCTCTGCCTCCTGAGAGAAATTCCTTTTTATAATTCTTCATTCCCCTTCCTTGCTTTGTAGATTTCCTGTCCACGTGACATTCACGTCCCATTGCCTGTCCCCCCCTTCTCCAGTCTCTGGCATCCAGAGCCCCTCCTTTCTTTTTCCTATGCCCCTTCTCCTAATGGCCACCTGCTCACAGCTCTTCTCACCCTGGTAGCCTCACCTGACAGTCCTGGGATATCTTCGTCCACCACTGGTGATGACACAGTGGTACTTAGCTGGGGACACTGCTCCTCCTGTGGCAAGGATGGGTCACCAGCAGCCATGATCCTCTGAGACGCCTCCTTTTCTTCTACAAACCCTAGACTCTTGTCTCCCACATCGTCCTCCTGGGCTCTGGCTGAATCCACTCCTAACTCTCCCTTCCGTCGTCTCTGGAGACGTTCAGTGTGGAGGAGAAAAGTGAGTTTAACCACCGAGCTGTCTAGCTCCACAGAGTTTGACCCTTCCAATCAGGAGGGGCGGAAGCCTGTGAGGTCATCAGCCTTCCAACCTGGCAACTGGTTTGAAAGACAACATGCATAACTGATGGATTGATGTGTCTACCTGTTCCGAGGACGGATGTGCAGGTTTGCAAATCCATAGCTGAAGAAAGCAATGGGGATTCTACAGAAAGCACAGCCACTATCGATGACCAGGACAAGGTGGAATCTTTCGGGGACTTGTGAGGTGATGGAGATCTGACGTGTAGGATGGTGTCAGGCCAAAGGTGGTTATCTGACAACACCTTTGATCCAGTGCTTCGGGCCGGTGAGTGGTACCCATAGATGGAGTGTCCCTATGAACAGGAAGACCTCAGAGCACAGTTGAACCTGGGCTTCTACCCTTAGCATTTCCACAGCCTTGCTGGGCCTGCCCCTCTAATCTTCCCATTGTGCCCTCTGGTGACTGTGGTCTTTAACCCTTGAAGCAATCTCCCAATGCCATGACCCCTAAAATCTAGTGAGAACTGCGGGGGCAGAGGACAGCTGCCAACGATAGATTTTGCTCCCTGTGCTCACAATGCAGTTTGAATCACAGGATTCAAAACTGACTCTTTCCGCTGATCAAGTTTGTGAAGAGGGAGAAAGTACATGAAGTGACAGACTCTGGATTCAGACCCCTGAGAGAGAGGCCAGCCCTGAGGCTCACTGCCAAGCCCTGGAGGAAAGGACGATGCTGGGTGGAACGGTAGCATCCCTCAGCAGAAGAGTTGACGTTCAGTGTCTTCCCTGCTCATTCTTTTGTTCCTGTGGTTAAATATCCTGATGCAGAGCAGCTAAGAGAAGAAAAGTAAGTTCAAGTAACAGTCAGTCACTGCAGAGAAGTCAAGGCAGTGTCCAACAGCTAGTCACATCACACCTGCAGAGAGAGGTCAATGCACGTACGCTCACTCATCTACTTGGGCTCAGCTGGATTCCTTTACTCTTAAGCAGTTCTGAATCCCCTTCCCAGGTAATGGCACCACCCACAGTGGGCTGGTTCTTCTCACATCAGTTAACTTAATTAAGGTGATCTCCCGCAGACAAGCCACTCACTGAAACTCTCTTTCCAAATTATTCCAGACGGTGTCAAGTTGACAGTTGAAGCTAACCAATGGTGTGTCCAAGAGGGCAACCTACTGCAGGGCGCAGGACAGAGGACTAAAAAGAACCAAGGCACCAAGGACACCCAGTCCTGGACCGAGTGCAGTCCTTCCACAGTGCAACTGGCAGCCAGGGATCCAGCTGAGGCCACCCGATCTGTCTTTACCAGTGTCTCACAAGCTGTCCAAACAGTTCCCATCCTCTGGCTGATGTGGAAGCACACTCCAGTGACATTTGGGGGTATGAGCATGGTCATGACATTGTCACTTTGGCTCCACTGCTGAGAATTCTAATATAGGATCTGCAAGTGCTGGGCAGGATGTCCCCACTCACACTGCTGCCTTTTCAGAAGCCCCCTCTGCTTTGGTCTCAACTTCATACATGCTTTTCTGACCAAAGCACAGACTTTCCTCCAAGTCTTTCTGCTCTGCTTTTTTTTTTTAAAAAAGATTTATTTATTTATTTATTTATTTATTTATTTATTTATTATGTATACAACATTCTGCCTCCATGTATGCCTGCATGCCAGAAGAGGTAACCAGATCTCATTACAGATGGTTGTGAGCCACCATTTTGGTTGCTGGGAATTGAACTCAAAACCTCTAGAGGAGCAACCAGTGCTCTTAACCTCTGAGTCATCTCTCCAGGCTCCTCTGCTCTGCTTTTGATACTAATTCTTACTTTTAAACCTGACTAAAAGCAGCCTGCAATAACTATGCTACACTGTCTTAAAATTTCCTTTATAGCATTAGTTAGTATATTATTATCTTGGTCTTTTTGTCTGTTGCTATAATAAAAATGCCTCGAAGAAAGCAAGGTAAGAGAGAAAGGACTGATTGTGGCTTTCAGTTCAAGGGTATAGTCCACCGTGGCAGGGAGGTCCAGCAGCAGGAGGTTGAAGTAAGGGGCTGGTCACACTGCATCCACAGTCAGGAGGCAGAGAGTGGCGGATACACAAGGCTGTTCAGCTCCCTTTCTCCATCTGTTACAGCCCAGTGTGCCCTGTCTAGGGAATGTACCTGCCCACAATGAAGATGGGTTTTCTGACATCAATTAATGTAAGACAATTCTAGACTCAGTCAAGGTGACAACTATAACCACCGCAGCTGCAAAGTCTCAGAGCAGCTGGGCATGGTAGGTCCTGTCTATCATTCTAGCATTCAAGCAGCAGAGCAGAAGGATCTTCCAAGCTGGAGACCAGCCTGGTCTGTACAGTGAGTTCCAAACCAAAGACACATAGTGAGGGCCTGTGAGAAATGCAAAAACCAAAGCAAACAAACAAGAAAAACAAAGGCACAGGCAAAAGATTTACCTGGTTGAACATTCCTTGGCAGAATGTAATACAAATGGCCTCTCGCACAATGTCCAACTCTCGCGTGAAACCCCTGGGTGCAGTCTACGCTAAGTGTCTACTGGATTTTTACCCTTTGAACTCATGCTGGGATCTCTCACCAAGTCAGGTTTACAACGTTCTAAAACTTCTCTACTGTGCAACTCCACACATCTGCAAATTCCTCTCTCAAGTGGGCTCCGAAGGTTTACAAACCATAAGGTCAGTTTTATCACAACCGTGTTTCCATTTTCCTGGCACCCGTTCTCTTTATGAATTGCTTTTGTTCTTCACCTGAAAGATAGACATTTTATTTGACTTCATCATTTCGGGGGTACCTTGGTTCTGTGGTTCTGGGATCATTGTGAGGCAGAACATCGTAGTGGTAGGATTATTGCTGCTTGCATGGTAGACAGGAAATGTAAAGAGGAAGATGGGAAGGTACCAGATAGCCCCATTAAATCCCCCCTGCCGCCACTGAATCTGCTTTCTCCATCTAGGCCCTATACCTTACGTTTCCAGGACCTCCCCAAACAATGCCATTAGTTAGGAACCTAGGCTTTAACACTGCAGGGACAAAACATTTGACAAAAGCAGCTTCAGGCTGGAAATGTGTATTTGAGCTCACGGTTGGAGAGGCTACAGTCCATCATGGCAGAGGTGGTGGCAGGAGCCTGAGAAGGCTGCTCACAGTCAGGAAGGAGAGAGAGAGAGAGAGAGAGAGAGAGAGAGAGAGAGGAGAGAGAGAGAAGAGAGGGGAGGAGAGGGGAAGGGAGGGAGAGAGGAAGGGAAAGAAAAAAGGAAGGTGAGAGAGGAGAGGGAAGGAGGGAGAAAGAGAGAGGGAGGGAAAGAGAGAAGACAGAAGGGAGAAAGAGGGAGAAGGGGAGAGAGAGGGAGGGAAAGAGAGAAGAAGGAAGGGAGAAAGAGAGAGGGAGGGAGGTGGGAGAGAAGGAGGGAGAGAGAGGAGAGAGAAAGGGAGGGACAGAGAGAGGGAAGGAAGGATAGAGAGGGAGGGGGAGAGAGAAAAAGGAGAGCAAGGAAGGGAGGGAGGGAGGGAGAGAGTGAGGCTGTTGCTTAGTTCATGTTCTCCCTTTCTTCTTTTTTATTCAGTCTAAGACCCCATGCCCATGAGATGGGGCTGTCCATTTCAGGTGTGTCTTCCTCAGAAAACCTCTCAGGAAACTCCGTCAGACACACCCTGTGGTGTTTCTCTGGGATGGTTAGTGTTAATTGCCCACTAGACAGAATCTTGGACAAGCCCACAAGCACACCTGTGAGGGACTGTCTAGGTTGGAATGGCCTCCAGGCAACCTATGCAAAATTATCTTGACTAGGTTCACGGAGGTAGGGAGTCCCACTTTGCAACCACCCTTTCCCTGGGGTGAGATCACAGACTGTGTAGATGGAGAAAGCACGGTTGGACATAGTGATTCCTCAGCCCCCTCTGCTTCCTGACTGTAGATGCGATAGGACGGGCTGTTTCAAGCTCCGATCTGTTTGGCTTCCCTGTCATGATGGACTGCTTTGAACTATGAGCCAAAAGAAGCCCTTTCTCTCTTAAGTAGCTTTTGTTGAGTATTTTATCAAAGCAACATAAAAAGAAACTAAGGCAGTATTTTAGGTGTCTCTAGATCTAATCAAGTTGACAATTCAGATTCACCATGAGAAGCTTTCTCCACTTGTTAATGATAAAAAGTGTACTTAATATTTTTAGCTGGTTGTTGTTGGTGCATGCTTTTAAGCACTTTGGAGGAGGAGGCAGGCAGATTTCTGAGTTTTGAGGCCAGCCTGGTCTACAGAGCAAGTTCCAGGACAGCCAGGGCTACACAGAGAAACCCTGTCTCCAAAACAAAACAACACAGCACAACAACAAAAAACGAAAAAGATTCACCATTATACGACCTGAGTGGGTAGTGGTGGCTGCCAGGTGCTGAACTGGGAGGGCTGACAGCAAGCGTTACCTGTAGCCTAGAACCATGAGTCTTCCGGTGGACAGGAAGTATAAATAAATACAGAGCGATTTCTTTAGTGGCCGTGTAGCACACAGAGGCACCGACTGAACGGAATCTGCTGGAGTATGTGAGATTGGTGCTTTCCCTGTCTTTAAGACCACGTGGCTTTCAGATGTGTTTGTTTATATTGGTGTTCACGGTAGTTTTATTTATTTTTTTAAACTTGCTTCATGACTGTTGTTTTTTACGTGAGTGTGTCATGGCACACATGGGAGATCAGAGGGCAACTTTTGGGAGTTAGTTCTACCCTCCCGCTGTGTGTTCTGGGACTGAAGCTTTCAGGCTTACATGGCGTTTAGCTCACCCTCCCGGGGAATTTTCTGAAGATTAAAATAATTATGTGGCTCGTACGTGCGTGCGTGCATGCGTGTGTGTATATGTGTGTGTGTTGGTGTGTGTGTGTATCTGTGTGTGTGTGTCTGTGTACCTTTAGAGACCACAGGCATCAGATACCCTGAGCTGAGGTCCAGGCGGGGCAATCGGACCGACAGTGGAGCTGGGAGCCACACGCAGGTCTTCAAGGAGAGCAGTGCACGCTCTTAACTGCTGAGCCACCTGTCCTCCCTGCTCCGGGTCAATGTTTGTTAAAATTCCTTAAGAAGTTGGATCTGCTAGTGTAGACTGTCAGACTGCCATGGTAGCCGCCCGGGACTGCAGGCTCAAGGCCTGCCTGGACTCCAGAGTGGGCACAAGCCAGCTCAGGTAACTTACTGAGAGAGTCACCTCAAAACAGAAAGAAAACAAAAAAGGACTAGATGTAGCTTAGTGGTCATGTGCAAGGAGCTAGGTTCAACCCCACTAACACACACACACACACACACACACACACACACACACACCCCTCTACCTTCCTTGGAGTAGCAGATAGTGTATATTTATGTAGTCTTGTGAATACATCTTCAAATGATTTGCCTATTAAAATGCCATTTGTGTGTCTGTGAAGTCCGTGTGTGGACGCAGGTGAGGGATGCCCACGGCGTGCACAAGCCACAGTGTGTCGCTGTGGCTCAAAAAGCATCTTTTTTTGGGTTGGTGCAGTATGTACCCAGTGCAGAGGGGCAGAGGCTGGCAGATTCATGGAGTTCACTGGCCAACTTCTGTCAGCAAATTGGTGAGCTCCAAGTTCAATATGAAGACTTTGGAGCACGCACATGCTCACAAAAACACATGTCTAAACACACAGACACACACGGATACAGACACACACCTTCAAAATACATTTGGAGTCAATAGAATGCCCAGCTCTCCAAGGGTATTTAGCAGAGTATAGGACACTATTAAATAGTATTGAATGATTATCAGTGTGAACAATAAGCCTTTATGATAAGCACCCACCTTAACGTTTATTTTTCCTTCAAATAAGCTCAGCATTTGCTCCCCTAATTGATAGCTGCTAGTCTCTGCCAGAGTGTGCCAAGCAGACTATTAGCCAATCAGTTTGGTGGACCGCCCTGGTGGGGGGCAACCAGAATGGCTGTGCAGAAGCTCAGCTACTCTGAGCACATCACAGCCCCCTTGAGAAAGCTGCACAGCATCCACAGATGGTTGCTGTTGAAAGGAATCTCCACTTCCAAAAGCTGCTACCCTGGGCACCACTGTCTCAGCTTCTGTCTCCTCCCCTCTCTCCCTCCTACCCTCCCTCCAGGATGTCACTGTGCTGCCCAAGCTGGCCTCAAGCTCACACTCCTCTTGTTCATCCTCTCCAGTGAGCCGTCCTACCCAGCTTCCTAAAGGAATCCTTTTGTGATCACAAGCCTCGGTGAACTGAGGCGGCCATTGAAACTCGAGCCGCCACAGCAGACTCCATAAAGGGCTTCTCTCCCGGGCTCTTTGCCTGCTTTTGATCCTTCTCATCAGTTCAGCCGGCTGAACGGGTGATATGATCACGAGACGATTGGAGGACAGGCTGTAAGGGAACGAGCACGGACTCCAAGGGAGGACGGGAGTAGAAAGAGCAAATGAGCGAGCATGAGGGGCGCTGAGGCTGAATAGGACAGAAGGCCATGAAGAGCCACAGACGGAGCTGGCAGTGAACCAGGGAGCTGTCAAGCGTTAAGGGCTAAGGGGACACCTTGATCTCAATAACCGTAACACAACACCTCAGTCCATAGAGGAGCAGTAGCTCTGGCAGGCACAGCTGCTACCAGTTACTACTATTGGAGGCCATATATTACAACAGCTGCCACATGCCAGGGCCACCGGTGGGTTAAAGGCCGGGACATTAAGTCTCTAGTTTATAAAGCTGGACACAGTAGACCTCAAGGTCAGAACTGGTCATTGAAAGCCTGTAGGCCTGCTGATCCAGCTAGTAGACCATGGGCACACCTGGGAAGCTGGCACTAGGTGAGCTTCTCCTTGCCTACTCAATTCCTATCTGGGCAGAGTAGAAGGACCTCAGCCTGCTGGCTTGTGACCCTTGTTCTGTCCGTACACATGGAAATCTTTTCTTAATACAAAAATATATAGGCTTGAAATATCGTCATTGCAAGGAAGGAATTCCTTTTCTGAAAGACCTGAGTCTCCTCTGTGCAATGTAAATCTCGGGAAAGAGACTGTTCCTATCTCCCTGGGGAGTTTAGTGGACGGGGTGGGGGGAGGGCGCCTCGCCTCATTCAGTGATGTAACTACCTGCCTGTCACAGGAACGTGGGAGCTTTCGCCTCATGAGATAAGACCAGCTCAGATGGGCACCTCGGTGACCAGGTGACGTGAGAACGGACCTGGGAGGAGAGGCAGCCAGTCTTGCAGAGCCATACTTCCGAGGAGGGAGAGTCACCCTTCCTCCTGAGACCACAAGCACCCTACAGCGGGTTATATTCCTGACGCTTCTGCCTCCTGCCTACTCTTCGTGGGGCAGTACTTCACCTGCAATGGGCACCACAGGTTAACTGGGGCGCTTCGTTCACCAGGATACTTATTTTCTGCAATTGTGTAGAGAATTTTCGCATTGGCAGCTTTCGTTCAGTCTCCATCATCTTTGGAAACCGACAGGACAAGAACTCTTGCATTAGGGAGCGCGGGTGGAACTGGGGAAATCATTGACCATATGGTATCATGTTTGAACATTGTTATTGTCGGCTGACTTCAAACATCGAGTTTGAGACAGGCACCTTTAATGGAACTTTCTGTGTATCCGTACCGGTTGCTTTTAGAACTTTTATGCATTCGTTGTGTGATCCAGAAAAATCACTATTTTTGTCTTCTTTCCCTTCTTTGGAAAGAATTGCCGGTCATTTCTTGTAGTTGGTGCTTTATGGAAACTTCTAGCACTTCGGTTAACAAGAGCACGACAGACAGTTATCTGTCAGAATCCGCCTTTTATCTACACGCCCCAAGTCAGGAGAGGGCGTGAAACCTCGAAGATACAACCCCTCGGGTCATTTCTGGAGACTCAAAGGGAGTGGGGACAAACACAACAGTGACCGCGGGGCCCCGAATTACTGTTGCTCCCAGCTTGGTGAGATGAGGAAGAGACTTTGCGACGATCCCTAGAAACAGGGGCGCCTAGACTTCTGGGAGTCCACCCTTTGCGCCTGGGGTGAGAGGAAGACCACAGGGACCCCGCCGCTTCGGGAACGCTGCAGCGCGTGCGCACCTCGGCCTGCGTGCGAGTTCGCGCGTGCGCACGACCGCTGCTCCGCCCTGGCTTCCTACGGTCTGTGTTTCTGCCCTCGCTCCCGCAGCTTTGCCTTGCGCGAGTTGGCGTGGTAGAGCGTGCGGGTCCGAGGCCGGAGCGTCCGGGTCCGCAGCGGGCAGGCACGACTGTGCAGCCCGGGGAGGCCGAGGGCCGGGCTGACAGGGGTGTCAAGACCCGGGCCCGGCGCGGCCTCCTAGGTGAGGCCTGAGGATGCAGAACGGGGCCTTGGGGGTAGGGGGAGGCTGGATCTGGCTGGTTGCTTGCTGGGGGCGAGGGGGCTGAGCAATCAGCGCCTGCGCGAAGCCTCTGCTCCCTCCTTCCACATAGTTAGGGATCCGGGATGGTCGCAGTGCTCAGACTGAAGGCAGGGTGGCTGCACCGCTTTGGGCAGCGTTGATTGTCAGAGAACGAGGCGTGCGGGCACAGCAGAGGTTAGCGGCCTGAGCTGCAGAGGCGCTGTCCACTCTCCTTCTCACGCAACACCCCTTCCCGGCACCGCTACAGATTCTCACGGTGTCACCTGGCATCCATCGGCACCCTTGCACTGTCTGCTTGGCTCCCCCGAGTCTGTCCCTGCAGCATCGTAGGGTTTAGTTCAGAGAAAGTTTGTGGGGAGACTGTCTGCTATGGTGGTGACTTAACCGAGGTCACACTGAGGTTTTTTTTAGTAGGAGTGCCCAGTCCCAGGCTGGCATTCCTTCTGCAGTATTAAAGACGCAGTCACGATGTCACCTAATTTTATACAAATATAGTTCCCACCAGGTTAACTGTGTTGTTTTCAGAGCAGCCTGTGAGTATTCTTTTATCCCTATTAAACAATGTAAATTATTTAACCAGCATTTCGTGTTAGTTCACTTTGACATTCCCGTCCATCCATTCCCCATGCATAGTTATAACTCTCCGGACCCTTCTGAAAGCCAATGAGACCATCACCCATAAGGTTTCCTTCTTGGCATGTTCTAGTAGGTTTCTCTATAGATTTCTCCCTTGTCATACCACTAATAATGGCTTTGCTTTTCCTTCCCCAGATCCATTCCAAGTACTTCTCCAGACGTTTCCTTCAGCAGCAGAAGATGACTACATCGTTGGTAAGTTTTTTTCTCTTCACATCTCTATGGTCTCGTTTGGTCTCTGCACTCAGGTGAAGAACAGTTCAGACTTTAAAAAGGAAAATAGATAAAAGAGTCAGACAAAACTGTGCTGAGCAGTAGTAAGTGGTTTTTGTTGTGCTCGTAGCTCCAGGTAGCTCGGCCCTTGAAGAGGCCTTATGATGGTGTGGTTGTCACCTTGACCAGATTCAGAAATGTGGGAGATGGGCCTCTGGGAGTGCCTGTGTGTGTGTGTGCGTTGGGGGAGGGGGGTGTCTTGGTTATATTCGTTGATGTGTGGAAACTTGTTTGATTGTGGGCAAGACCATTCCCTGGGCATGCTGGACTGCGTAAGATGGAGAGAATGACTTACACACTAGCAGGCATGCCTTCCTTCTCTGTTTTCCGGTCGTGGATTTGGTGTGGCTAGCTGCTTTCCGCTCCTGCTGCCTGGGCTATTCTCCGTGATGGATTGTACCCCTGAACTGATCCACAGCCCAGCTCTCCAGTATACTGTGCTGGTTCCCCTGCAGACTTTATAGCAGGCAGGGGAGAAAAATGGTTCACGAAGAGACAAGAATGAACCTTGGCTCAGCCCAATTTTATTGTAACTGGTGCCGGAGCAGGACTTAGAGAGTCTGGCCCAGATCATTTAACTTTAGCCATACTTAAGCACAGCACAATTTTGGAAAGAAGTATTCAGATAACAATGAACTCAGTCCCAAGTGCACAACAACCCAAGACATGTTTACATTGAGATTCTTTACATAGTACATCTGGCTTCTTTCGCAAACATGGGTACTGTTGGCTCAGAGACAGTGCCCGAGACTTAGAGTTGACTGAGGTAAACATAGTGCCAGTGGGTGTCAGGATTGGCCTGGCCCTAAGATAACATAGAAGTCTCTTAGGCTGTCGTAAAGTGCAAGTGACGTCACTCATAAGAGTGGGGTTTGTGGTCTAAAAACAATGTTCAGGATGTAGGGGGAAGGTTTTAGATAAGTGTACATGCCGTGTTGGATATGTAGAGAGGTCAAAGGACAACTTTCAGGAGTCAGGTCACCGGGATTGAACTCAAGTTGCCGATTTGGTGGCGAGCACCTTCACCTGCTGAGCCATCTTGCTGGCCCTTGTGTTTTTATTCGTAAGATGCTCTGTCGTTTCCATTCATTTCCCAGAGCACTGGGAAACAGGCTTACAGGTCGCATGCTTGAGGCATGTTTATAATAATATATAGTCAATAATCAACAATAAGTTAGATACCGATGGAATCTGCTTCACTGTGCTAAGTGCTTCCCATAGGGTCTGTGATACCCACTGATGTTCACGGGTGGCGGTGATGCTGTGGCGGGAAGCAGCTGCACTGCTGTGTGTTTGGGTGATGCTGTGGCGGGAAGCAGTTGCACTGCTGTGTGTTTGGGTGATGCTGTGGCGGGAAGCAGTTGCACTGCTGTGTGTTTGGGTGATGCTGATGTTTTCGGGCGATGCTATGGTGGGAAGCAGCTGAATTGTTGGTGTGTTCGGGTGATGCTGTTGTGTTCAGGTGATGCTGTGGCGGGAAGCTGCTGCACTGCTGTGTGTTTGGGTGATGCTGTGGCGGGAAGCAGTTGCACTGCTGTGTGTTTGGGTGATGCTGTGGCGGGAAGCAGCTGCACTGCTGTGTGTTCGGGCGATGCTGTGGTGGGAAGCAGCTGAATTGTTGGTGTGTTCGGGTGATGCTGTTGTGTTCAGGTGATGCTGTGGCGGGAAGCAGCTGCACTGCTGTGTGTTCGGGTGATGCTGTGGCGGGAAGCAGTTGCACGGCTGTGTGTTCATGAACGAAACAGTTTAAACACTAAACTGGAGTTTGAGGAGCTGGGGACATAGCTGTGTGGTTAAATACTTGTCCCACAGATTGGGGACTGAAGTTCAGATTTCCAGAAACCCATAAAAATGCCAGGAGGATGTGCCTGCCTGTAATGGCAGCCTTGAAAGAAAGAGACAAGGGGATCCCAGGAAGACTACCATGTCCCTTAGTTCTGGTCTTGATTGAGAGTGTGCATTGGACAGTGTTGTGTTGAAGAATCTGGGGCGTCTGTGTCTAGAGTGCAGGAGACAGACCTGAACTGGTGATGATTTGGGAAGGGTTTGTACATGGAGGGCAGTTTAACTGCCGTGAATCCACGCAGGCCCTCCATCAAAGCGGTCGTTGATCTGGAAACCCAAAGGAGAGAAAAGCTAACAGAGAACACAAGGAAGAGTCAGGGAAGGGGGAGGGGGAGGGAACCAATGTCGCTCATGCAATGGAGACCAGATGCAGAGTGTTCCAAAGAGTGGGGTACACCTCGGATTGTGTGGGTGCCCCTCGGGTCTGAGCTTTTCAGCGGTGGGAACTGTTTCTGGTGGTTTTTGTGTCCCCAGTAGCCAGCATTATTCCTGGCTTGTGGTTCAAGCCCAGTGCTTTCTTAATGTGTATAAATGAGTCCCAAGGCAGTTGGAGTTTTTTTCTGTTTTTCATGTGTGTGTATTATGTGTATTTGTGTCTATGCACAGTTTTGCTTGTGTGTGAGTGCATGTGGAGGCCCAGGGTTGGTGCTGGGAACCATCTACTTTATTCATTGAACTCAAACCCAAGTCTCTCCAGTATGGCTAGTCTTGCTAGCCAGCTTCCTCTGGAGAGCCCCTATCTTGTCTTCCAAGATTAGAACTACAGAGAGGCTGTCATGCCTACCTGGCGTTTACCTGGGTTTCTGAAAACCTAATCTGGTTCTCACTAATACTGCAAGTGCCTTAACTGCGGAGCCGTTTCTCTAGCCCCAAGGCAGTGTGTTTTGATAGGCAGGCTTTCCTTTTACAGTCTGTGATATAAAATAAAACGGGCAGTGTTCATGGCTGAGAGCACCAGCGAGCTTGGGAAGAGCTTGTCTTCAGGTGCCTGTTCCTTGTGATCGCATTCTGAGCATGTTGTTGCAGGGCCCGCTGTCCTTCAGGGACGTGGCTGTGGCCTTCACCCAGGAGGAGTGGCAGCGGCTGGGCTCTGAGGAGAAGACGACGTACAGGGACGTGATGCTGGAGACCTACAGCAACCTCGTCTCCGTGGGTGAGCACCGCTTCCTTCTCAGCTGCTCAGATCTAGGGTTGCCTTTGAAGTCATTAAAGAGTTGGTGGCTTTAATTTGAGCTCTGTGGGCTGATTGTGAGTGGTTTGCGCTGATTGGCTGTTCTGTAGCGATAAAGCACGAGGGCTTGTGCTCTCCCGCCGGTACAGCGGCAGTTGCCCTGCACGGTGGAAACGGTGAAACCGGGCCGGCAGGCTCAAGTTGTGTTTCATTTCTCATTAACAGGGTGTCACATTATCAAACCGGATGTTATCATCAAGTTGGAACAAGGAGAAGAGCCATGGATAGTAGAAGGAGCGTTCTCACCTCAGAGCTATCCAGGTGTGTTAGTGGAGGCAGAGAGGCAGAGAGGAGATGGTAACTGGGGCGTTGCTCCCAGGAACATTCTGATCATCCCGCACTTTAGAAGTTACCAAAGGTAGTTAGTCGCTCCTAAAGGTTTCTTCCTTCCCCACAAACATATATGCTTATAGAGAATCAACCCCTGGCTACCTCTCTCCAGAATCAAAGGTTTCCTAGCTGCCTGTGTAGGGTGCTCACCTTTAATCCAGCACTCGGGAGGCAGAGGCAGGCCGAGTTCAAGGCCAGCCAGGGCTACACAGATGAGTCACTCATTATCATAGTTTTCTCGTAAGTGTATTGTCAATCATCAGCCTTCAGCTCTTAGGCTGTTAACCCCTTTGCTTTTATTTTCATTCTCTCTGACCGTGAGATGCTTTGGGCTCTGTATCAGTCACTTCCCTGTGGCTGTGATAAAAACCCTCACAAAAGGAACTCACAGCTCCAGGTCCACAGCCCATCACAGCCTGGCAGTCGCAGCAGCAGGGCTTGGAGGCAGCGGCTCTTGCTGTGCCCACACTGCACCCATGGTCAGGAAGCAGGGGGTGATGCTTGCTGGTGCACAGCTCCCTTTCTCATTTTTCTTCAGGCCAGAATCCTAGCCCAGGGACTGGTACTCCAAGTGGTGGTGTTTCTTTCTCATCAAGGAATCTCATCAGGATGACCCCACAGGGTGCCTAGAAGCTGGACTTCTAGGTGATTGACAGTATTAACCATCGCGGGCTCTTTTTTTTAAGCCTTTATTTTTATCTTATATGTATGTTTGCCTGTGTATGTATCTGTGTACCATGTGCATGCAGTGCCTGTGGAGGACAGAAGAGGGGTTGGATGCCCTCAGCTGGAGTTATATGGCTGTGAGTAGCTGTCTGGGTGATAGTAATCTAACCCAGGTCCTCTGGAAGAGCAACCAGTGTTCTTACCCGATAATCCACCTCTCCAGCCCCTTTCAGGCTATTTACTGTCGTCACTGGGTGTGTGTGTACAGGTTCAACAGCATGCATCTGAGGTCACTGGAGAACTTCTGTGGAGTGATTCTTTCCTTCTGTGTTCACGTGGGATTCAGAGGTTTAACTTAGGTTGCTAGGTTTGTTCAGCAAGCTTCTTTACCCAGTGAGCCATTTCACCTCCCACCTGTAGCTGGTGTGTTTTACTCTTTACTCTTAGGGGGCCTGCCACACAGTTCCATTTAAATATACAGAGACATATTCTTACTTAGGAATGCCTGGCCTTAGCTTGTTTTGTTGCTAGCCAAGTTTTCTTAAGTAAGTTATCCCATTTGCCTCTGGGCTTTTACCTTTCTCTATTCTCTATTCTTTTCTTTGCTCCTTACTCCGTGGCTGACTGTATTGCTGGGTGGCTGGCCCCTGTCGTCTTCTGTCCTTCTCCTTCTATTTATTCTTTGCCTGGCAGCCCTGCAGTTTCTCTCTTCTGCCTAGCTATTGGCCGCTCAGCCCTTTATTAGACCAATCGGATGTTTGTAGGCAAAGTAACACAGCTTCACAGAGTTAAACAAATGCACCATAAAAGAATGCAACACATCTTTGCATCATTAAACAAATATTCCACAGCATAAATGAATTTAACACATCTGAAATAATAATCCACAACACCCACCTCTTTATTTTCTTTGAGGTCAGCTTACAAAATCCCTGTCCTAAACCATTTGACGCTGGCCTCTCCCTGCCTCTGTGGCCAGGTCTTCTCATTCTCTGGAAATCCAGCCTTATGGTGTTTAGCTCCTGCAGACCTGGTCTCTTTCTTGCTTCCAAAATACTTGGTTTTTCTCTTAGCTTTATACTTGCTCTCTTCCCCAGCCCTTGAATGATGTTTGATTGTATTGTGTACATAAGCAACATTTGATTAATTTCTCTTTCCACCTTCTGAAGTATCTAGGAAGGATATTTTTCCGCCTGTGCCCTGGCTTCATGATTCTTCAGAGGGCTTCTCCACTGTCAAGTCTGCGGTTTTTCTTGGCCTGCTTGTTTCCCTGCAGACTCACACGGGTGTTGCAGCTGCATGGCACCTGATGTCTTTTCTTTGCTAACAGCGTGTGTTTCTCTCATTCTTGCTGTTTGTGAAATTGGTAATGAACTCTTCCGGCTTATGGCTGCTGAGCACTTTTCCTGTCTCCCTTAATTAATTTATTGCACACTTCTCATTTCTCACCATGGCCCTCATAGAGTCTCTGAGAATATCTTCTCATTGGGTGGTACAGGTGTCCAGAGTTGCTGCATGTTTTTCCCTTAGGAAATGTCTTATTTACCTTTTGTGCCATTGTAATGTAAGCATGAAATGTGCCTGGACTGCTGTTATTCCTGATTGGCTTGGGAAGACTCTTCACCGTAGGTACCCAGTTGATCCTCTACAAAGTAAACCTGTCTCCAGAGGCGTAGCACTAATGGCCCTGTACTGCCTGCAAGAGTTTCCTGAAACCCTCACTAACCGCATTTGCTCCATGGTCTCAGCATCTTCTCGTCGTGGGGTTTTCATCTCTGCACTTCACACTTCGCTGGGATGGGCTGTGCTGTCAAGTTTCCTCACCTGGAAATGTTTTCCTTCCCAGCTCTTATCATTTCTCCAGTTTCACCCTTCTCTCTGCAGTAAAAGTAGGCAGGACGTCCAGCAGGAAAGCTTAGGAACAGAGACTTGTAGGTGCCCATGTGCCAAGAATTTGCTGGCTATCCCAGGAATCCTAGCATAAGGCCGTGGGCACTGTGATCTGTCTCAGCCAACTTGATAGGACGTGATGATGTATGTAATATTGATCTCCAAAGCAAATCCTAACTTCAGTGTTCCACATGACCCTCTTTCTCAGTTAATAGCCTGCTTTTCCTGGGATAGCATGTTTTCAGTTATGACCTATCCTGCCTGGCTTTGAGTCATTTTTTAGTCCAAGTGGTGACGTGTTGGTTTTTGGCACTGGTGGATTCTGGGAGGTGGTAAGAAGAATAAGATTAATAATTTGAGATTTGATATGCATGACATCGAGTGAAGTAAGTCCATCCCATAATTTCTAAGATAAGTGAAAACAAAAATCACCATTGGAAGAGCATGCTGGGGGCCCTGACTCTTACATTCACACGAAGTGGAACTCACATTCAGAATTAGACTGCAGCAGATTGTGTGGGAACGGCTGTATCAGTGTCTTCCGGTTGCTGTCATAAAATGCCATTGCAGGTGGGGTTTTTGCTAAGGACCACAGGCTTCCAAATAACCACATACAGACTTATTATTAATTATAAATAGTCAACCGATAACTTGGACTTGTTACTAACTAGCTCTTAGAACTTAAATTAACCCATAATCCTTATCTACAGTCTAACACATGGTGGTACCTTTTTTCAGCATAGCATGTTCATTTCCTACTTCCTCTGGGTCTGACTGGCAACTCTACCTTCTTCATCCCCAAGCTTTCTTTTTGTTCACAAGTCTCAACTAATCTCTACCTGCCTAGCTATTGGCCGTTTAGCCTTTTATTAAACCAATCAGAAGGCACCTTGGCAAAGATACATCTTCACAATGGACAAAAAGATTATTCCACAGCACAGCATGACCAAGGGAACAGAGAAGAGAGAGTTTATGTGGGGGCTGATGGTTCCAGAAGGATAATAGTCTATCGCTATCACAGCAGGGCATGGCAGCAAGAGGCGGGAGCAGTGGCTGAGAGCGCAGGTCTCAGTCTACAGACAGGAAGCAGAGAGAGAAAGCTCAAAGGGCCAGGAGTCTTTTGAAACCCAAAAGCTTCTCTTACTGATACTTCCTTCTAAACAGCCACCAACTGGGGACCAAGTATTTAAATGCTCAAGACTTACAGGGAACATCTCGTTCAAACCAACACAGAGCTGGTAGCTTGAAAGCGGGAAGAATAAATGCTCAGGAAATCTTCAGTATGTATTCTGTGCCTCTTGCTGTTATGAGCATGTTGAGTCCTGTAATCCCACAACAACCGTGTGAGGTAAAGCCCGTCACTTCCTGCTGATAGGTGGAGATGGTGGCTGTAGAGGCTGTTACGTAGCTCTCCCTGGATGACCGTATCAGCTCACACAGCACAGTTAGGAACTGTCCAGCTAGGAACAGTAGTACATTTCGTGGTCAAAGTGAGTTCAGTCCTAAACCACAGCCCTTTTTTAAAATTTCAAAGCTTTTAGGGGATGACATCTTTTTCTGTGCCTTTTGATACTCCCTGTCTCACATAGACGTTCCTGAACTCGCCTTCCAAGTGAAGCTTAGAGGGAGAGCCTGGGTCTCAGGTTCTAGACATGAGGAAAATTCAGGGGTAAAATTTATGTGACACTGTTGTGTGGAATGCAAACGAGATAATGTGGAAGGGTAAAGGTGGAGAACGAGGCACAGGTGTGTCAGCGCGGCCAGCAGTGCCTCAGATTCTAGCCTCTCCACCACACCATCCTGTTTCCGTATGTCTTGTGCAGTGGCGCTCCTAACTGTCCTGCAGGCTCTTCTTTGCTCCGAGTCCTCTCATCCAACACCCCCCGCCCCTTTTTACCAGTCATTGCTCTGGATCTGTGGACAAAGTGTTAGAAAGTGACCCAGATCAAAGGTGCTATGTGTCGTCGGTTTCCTTTCCTTCCCGCCTGTGGAGATCTGTCTGTTACTCCAAACAATTCTGAGGGGGAACTGACAGGATTGTGAAGCTAAACTCAAAACGAGCGGCCGTGTATCAGTTGTCAGACCGTGTCTTATGTAGGAAAATGTACAAACCTGGGTTCATTT
The DNA here is from genome assembly GCF_982192425.1 of Myodes glareolus. Taxonomy (NCBI): domain Eukaryota; kingdom Metazoa; phylum Chordata; class Mammalia; order Rodentia; family Cricetidae; genus Myodes; species Myodes glareolus. The sequence goes on along the minus strand of NC_142027.1, from coordinate 101,851,846 downwards.
TCCTTTCTTTAGATGACCTCTGGCCGGCAGATGACCTGATGGAGAAAGGCCAGGGCGATGGACAGAAGCTCTCAAGGGCAGCTGTGCTCAGACACAGAAGCATGATCAGAAAGACGGGCGATGTTGCCGGCGAAGCCGCTGCTGTAGAAACACTTGTTCCTTCGGGGAAAGTCATCCCTAAATGCAGCTCCTGCGCCAAGAGCTTGACGTGTATCTCCGCCTTCATCAGCAGCGATGGAAGCTATGCAAAGATGAAGCCCAATGTCTGTGCTGGGTGTGGGAAATCGCTGCTCCACGCTAAGCCCGAGAAAACACATCCAGGAGATGATTCTTACGAATTTAGTCAGAATGAAGACGATTACACTCTAAGTGAAGAGAATTTTTACCAAAAAATTTGTACTTTGGAGAAGCCCTTTGAATATGCTGAGCGCCAGAAATCCTTCCCAAAGAACACTGTTTTCGCTGATCCCATGGAAGAGAAGCCCTACGACTGGAGTGAATCTGAGATGGCTTTCCTGCAGATGTCAGAGCTCGGTGTCCACCAGAGTTCTCACGTGGAAATGAAACCCTACGAGTGCCGGGAGTGCGGGAAGGCCTTCTGTAAAAAGTCAAAATTCATCATCCACCAGAGAACTCACACAGGAGAGAAACCGTTTAAGTGTAACCAGTGTGGGAAGTCCTTCTGCCAGAAGGGCACCCTCACCGTCCACCAGAGGACACACACGGGGGAGAAGCCCTATGAATGTAACGAGTGCGGGAAGACCTTCTACCAGAAGCTACACCTCATCCAGCACCAGAGAACTCACTCGGGAGAGAAGCCCTATGAATGCAGCTACTGTGGGAAGTCCTTCTGCCAGAAGACGCACCTCACGCAGCACCAGAGGACACACTCAGGCGAGAGGCCCTACATCTGTCCCGACTGTGGAAAGACTTTCTCCCAGAAGTCAGCCCTTAACGACCACCAGAAGATCCACAGCGGGGTGAAGCTGTACAAGTGCAGCGAGTGTGGCAAGTGCTTCTGCCGCAAGTCCACACTCACCACGCACATGAGGACGCACACCGGGGAGAAGCCCTACGAGTGCAACGAGTGCGGGAAGTTCTTCTCCAGGCTCTCCTACCTGACTGTGCACTACAGGACCCACTCGGGGGAGAAGCCCTACGAGTGTGCCGAGTGCGGGAAGACCTTCTACCTGAACTCGGCCCTCATGCGGCACCAGAGGGTGCACACGGGGGAGAAGCCCTACGAGTGTGCCGAGTGCGGGAAGCTGTTCTCACAGCTGTCCTACCTGACCGTGCACCACCGCACCCACTCGGGAGTGAAGCCCTACGAGTGCAGCGAGTGCGGGAAGACCTTCTACCAGAACTCGGCCCTGTGCCGGCACCGGAGAATCCACAGAGGGGAGAAGCCCTACGAGTGCTACATATGCGGGAAGTTCTTCTCGCAGATGTCCTACCTCACCATCCACCACCGCATCCACTCCGGGGAGAAGCCCTACGAGTGCAGCGAGTGCGGGAAGACCTTCTGCCAGAACTCCGCCCTGAACAGGCACCAGCGGACACACACAGGGGAAAAAGCCTATGAGTGTTACGAGTGTGGGAAGTGCTTCTCGCAGATGTCCTACCTCACCATCCACCACCGCATCCACTCAGGGGAGAAGCCCTTTGAATGCAGCGAGTGCGGGAAGGCCTTCTCTCGGATGTCCTACCTCACCGTGCACTACAGAACACACTCGGGAGAGAAGCCCTACGAGTGTGCCGAGTGCGGGAAGAAGTTCTACCACAAGTCAGCGTTCAATAGCCATCAGAGGATTCACCGAAGAGGGAGCGCCATGTAGCTGTGTGGGAGGACTCAGATGACCGCCTCAGTGAGCGAGTGGAGCCCTGTGTACATTCGGTCCTCAGCACCCATAGCTTCCATAGCCAAGGGTTCAGCGAACCAGAACCACTTAGGGAGAAGGTTTATCTGTACTGGATATATACAGACATGTTTCTTGTACAATATAACAATGTTGGTATTGCATTTGTATGATATTAAACATTATAGATAATCTAGAGATGAGTTAAAAATACATAGGAAGATTATGTACACAAATACAGCATTTTACATAGGGACTTAATAAACTGCAGACTTTGGTGTCCAGGTGGTCCTAGAACCACACTCACACATACAAAGGATACTTTATCAGAGAGGCCACACAAGTGAGCAGGACATGTCCATGTGAAGTGGATCCATCTGGAAATTCACAGGGCAGAAGCCACAGTTGTGAAAAGAGCACATAGCAGCCTATCCAGGAGTAAGAATGTATAAATACATCTCAGCACGATTTCAAACTGCGCTCAGGGAGTTGACTCACTTTAACGTGAGACGCACACTCCTTTGGAAACTGCTAGTCCTGAGGGATGCTCTGTAAAAATCAAGATAATCCGCTAGAAATAAGTACACTCTGTAACTGCAGGATATAAAATGTCAGTCGAGTTAGCCAAGTTTGCTGCATTAAACTGGCAAATAATTCCCTAGGAACACAGGACTTGGGATGTCTTGTTCTTATTTTAGTAACCATCACAGAAATCATATGTTCATTCAGTTTTAATCGAGCTTGGAAAAGCATATCCTTAGTTTGTAACATATGGTAAGGTAGCCCATTCTAACTGAGTTCACATCATGTTACTTTCTGAATATGCACTTCACTGAAGTAGGATCTGAAAGTTATGAACTGTGCTTTTTCCTCGTTCCTTGTATTTTAAAATGCATTTGGTCGTTGTTACAGGATTATATCTGTAAGCAGCCATTTTTTTTGTTTTTAACTATAGCAAAGACAACAGAAATGTATCTATAAAATAGGAAACTCTGAATAGATCACTTTAAACTAAGCCAGAAGTCTTCAAGGGTGAGAAGTAGCTTTAGCACTTACTGTACTCTGTACAACCACGAACTAAGAATGTCCTCCTTCCTATCTGCTGCTTGTTCCCTTACTTTTATGTAGATGCTGAGGTCCTAGCACGGGCTGTGCAGCTGTCTGCGCTGCTGTGCAGCTGTCTGTGCTGCTGTGCGGCTGTCTGCGCTGCTGTGCGGCTGTCTGTGCTGCTGTGGGGAACGTTCTCCACTCTGCCATCACTAGGCGGTGAGAACACACACATCACCCCTTGCCTTCTGTCACTCCCTCCTTGCTCTTTGCCCTCCTGGGAACGTGGGCTATAACTCCTGGTAAGTGTCTTTGGTAGTGATAATCCTTCCCTGTAGCTTTGGGCCCAAGTCTAAAGAGTTGGAGGGGTTATCAGAGAGCATCTCTTGAAAGGGTTTCCTCAAAGAAGCCGAAACTTAGTGAGCATTGCCTTGTCTGGATGTGGTGCCCAGTGAGGCTCCCAACAGTGGCCACAGTGTAAGAATCCTCACCATTACAGAAGTAGAATAAACTGGGGCCTGATGTCGCAGAGGCAGTAAACCAGCATGACTGTAGCCACTCTGTGTCTGGACTGTTTCTTTTTCTAAGACTATTTGTTTCTAAGCCAGTTGACTTAGGAACATTCTGCTAGTAACAAGACAGTCTACCTGGTGTAGCATTACACTTTGTAGGAGTTATGCAATTCGGAAGTGGACTCTAGCTAAATCATTTATTTTGATGTGTTAATAGAGATTTATTATCTGTAAATTTGTATGTAAATAATCTGAACATTGAAAATCAATTTGAAACAAATGTATATGTTTCCTTGAGCTGTCCTGTCATTGGCCTGTAAGATTATTTTCTTATGTGTTTGTGTGTGTGCAAGTGTGTAGAGGCCCAAGGACAACTTTCAGATGATGTCTTCCTTGTTTGCTGAGGCAGGGTGTCCCTAACTGGCCTGGAGTTCTCCTAGTAAGCTAGGCTGGCCCAGCATGTCTCCGGAGCCACCTGTCTCCAGCTCCTCATTGCTGAGATCACAGGTGTCCATGGTTCCATTTTGTACATGGATTCTGGGGATGGAACCTGAGTCTTACGTGTGCACAACAGGCACGTAACCAACAGCCAGCCATAACCATACCTGACTTTTATACGTGTGCACAGCAGGTACGTAACAGCCACAGCCATAGCTGACATTTTTCACATGGGTTCTGGGAATAACTCAGAACCTCATGGTGGTGAGGCAGGCATGTCGCCAACCGAGGCCTTGTTTTGTCTTGTTTTGAAAGACAAGTGTTGCACTGTAGCCCTGGCAGGCCTTAAACTCATGGTGATCCTCCTGTCTTACTATCCCAAATGTGGGATGGGAGTTCAGATGTGAGCCACCAGAACCAGCTTGACTTGTGAAATTAATTTTTGGAGACAGTCATCAGGTGTGCTGCCATTTTCTAATACATTAGATTTTGTTTGGGATAGTTTAACATGCGCATGGATCATTGCTTACATTTGGCAATATGTGATGTGAGGTAAGGATCTAATTTTGTTCACGTACAGATAATTACCCTGGTAGCCCATATCTTTTGAACAATGTATCCATTACACAAAATACCGTGTGTGCGTGTGTGTGTGTGTGTGTGTGTGTGTGTGTGTGTGTGTGTGTCGGGTGCTGTGTGCCCAAGATGGATGCTGTGTGTTTCTCCTTCATTTCTGAGACAGGTCTCACTGGACCTAGAGCTTATAGATGCATGTCTAAATGGGCTGGTCAGTGAACTCCAGGAATCCACCTGTCTCTACTCCCAACCCCATAACTTGGGTTACAGGCATATATCACCATGCATGGATTTCAAAGATCAGAACCCAGGTCTTCCTGCTTGTACAAGAGGCACTTCACTGACTAAGCAGTCTCCTCAACCCACAATGTACATGTAAAGAAACAGTGGAGAGCTGCTACCACCAGGACCATCGTGTATGCATGGTACGTACAGTAGCATGCACAATGCTATCTTTCTTCATTCCTGTCATCTCTTCACCTAGCTGCGATCCAACTCAAGCCAGGAAGTCACATAACTGGCTCCCAAATTATGGCAAGCTTTATAGAATGCCTCTACTTTAAATGTACAAGGAAATTTACCACGTGGGTAACTATGGCTCAAAACCATCTAACTCTGGTTTCAGGGGATCTGACCCCTCTTCTGACCTTGAAGGGGGGAAAAAACAAACTGGGCGGGAGAGAGATCTCAGTGGCTAAGGCACTCGCTCTGCAAGTAGAATAGAGTGCAGGTCCTCAAAACCCATTTAATGCAAGAGCATGTGGTGGCCCATCTGGAATTCCAGCCTCAGCAGGCAGAGATGAGATCCACAGAGCAGGCTGGCTAGCCAGAACGGTGTTAGAGAGAGAGCCTGCCTCCTGAGTGATGTGGAAGAGTGATCAGAGACCATTCCAGACATTGATTCTGGCTTACACGTGTGCACAAACTCAAATGTGGGACTGCAAACATACAAACACACATGCTTTCACATGAAAATGGAAAAAGCAAAATCCATCTATTTGATTTTTAAAAATACATTTATGTTATCTGTGTGTGCACACCTGAGTGTATGTATGCACACCATGTGGGCAGAAGCCCGTGCGCGCCTGAAGATTTTTGGGTCCCCTGGAACTGGAGTTACACATGGTTAGCCACCACCTGACTGCTGGGAATTGAACCTGGGTTCTCTGCAATAGCAGTGTTAACAGGTGAGCATCTCTCCAGCCGCGTGCTCCCCCCCTTTTCCCTCCCCCCGTTGGATTTAAAGTTTATGATGCTTATGGAAATGTTGAGCTGGCACAGCCAATGGGCTTGTTGCTACCACCTGAAGCTGGAGATGGCATAGATGCAAGGGTTACAGAGCAGGTGAAGCAGTTTAGGAAAGAGTGGGCACTGTAACAGACGGGCACTGAAGAACGCCTGAATTGGAGTCTTAGCAAAGCCTTTCCCTTCTATGCAACCTTTTGGAGAAACAGTCAAGGTTCTGGAGAGACGGCTCAGTTGATGAAGTGCTTGCCGTGCAAACATGAATCGGCTTGTTCCCCAGGACCTCCTCAGGCCGGGGAGACAGGAGGATCTCTGGGGTTCACTAGCCTGCCAGCAAATTGGTGAGCTCTAGTGAAAGACCCTGTCTTAAAAAAATAAGGTGGAGAGTAACTGGGGGTACTTATCATCAGCCTCAAGCCTGCATGCACCTGCCTGCACACGCTTTCATATACATACACAATTCTAAGTTTTTATGTTTGAACAATGTATACAGGAGCTCTCAGAGGTCAGAAGGGTCAGATCCCCTAAAACCAAAGTTACACATGACTGTGAGTCCTACGGGTGCTGGGAACCGAATCTGGTTCCTCTGGAAGAGTGACCAGTGCTCTTAACTACCGAGCTGTCTATCTAGCCCCACGTATTAAAAACAACAAAAGAAAAAAACCAAGAGACAGGTCCTAATTGTAACAGGTGAAATGAAAAACGTGTGGAATGGGAAAGTAGATAGGAATGTGGATGAAGCAAGCTCAGCATAAGTTGTCTGTCGCTTTTATTTATGTGTGGATGCTCTGTCTGTGTACCACATATGTTCCCTGTGTCTTCAGAGCCAGGAGTTGCGACAGTTGTGAGCTGCCATGTGGGTGCTAGAATGCGACCCAGGTCCTTGGGAAGAGCAGCCAGTACTCTGAACTGCTGAGCCATCTCTTTGACCTTCTGTTGTTGTTTAGACTACATCACACTCTGGAACTTAGAACCTGAGATCTTCCTCCACTGCCTCAAGTGTTAAGATACAAGCATTATGTGTCACCATGCACAACTGTACATGCTTTGAGGTGGGGAAAAAGCAAGTTGCTGAACGGTATCTAAACTGTGTTCTTGTCCTGAACCGTTTCCATATAGACATGTGCGTATGAACAGGAGCCCAGGTATTGGATGGGATGAGTCTTGTTAGGGACATGAAGATGAACTTGATATTTTCATACTGTTGGGGGTTTCACAATTCATATCTAACTTAAAATCCGGAGAGAAATAATGAACAAGGAAGATAAAACTTTGATATAACTAAAAATCTAAAACCACTTTATTACATAAAATTAAAGGAGGAAGGAATTAAAGAGAGCGAGAGCAGAGTCTAAATAGGTAAAATAAAAAAAATTAGGCTGAGAAAACGGACGTGAGAAAGACGAAAACAGGCAGGCAGAGGAGAGAACGCCCAGCCATGATGATCCTCCAACTGTCACGTCTGGTTGGTCAGTTGTCAGATTGGGGATTCCTTACCCCACAACAAAGGAACTCCAGCTGCACATCAATGGTAAGGTTTATCAAAGAATTGCTTGACCTTTCTCAGTAGGCTAAGATCTGAGCGGTCATCCATCCTTGTCTTCTCCATCCTTACATCTACCTCCTAAAAGTCCGGGGTATTTTTGTCTGTTTGTTTGAGGTAGTCTCTATGTAGCCTAGGCTGGCCTCAAACTCATGGAGCTGAAAACGATCCTGAACTTGTGGTCCCCCTGCTTCTCCTCCCAAATGCTGACATGACGGGCAAGCACCGCCGTGCCTGGTTTATGGAGTTCTGGGGATGAAAAGCTGAATGCTGGGCAAGCCCTACCAACTGGGCTACACCCCCTGCCCAGCTGCTTGTTTTAATGGAGATGCTGGTGTCCTTTGTTCTGAAGCCTCAAATCACAATGGGAAAAGATCCTATCACAGAGAAGGAATAAGAAAAGCCAGGTTAAAGAGTTGTTGGGGAACTCTGCAGGTGGTCATGCCTTTGTGGCTTTGGAGTAGATAAACCCCACAGCACTGGAACCCCTGAAAAAAAGGCCAAAGCATGGATCTGCACTCTGAGAAAGATCAGGCCCTCTTTTTAAACCCGGAAGGTTAGCCGAATGAATCCCCGCCATGTCCCATGCGTGTTGTTCCACATGTGTGGCAGTGTGAGGCAGCCCAGCAAGGTGTAGCTGGCACAGGTCAAATCCATGATGTGCCACACAAGAATCGATTCCAGCTTCTCAGAAGGGGAAAACAAGTCAGAAAAGAGATGGACTTAGCAGAGTGAGCTTCCCTGATGGGACACCAAGGTGGGGGCAAAAGCAGAGTCCAGTCCCAAAACTTGTTTCTCCATCTTTATTAAAGCTAGGTCCTCCTGCCCACAGCAGAGGGGCAGAGTGGAAACCGCTGGGGAATAGAGGGATGGGGTTGGTGTCCCGCCAGCCCACCCTGCCCTGGCTTTTTCTGAAGTTCATGTCCCAGAAGATATGGGAAGAGTATAAAAAATGGGACAGGGAGGCCACTGCTGACAATCAGGACCCATGCCTTCCACTTCACCTCACCTGGCCAGGCTACCTTCTGACCATCACCACCCCAGCTCCTCCCACCCATGGACTACCCACCCAGCACCTAGCAGCCTCCCCGTTAGCTCTTGGGCCCCAATGACTTGTCTACACTACAACAAAGGATCTAGGTCTAAAAGGGAACGCAGTTGGGTGGAAATCTCGCTTCTTTAACACTGGCCCAGAATTCATGGAGGGTGGGAGGGGCTTGTGTGTGCCACACCTCAGATGCCAGCAGTCCAGGCTGGAGAGTTAGCTATCCACTGGGCAAGGGCCTTGCATAGTAAGGCGTTGTGAGCTCAGGTCCACGTGATATCTTAGGTGGACAAGCACTGTGCAAACCACCAATCACTTTGTAAGCCATGGACCCACCCATGGCAGAAACGCTACCTGCTTCTAGCGTAGGGTGATTACAGCAGAGTTAAGAGTCTTGCAGAGGATAATGGGCCCCTATTATAAGCTGAGGGGAAGGTTCCAGAACCCACCCCAGTGCTGTGGAAGGCTGAGCACAGGGCTCCGCAGCGACCTGCTCCAGCAGAGGGTGCTGCTAGGGAACTAGTCAGGAGACCAGGTCTGTAGGAGCCCACACCAGGCACTCCAAAGATGTCCATGTATGCCACTTGCAGCCACTAGAGCACCAACAAGTTTGGAGGGGATTCCAATACCAAAACGCACCTTGTAGCCAGTGCTCGTTGGGGTTGGAGTAAGATTCTCAAATAAGGCTTCCAAGTCCCCGGGGACCTAGCCAACATCCCCAACCTGACTACGCATTTGGTATCTTGCCTTTTCAACACCTCCCCAGTTTTCAGGCTATACAAAAGATGGAAATAAATACCCAGTCGATAGAACAAAAGCTTCCCCTGTTCGCATCTCCATCCCCCCAAAAAATCCTAGTGAGGCTCCTGCCTGTCATGAACCATGTTCTTAAACTTACTGGACCCAAGTGACCGGAAGACGGTCCCTGAAACTCCTAGGGAGAATGGGAAGAGGCCAAACCCACCAAGAAACCCGGATGCAGCTGGATGACCTCTCTCACCCTCTTCCAATGACAGTGCTTCCCCATCGCTCCTCAGAAAGCCGAGTGACAGACTCCTATGCCACTGGCCCTACGGGCCACCTGAATCTGAATCCGTGATGAACGAATTGGCTTTGCCCGCTATCTCTGCAGCACAGAGGGATGGGGCGCTCTTGATCAGGGTAGCGGCCTGTGCGCACCCAAGCGAGATCTGAAGCTCGGGGCAATAGGGCCCAAGAGCACCCAAGATTGGGACTCCTCAGCCCGCTTCTAGGAGTGGGAGGGCGCCGCGCGCTTCGACCAGCCTCACAAAACGCTCTCCTCGTAGGTACCCGAGGGCCCAGCGAACGCGGCAGGATCGGAGCCGAAGCTGGTTCCGCCAGCGAACTCGAGCAGCGTTCCTGACCCGGTGCCCAAGCCCGGTGGTGGCAGAGGCGGCGTTGCCTTAGCAGGCGCCTGCGCCTTGGCGCCGGTGTTCTGCGTCTGTGCGCCCGTCTGCCCGCGGTGTGTCTTCATGTGCGTGAGCAGGTGCGAGCTCTGCGAGAAGCGCCGGCCGCAGTTGGCACACGCGTACGGCCGCTCCCCCGTGTGCGTGCGTTGGTGCGTCACGAGCACCGATCGCTGGGAGAAACGCTTGCCGCACTCAGGGCAGGGAAAGGGCCGCTCGCCCGTGTGGCCTCGCCGGTGCTTGGCGAGGTTGGAGCGCTGCGCGAAGCCGCGGCCGCAGTCAGCGCAGCGGAACGGCTTCTCGCCCGTGTGCGTGCGCCGGTGCCGCTTGAAGTCCGAGCTGTGGCCGAAGCCCTTGCCGCAGTCAGGGCAGCGGTGCGGCTTCTCCTCGGCGTGCGCCCACTGGTGCCGGGTCAGCGCCGCGCTCTGCCCGAAGCGCCGGCCACACTCGCCGCACGCGTAGGGCCGCTCGCCCGTGTGCGCGCGCCCGTGCGCGGTGAGATGCGCACGCCGGCTGAAGCCCGCCCCGCACACTCCGCACACGAACGGCTTCTCGCCCGTGTGACCGCGCACGTGCGCCGCCAGGTGCGAGCCGCGGGCGAAGCGAGCGCCACACTCCGGGCACGGGAAGGGCCGCTCGCCCGTGTGCGTGCGCCGGTGGCGCGCCAGGTGCGAGCCGTACACGAAGCTTTTGCCGCAGTCGGCGCAGCGGTGCGGCCGCTCGCCCGCATGGTAGCGCTGGTGCTTGGCTAGCGCCGCGCGCCGCCCGAACGTCTTGCCGCAGTCGGAGCAGATCCACGGGCTCTCCTCCTCCGTCATCGCGGCGGGCGCGGGCTCAGCCAGCAGCGACCCCATGGCGGGCGCGAACGCTCGCAGGCCACCATCCGCCCCGACTCCGGGGCCCACGCTGCGGAAGGGGTCACAAGCCAACCCCGCGCCCTCCAGGGACAGCGGGGCGCCCAGGGGGCCGGAGAGATGACGCCCATCGACCTGCAGCCGTTCGGAGAACTCGGGGAACCCCAGTATGGGGAAGCCGTCTGGATGCAGCCAAGACTTAGGGTGCATGGGAAAATGGAAGCCGAGTGGGTGCGAGGAGGGCCCTTCGCCCCCACTCAGGCCGTTGCCCATCTCACGGAACCGCCTCTCTGGCTCAGGGTCCTTCTTGCTGTCGGGGACCGTCGCCTCTGCTGCCGCAGCTACCACCTCCTCGTCCTCTCTGGCTTCAGCCTCCGTGTCTCCGTCTGCCACACCAGTCCCAGGCTCTTTGGTCTCCTCTGGCCTGGCCTCTAGTTCCTCCGGCTCCGCTGTGGCTACAGCTGCGACTGCCATCTCCATCTCGTGGGGAGCCATCCCCGCACCCTCGCCACTGCTGGGTTCCGTGCAGCCGCCGCGCCGGTGCCGCTGGAAGTCAGCGCGCAGGCGGAAGGCCTGGCCGCAGTCCGGGCAGCAATGAGGACGATCGGCGGTGTGCACAGCCTGGTGGCGAGCAAGCGCTGAGCTCTGGCTGAAGCTACGGCCGCAGTGTAGGCACGGGTAGGGCCTCTCGCCCGTGTGCGTACGTTGGTGGGTCACCAAGTAGGAGCGTCGCCCGAAGCCCGCGCCGCAGAAGGCGCAGCGGTAGGGCCGCTCGCCCGTGTGGATGCGCCGGTGCGTGACCAGGTGCGACTTGTAGACGAAGCGCTTGCCACAGTCCGGGCACGGGAAGGGCTTCTCGCCGGTATGAGTGCGCTGGTGGATGGCCAGGTGCGAACGGTAGACAAAGCCCTTGCCACACTCCTCACAGCCGAAGGGCTTGACCGCCGCATGGTAACGCTGGTGCTTGGCCAGGCGCGAACGGTGCAGAAACACTTTACCGCACACATCGCAAGTGGTCTCCGGACGTCCGATGGGGACAGCTGCTGCGGGAAATGCCCAGGGCGCCAGAAAGTTCTCCCCAGGCACCCTGCCAGACAGGAAATGTTTAGCTTCAACCTCCTCAGTCAGGATACCTAGGCTGCCTGGGCTAGGTCCCCAACCCTCTGGAGTCTGAACCAAATCTGAATCGTCAGGGCCCCAAGTCCCAGGCACATCCCCCACACCATAGGCTGCAGACCACAGCCCTGGGGGCTCGTTCTCCTCCTCTGCCACCTCAGCGAGGAAGTCCTCGTCGTCTTCCTCCTCATGGTCCTCTATGTCATCGTTCCAGAACCAGGCTCCTGAAAGTGACAAGACAAGAGGGTGAGGGCACAGGAGCTTGGCAAGGAAATTGCCCTAAAATCCTTGGAACAAACCAAACAGACCTGTTTCAGTCAAGTCAGAAGTGGTGCATGCCATACCCAGTACTGGCCAACTCCAAGGCAGGAAAGCCGCTGGCCTCCCCTCCCCCAGTTGGGAGGCCTAACATGAACACCTGACCAGGAAAGCCAGGGTCTCTCTAGGGCTTGCCACTCTGGAGGATGGGAGACTGCAAAGTGGGTAGTTTATCAGCAGATAAACTTGTGCACAGAGTGAAACCTGGAGCACTGCAGTCCCCAGGCACCCAGCATGGTACATCCAGTCGTGTCCTCTTACTTACTTCTCAGTAAGTCCCCCTCTCCTTGCCTTTGCCAGTGGCCAGGGGTTCTCTTCCACTCTAGACAGCAGAATCGGGAACTGCTAGCCAGGGAAGAGCCTCTGGGTTCTCACCTTAACGAGGTCCTGGGAGCTGTGTATTTGGGGTCTTGAGTTCCTCCACCTACTGTGAAGTCACCCTGGGCTTCACTTTCCTGAGCTCTGCATTTGAGAAACCCCAGGCCACCTGAGACTGTGTGTACTGTGAGCACCCCTGGAACTTTCTGCCACGAACCCCTCTGCTGAGATGCACCCCTGGCTCACTCTTCTGCCCTTCCTGGGGATGGTGTAGACTCTAGAATCAAGTCTGTAGGACCGCCCTGTTCAGGAAGTGAGCATGTAGACAGAGCCACCATGATACACCCAGGAGACGCAGGGACACTGCCTGCACCACAGCATCCAGGTGTTCAGCGCACCTGTGCGTCGCTCTCATGTCCATCATTCCCACCTCAGATTCCATCCACTTGATTCTGAGGGCAAAGTTCTGGACCACAAAAGCCAGGGGCTGGGCCAGGAAGTCTCAAAAACCAGGGCTGACTTCACATGTCAAGTCCCACACCCCATCAGTCCAAGTTCTACATACTAATGTCATTCACAGGGGAAGACAGCATAGTGCTACATCCATGAAGCAGAGAGAATGGTGAGGGCCTAACTACAGATGTGAATACACACGCTGTTCATATGAAGGGACAAGAAAACGGGTTACTTTATTTTTGCTTAGTCTGTAACACTAAATTTCCCACTATTCCAGTAATATATAATTTAGACGTTTTAGATGGAAAAATTTCTTAAGCTGAGTTTACCTCTAGCTGCCAGCATGGCCACCAGAGGGACAAGAAACCCTGTTGCTCGCTGGCTGGCTGCCCTTCTTTGTTCAGCCAGAACTTTCCAAACCTGGGACGGCAGGCGCAGCCCTGGGGCAGAGAGAAGCTGGCCGACAAAGACATTCCCTAGGCTCTGGTGAGAGGCTTAGGTAGTCTTTAACTAGAGCCAAGTAAATCAGGGGAAGCTGATGCTAGGGGACGAATACAATCCCCTGGATTCTGAGCCAGTCGGTGGCTCTCCAGGAGCTCGAGAGTAGGTTGCTACTTGCCCAGAGTCTGGGAACAGCAGGGACAGCTGCTGCCTTGAGTCCACTACATGACACTGTGCAGGGTGGGCAATCCTGAAAAAGGCCTGGGGGATCTCATGGCTGCCTCTGGAGTCTGCTCAACAAGCACGAGGCCTGTGCTAAGCTCAGCCATGTGAGGGAGGCCACCAGTGATGCAGGGTGAAGCCCCACCCCTAGCCCTGGAGAGGTTGGCTGGCTCCACCCCGTGTGAGACCTCAGGAAGCTGCTGAGCTTCTGGGACAGAACCCGAAGGGGGACCATCTTTAGTTCCTCATTCCTGGATTCAAGGTGTTGGCTCAAAGTTTAGAGGTATAGCCATGCAGTGTGTCATCTGGAGGAACAGCCTTTACACAGAGCCGAAGTCTGTCAGCCTCAGGTGAGGATCCAGAGGCCTGCTGTGAGACTTGACACTCAAACCCAGAGGGTGTGGTGTGTTCTACACAGCTAGAAGGAAGTGGGGAGGGCAGCAATCCAACAGGTGGCCCTGAGGGCCACACCCAGACCCCTGGGGAGTAAAGTAGGGATGGGGGCTCCTTGCACCTAATGTTTGCCCAGAGATCCGACCACGGGTGAAGGGTGAGTAGGCCTCCAGGAAGAGGCAGGGTTCAGAGTCTACTGTCTCGACAAATTGCACGGCATTGCCACAAGGACATCTTTACAGCCCACGTCCTGAACTAGAGAGACCTGGACTCTGGTGAAAGGTTTCAGGAAAGACGAGGGGGCCAGGGCAGGAAGCTGAAACCCTCAGGATTGTGGGTTGTCACAGTTTCCCCCATTTCTGCAAACGTCACTCTCTCTCATGGTGGCTGTCAGTGTGAGTCTTACAGATTTGTCCCTTTGAAGCATAATACTGGGGATTTATAAGCTCAAAACTAGCTTGTTCCACCGCGCTCCACCCCAGGGGATCTCCCATGGTTTACTTCCCCAGTCTGCTGGATGCTCCCAGGACTGCGTAGGCCAAGCTTGGCCCTTTATCCAGCTCCTTAACTCCAAGGACCCTGTGCAGGCCAGTCTCCTCCAACACTAAGGCTGGGGAGCGGGGGTGGGGGGAGGGGAAGCTGGCTGTCTTAGAGGCTGCCTGTCAGCAGTTGCAGAGAACCAGGGATCCTGACAAGGCATGGCAGGCACAGAGGTCCCCAGTCAAGGTGCCATTTTCTTTCCATTGACAACCAGGGCTGAGGTCCCCAGTAATATCTGCCTGTCTGCATGCTCCCCCCAAATCTTCTCCACCTAGACCCAGAAACGGAAGATGAGCTCGGGCAGAGTTTCTTCCCATATTGGGAACAGTCCCCAAGGGAGGAGGCAGACCGAAAGGATGCCCAAGTCTATGGATGTGGGCAGCCTCACTGCGGGTTGCCAGGAAGGTGTCTGAACTGCAGCCTGGGAAGGTAGCCAGCTTCTACACTGGCGTCTGTCCTCTGTGCCAAATGCTGGCCATGCTGACAGGTCTCGAAGCAGGTGGCCCTTCTGGGATGGGCTCTGGGCTGCCCCCTGTTGCTGGTGAATGGCCTCGAAGAGACCAGCAACGCTTTGGCCTTGATGTCCTCATGGGTAATGTACGGATTCAACACCAAGGCCCGCGTATTAAGAGGACCAAAGGCCTGCCTTTGTCACAGGGACTTGGGAGGAGTAAGCATTCCCTCACCCCATCAGAGCCTCCAGCACTTGGATACCTGTCAGCCCCTTTGTCCCAGATACTAAGAAGCCAGCCTCTCTGCCAGACATTCCCTTACTACTTCCCGTCTACCTGCACTAAGCCCAGGGACCTAGAAGTGATAGGGCTCAGTGCCTTGTGCCCTGGCTAGGACCAGAGGACTCTACTCTCCAGGTTCCCTCCAGGGCATGGCTAAGTGAAACTCCACCAAGAGACCCTCTATGGTTCCTAGTTGTTCACAGCTGTGTGCCAGACTCTGCCTGCTCGGGGTGTCCATGCCCTGCTCCTGGTGGAGAGCCCTCTCCCCTGGCCACTCTCCTGTGCTCAGCTGAACCACTAGATAACCGGTGCTTGCTGTGTCTGCCCAGATGGATCCCAGCTGTCCGCAGGCTGGCAGTGTGCGCTTTGAGATCAGTCTTGCTTAGGAAGGATCACATCTGGGGCTCCAGACCCCCTGGCTGTGCTCACTTGCTGGTTTTTGGAGTCTGACTGCCTCTTAAACTACATCACCATCTGTTAAACATCAGTGTTTAAGCTGGTTCAATCCTCAGTGGTGTGTTTCCTTCCTATCTTTCCCTTTCAGAAAAGGGGCTGGGAAGACGGCTTGGTTAGCACTTGCCACATAAGTACAGACACCCGAGTTCACTTCCCAGCACCACGTGAAAAGCCTGGTCCAGTAGTGCATGCTTGTAGTCAAGAATAGGGAAAGCAGAGTTGGGTAGACGCCTAGGGCTCGCTGGCCAGCCAGCTTAATCATCAAACCCCAGATTTCGGTGAGAAACCAAGCCTCAACAAGGGGACCGCTCCTGTGTTGACCTCTGGCCTCCATGCACACCTGTACACACATACCAAGAAAGGAAAAAGGGTGGGGGCCTCAGCAGAGGGAGTGGGGATGGCCCCACAGGGATGGGTACTGCTCTGGGCAGCACAGCCTCTGGAGACTGCTGAAAGGACAGTTGCTTGGGAAGGATCTGTCCCAGAGCGAAGGGCCAGGCGCTCACAGACACCGGGAGCCAGGGCAGCAGCCATCAGGGTATGTCTCTGCTCGGGTGGAGACTGGAGGCAGGAAACAGGGTTAAGCCAGGGGCAGGGGTCTCTCCAGGACCACATGGAATGAAATTGGAAGCTGGGTCAGGAGGGTGAGCTGGTTCAGACACTGCTGGAGTGAAGAGTAGAAGGTGGTGACCAGGGTTGCTAGGATACAAAGATTGCAAGAGGGCAAGTGGGACTCTGAGTATCACACAGAAGATGGCAACACCTGAGTGAAGGGATGTGCCTGGGAGCCCACACATCATGTACAGCTGAGCTCACAAGGGGCGGAGGAGGGGGAAATTAGAGTCTTGTCTTACAAGGCTGATTTAGAAGTCCAGATGGCCAGTCTTGGGACAGTTCTCAGTGCCTCCGTGGCACTGCTGGGCAGAGACGAATGAAAGGCCAGGCAGGGTTAGAAGGGGGGCAGACACTCAACCACTGGCCATCCTCAGAAGGAAGACCTGAGAGCTGCCCTGTGCCAGTGCCTCTCCCAGATCCCGCCATCTGCATCCACTGTGGGCAGTCATGTGACACATCAGAGACTCGACCTGGGGATAGCTCAGTGAGTAACGTGTTTGCCCTGCAAGTATGACAGCCTGAGTTCAAATCCCTAGAGCCAATGGAAAGCCAGACACCATAGCATGAGTCTAACCCAGGCATCCTGAGGGACAGGAGACCCCTGACAAAACTCACAAGTCACTAGTGGGACCTACGCAGTGCTGGGAAATAAAGACATCCTCTCTCGGACAAGGCAGATGCTGAGGACTGGTACCCAAGCTTGTCCTCTGACCTCACAAAGGGTTTTGTTTTATTTGTCTTTCTTGAAACAGGGTCTCACTATGTAGCCCTGCCTAGCATCAAACTCAGATTCGCCTGCTTTTGCTTCCTGAGCACTGGGCTTAAGATAAAATGTTTTAAAAGATGTTCATGGGTCCTGTACCAACTGACAGTCTGCAGTTGGGGCCAGGCTGAGAGACATCTCAGGCCTACAGCCTCAGCACATGGCTTGTCACAGAAGGCACAGAGCCACTGGCCCAGTTACCCAGTCCTCTCAAGCAGCTTTCAAGTCCCATCCAGGTGCACAGCCACATGTCACCTGTCATCTGGTGTCACCTGCACTAAAACGGACCAGGCTCTTCCCCTGGACCCTTCAAGAGAATGGCACTCGAGGGTGGCCAGTGTTGGCCTGTGCCCTGCTCTCTCTAAGCGGTTTCTCTGAATGTGCCTATGAATGGACCACACCTCCCACTTGGTCCTCAAGCACCTCTGCCTACTTCTGGGCCTCGTGTGAAAGGCTAAAGAGCCCTTGCTGCCACTCACTGAGCTACTGAGGCCTCACATGCGTGTTACCAGAGTAAGATTTTTCTCTTATCATTTAAATATACATCTATTATAACTCCAAATTAGTTCACTGTCCCACCCTGGGCTAACAACACCCCAGCCTCAAGAGGGACACCCCAGGCAAGGGTCTCCATCACTCCAAAGTCCTAGAGAGACTCACAGACCCCACGGCATATTCAGTGTGACCAGGAATCCAGCATGCTCAGGCCGAAATCTGCGGATTTAGTTCAGACTCTGTTCTCCATATGAATGAAGTGGGGCTCAGAGTTGAATGGGCAGAGCCTGAGCCAGCGTGAAGCACCCAGAGAAGTCCACATTTCCATGTCTTCTATACACATCACCTCAGAACTCTCCCGGAGGCTTTAAACTGCTCACCCAGATGAGAATCTGAACGTCTGAGTTAAATCCCAAACTCACAGAAACCAAACCAAAGTGCCAGCACTCTCACTGGAGGGGCAGAGATGGGCAGATCCCCGGAGCTCACTGGCCGGCTAGCTTACTCAATTGGTGAGCTTCGGATAGCAGTGACACCCTGTCTCTAAAAACAAGCTGGACGGCTATGGAGGAGGTGGAGGGACTGAGGGACACCATATGAAAAAGTGGCCAAATGGGTGGGGCAGTCAGAAAATTGGTGAGACTGCGTGTGGAAAGCCTCACTGACAGTCTGGCAGGTGTCCGTGCCAGCTGGACAACTCCCCTCACTTATAGAAAAACAAAACTGAAAAACTTCACAGGTTCCAAGATGGGAACAACTTAAGGTTCTCTAAGGACAAACTAGCCCTCAGACTCTATGAAGCTGAGAACTCAAGGTGACGGCAGGGGCCAGCACACAGTGGCCTCCCTACTCCACACCCATGAGCACTAACAGCATCAGGGAGGCAGAGGGCTTGCCTTGGTAAAGGCTCAAGTCAGACACAGCCTGAGCAATCATGCCAGCAGAATCCCCTCGAGACTCTCACTCACCCGTGTAGACACCAGTGACAATGTCTCCTTCCTCGGGATGGGGGCTGTCTGGGACCCAAGGCTCTTCTCCTTGTTCAAGGTGGAAGATCAGATCCGGCTTGGGAATTGGGTATCCTACCCAGGAGAGGGAAAGATGGTGGCTGTCCCAATGGAGTTCAGGCTATCCCTGTCCACACCCAAATCCTTTGCTCTTTACCCTCCGAGGACCATCCCTCCCCACAACCTCTGCTCTGAGAGATCCTACGATCTGTCCCTGGAAGCCCTGCCTTCCACACCCACAGCAGCAGGATACTCACACTTTCTCCTCCCACCTAAAGGCTTCTGGGGCTGTGCAGCTAAGAGGCCAGAGTGGACCACCAGCTTCATAGCATGTCTCCACCTGGTTTGGACCTCCAAACCCGGCGGCCAGAATGGGCTGACTGCTCCAAAACCAAGAAGTGTTCCCTTCGACAGCTGGGGCCCCACAGATCCCACAACGGACTGCCCCGGGGTCCTTCCTTACCCAAGGAGACCAGGATCCCATAGTTCTCCTGCATTACTTCCCTGTAGAGGTCTCGCTGGTCCACATCCAGCCTCTCCCACTCCTCCAAAGTGAAGTACACAGCCACATCTTCAAAAGTCACCAGCCCCTGAAGCACAGAGAGCCCCAGGAGAGAGGTTGAGGGAACACTCTGCCTCCAACACCCACACGAGATAAGAAAACATAGTGGGGACATGGCCCAGCACCCCATTATTGATGGGACAGCAGTCTCTCAGGCCTCTCACCCTCTGACAGGGACCCATCTCCTATCCCTCAAACTCAGAGAGGGCAGGCCCCTCTTACCATGGCCCCTCCTATGTCACACAGACTAGTCTTGGCAAATACTTTGGCTATATCGGCAGCTTAGCAATGGACAGGTGGTACCAACTAAACTGAGTCTGGGTACTGATGTCTGACCCAACAGCAGGAAAACAGACCCCAGGAGGGGACAGTCATTCTAGAAGACTCCAACCTGACTTGGGAGTGGGCTGGGGACAGCCACACCAAGTACAGTTGAGTGGGAGGTAGCAGGAGTACTCAGAACAACATAATGGCCTGGGAAGGGCCAGGGACCTGGAAAACAGAACCATATAAACCCTGGTCCTGGAAACTAAAGCCTTGTCCTCACTCAAGAGCCACAAGACAAAGAGGGCCCAAGACCACGGCCGACCAGTGTATATGCAGTTCACCTGAGTCAGGAAATGCTCAACATCTTCCTCTTCCTCCTCTTCCTCTGGATCTTCATCCTGAATATCAAGTGAGACCCGGGAGGCCTGCAGGGCTGAGAGGAAAATTGTTTAGGGCCGGCGGCACCTGGCTGTCAAGCAGGGTAGTACTCTGGGCTACTCCCATACTTTAGGCCCAGGTCCAGTCCCACCCTCATGACCCCAGCCTCTTCTGTCCCCCAGCAGCGGTGGGGTCCTTGTTCCTACCTTTTCCTTGAAGAACTGGCGACTTGACATCACTGCTGTTGCTTAGCTGCTCCTGGGTCCCCAAGCTCAGCCTCGGCTCCTTTGCCAGCCCCTCCTCCACACTGTCGGCACCAGCAGCGTCCTCTGAGTTAGTCTCCACCTCCACCTCCTGGACCTGTGTGGCCACTTCCTCCTCTTCCACTACTACCTCTTCTGCTTCTTCCTCCCCCTCTGCCTCCTCTCTCCCCTTCTCCTCATCCCCATCCTTGTCAGGGTCAGCATCGCATTTTGACCCATCTTCTGCAGGCTCCAGCTGGGTAGCTCGGGAGTCTGGAGTAGTGTGAAGGGCGGCCATCAGCCCTAGGAGAGAGCCTCTGTGTGGCCTGAAACACAGAGACACTTTGCAGGGGAGGCTGCAAGGGCTGAGGGAGGACCATGGTCTGTCTGTTATCTCAGGCTGGGCAACTGGCACGTGATTTATCCAGAAAGCCCACCCAAAGGGCTCCTCCCCACAATCCTCTACGACACGCCTTCTGTTCCCTCACAAGCAGCCATGGGTCTTGTGTGAGCTGCAACCTATTCCTGGGTAAGCCACCCATTACCGCAACCCATCGATCCTCAAGGAGGAGAAGCACGGAGCGCAGTCAACAGAGCCCCAGGGATCCATGGGTACAGATGGGTGAGTGTAACTTACAAGGGGCAGCCTGTCCCACACAGAAAGCAAAAACGAGCAGCTTACCCAGCCCTCAGCACACATGAGCCAGGTCAGGCCGAAGCACTGTCAGACCGGGGTGGGGTGCAGGATGGAAGAGTGTCTTGCTTCGTCTTGTCAGGAGAAAGGAGAGAGCGCCCAGCAGCCAGCAAACTCTCAGCCCCTTCCTGGGAGTCAAATGAGAGACAGGGCCATGAACAGGGGCCATTCTGCTGCCTATCTTTACCTGACTCCAGGCTGTTGTGAAAATCTCAGCCTCTCAGGGAGGAAGAGTCCCACTCATCACTAGGTCAGCACAGGTGATGCACAAGGTGACAACTCCTTCCAGTTCAAGGAGAAGAGAATAAGAATGGCTGAGATGTCATCACCTTGGAGACTCACAGGGTCCTATTACCCCAGCGATGTCACCGACTCAGTCCAGCCTCACCTGGCCTGAAGCCTAGAGCCATGGGCCTCAGGGGCCAGTCCCAAGGGTCCTACAGCCACTAATCCAATCCATGTCTATAAAGAACCAGTCTAGTGAATCTCAAACGCTGGGAAGTTACGTGTCTTTTAATTATCTTTTTATTTGTGGAGTGGGGTGCGTGTCATGTCAAATGTGTGGAGGGTGGAGGACACCTTTCAGGAGTCAGCTCTCTCCTTCCTCCCCACTGGGTCTCAGGGATCAGACTCAGGTCATCAGGCTTGGCAGCGAGTACCGGTAGCTGTTGAGCTAGCTTACTGGTCCACTGTGGTTTTCAAGAATTCATTGCTATGATCTTTCACCATCATGTCACCTCTCCTGTTAGTACCTCAGACTTGAATGGGACCATTTTCAAAAGTTGGGCATGCCACCCCAGAATGCTGAGTTCCAAAAAGATCCAGAAATGCCAGGCTACACCAGACACTGGAGCTACCTCGGTGGACAGCACTGCCTCAGGATGCTTAAAGCCAGATGGTAGCAGGTAAAGCTGCCCCGGGCCATGAGAAGTCACTGTTCCTGGTATTCCCATGGACACACCTGAGTGGCTGGCTCCGACTAGGCTCACCTACCCCATCCCCTTTCTGTTCAGACATCTGCTTCCAAACCTATGCTCTGGGGGTTGGATAGATGGCTCAGCAGTTAGAAGCACTGGCTGCTCTTCCAGAGGGCATAAGTTCAATTCCCAGAATCCACATGGTAGCTCACAATCATCTGTAACTCCAATTCCAGGGGATCCTATGCCCTTTCTACCCTCTATGGGCACCAGACAGACAAGTAGTATACACGACATACAAGGAGGTAAAACACTTATACACATAGAAAAATTTAATTAAAATCTATACTTTGGGAGGTAACTGTGTCTGCTTTGCATGCATGAAAACCTGAGTTCGCTCCCCTGAACGTCCAAGTTGGGCCTGATGGTATACGCCTATAATGCCAGCACTATGAAGACAGAGACAAGAGATTCCATGGCACTCGCTGGCCAGCCAGTGTGGCCAACACAGCAACTGAGGACACCTGGCATTGACTTCTGGTCTCCACATACATTCATACACACCTGCACACACATAAACAGGGACACACTCCATACACTAAGAAACCAAACAGAAATGAGCAGTCAAAAAGTCAAAATAAAATAAAAAGAATCCCATACGTTAGCAGCTAGACCTCCCTGAGCATCCCTGCCCATGCCGCCACCCCCCAACCCAATCCAAGGGCTGACACTCCTGACATCCAGAAGTCCCCTCTGCTGTGACTGTCTGTTCCCTCAGCACTGCATCAAAGATTGAAGCCATAAAACTAGACCTAAGAGGACCACTGGAGCCCTCCAGGGCTCTTTAGGGTTGGAAGATGCCTGAAGGGTAAGAACACACACGCCTTGGGCTGTCCTGGCCAGCATCCAGGGGCACTGAGAACACTCAGGGAGAGATTTCCCAACCACCACCCACCTCAGACCTAGAGAAGGCCTTTGCTTACTCAGGCCTAAGGCTGTAGATTCAAGCTGAACCCAGACACCCACAGAACTAACTCCCGACTGGTCACCACCTTGGGCAGCAACTTCAGACTTCCTCAAGCCAGACTATTATCTGTAAGGACCCAAGAAAAGAAAGCTGGGGCTGTGGAGGAAATTCAGCTAGTCAAAGTGCTTGGCCACACAAGCATGAGGACCTGAGTTCAGTCCTCCAGCAGCTGTAGGGGAAAGGAGGGAAAAATGCCAAGCACAGCACCGTCTATCTGTAAACCCAAGCCCGGGCAGTGCTGGCCAGGCAAAGGGAACTGGGAAGCCCCGGGTTCAGAGAGACACTGCCTCAAATAAGATGGTGGAAAGCGCCTAAAGCAGAGACCTGATGCCGCCCTCTGTCATCTACACGCACACTTGTGTATATGCACATGCATGCACAGACGCTCACACAAAACTGTACAAACACTATACACAAAGAGGAGGAGGAGGAGGAGGAGGAGGAGGAGGAGGAGGCAGCCCATCGTGGCTACCTCTCTTCCCAGGTAGCATCCACGTTTTCTTTACTGAAGATGATATAGAGTCCCCATTTTCTTCCCCCGGGATCCCAGACACACAGCGGTCACGCCAGACCCTACTGAAGACAGGGCCCGAAGATAGTAGTCAATGACACAGATACAGGTTTGCTTTGTCTTTTAAGTCAGAGGCAGGGCTCAACTGTCACACTCCACAGCAGGCCAGCCACGGATTGAGGGAAGGATACATCAAACTAAAATGCACCCCAGAAGCAGTGGAGAGTCTCTGCCTTCAAAGAGGACAGTGGGTAACATCAAATTCGTGCACTAGCCCAATGATGGTTACTGTTATGCACTTGACAGGATCTGAAATCACAGAAGAGAGGCCTCTGGGGTGTCTGTGAGGGAGTTTCTAGGTCAGGTTGATCGCGGTGGGAAGATCCTCTCTCTGAACGATACCATCCCCTGAGCTGGGGTCGTGGACTGAATAAAAGAAGCAAGGGAGCTGAGCACCAGCGTTTTTCTCTGTCTGCTTCCTGACTGTGGATACAGTGTGACCAGCTACCTCAAGCAATGGGCTGTGCCTTTAAACTGTGAGCCTAGCAAAAGCTTCCTCTCTTAAACTGCTTGTCAGGTCAAAGCAAGGAGAATGAAACTATTAAAAGCCTCTAAGGTTGCCCGGGGTGGTGGTGGTGGTGCATGCTTTTAATCCCAGCACTAGGGAGGTAGAGGCAGGCAGATCTCTGTGAGTTCGAGGTAATCCTGGTCTAGAGTTCTAGGGCAGCCAGGGCTACACAGAGAAATCCTGTCTCGAACCCCCTCAAGTGAGCCTCCCCCAAAAGAATCCTCTAAGGTTAGCAGTTCACAGGAAGAAAGGGCAGAAGCCAAGAAAAGCCTGCTGCTTCAGGCACCCTGACCTAGGCCTATTCCTAACAGAAGTTCTGAAAAACCAGTCAGACCAGGGGTAGGTAAGTTAATATGCCTACAACACGGACCCAGGGGGCTCCCCACCTCCCCGGATATTCCCACTCCACTCATCCCCAGCCAATCAGTTCCCAGAAAGCTTTTCTTCTCACCTCCTCTTGACCTCCCATCCTATATCAGAATGCAAGAGACAAGTGCATGGCTTTGCCATGCAAAAACCCTGTGTCACTCCAACCCCTCTTTCCACCAAGGTCCCCAGCCTTAGTGGACTCAGGGCCTTAGTGGACTTAGCAGACACAGAAAGGGGCGGGGCCCTGTCCATAAGAAGGGGGTATGCAAACAAGTGGTAAAGTTTGAAAAGTTAGGAACTCCAGAAAAGTTCCCAATCCAGGGGAACCCACGTGAAGGAGCATGCCTGTGTGTGCTCGTGCACATGCATGCACACTTGTATCTAGTATACTTGTATCTAGTGACCTTCATTCCAGCTCAGTGCCCCCCACTTCAAAGGACTTCAGAGCCCTTCAGGACTTTTTTGTCCAGGTTGTCTTTCCCGTTCACCACAATCCTCACCATCTGCCGGGTTTCCGGAGCCCCGACTCTCCAGGGTTACTCCTGGATGTCATCCAAGATCCCCAGATCAAGCTCCTCAACCAGACCAGCTAGCCCCCCCCCCCCCCCCCCGCCCCAAGACCGGCCAGTAGCTACTGAACCAAAACAAAGTGCTAATGCCACCCACTGAAGCTGAGTAAGAGAGCTGATCCTCGCTGGTACCTGCACCTCCTCTTTCCCTCCTTATGTCCACATGAGGCACCCTCAAATCCAACAACCCGCGGGATGAGTTGCCCCACCCACCTCGGGGGCAGCAGACTTAGGAGATAGGCACCCAGTCAGTCTCTATTTGCAGACGAAACAGACTGGACCGTAGCCCCCAAATGTCACAAAGTCGGCGTTAGGGCGCCAATACAGGGTGCTTCCCTCCTCTACTTCCCTATAGGGGGTTACCTAGGATCCGTCTCCTGCCTTGGTAGGAGTGGTGACAGCCCTTCTTGGAAGGTGTCTCTTCGGGAGATGGAGGCGGCTCCCGCCCAGCTCCCGCCCCTGAACTGGAGGAGGCGGCGCTGGCACCTTCCAAAGGTGCAGCGCAAGTCGTCTCCGGCCCGCCCCCTCCCACGCTGGAGTCTATGCCCACTCGGGGTTGGGGAGAAGAGTCAAGCCATCCGTGACGTGACGCGGAGGCCCAGGCCGGTACGGGGGGACCTAGGGGCCTGGAAGATCCAGCTCGTGCAGCTGCAGCTCCGACCCATCCAAAGACAGGCCCGGGAGCCCCGCGATCGCCCCACGACCACTCGAGGCCTCCAGCGCCCGGGCATCCAGGACGGCCAGGCTCGCCGCTGCCACCGCCCCCAGCGCGCGCGTCCCGCCCGCGCGCACCTGCCGCGTCCGCGCGCCCCACTCACCGCGCGCGCGCCTGAGACCCGGCCAAGCCGGAGCGAGACACGGACTCGGGGGCGGGGGCTGTGACCACCGGGGACCCCCCCGCACTACACAAAGTGACGGCCGCGAGCTGCGCGACGGCGGAGGAGGCGGCGGCGGCGCGTGGGTACCGGAAGTGCCGCCCGCCGGCCCCGCCTTGTCCGCGCCCACGGGGGGGGCACTTCCGGTCATGGGGCATCACCACGGAGTTCAGAGTGCAGATATTGGGACTGCCGCGACGACCCTCCATGTGCGTGGAGGATGCTCGTGGCTACTCATGGTGAGCATCCCTGGACTCCCTGTTCCTCTCCGCTGCAAGAGACCCCTGCCCACCCTTGGAGATGTCCACGACGTCAAGCCCCAGCGAGCATCCTTTCCTTCCAGACCACGGCCTAGGTCCCCCGCGGTGCGTGTCAGGACGTGTCCGGAGCCCGTCCCCCTGGTCACAGGTCTCTTCGTGGAGCTCACGGTGTAGAGAAGGGTGCTGGCCCCTTGAGGATATCCAGGCAGCGGTGCTTGTCCGACCCTGACATGGGCAAGGGTGTGACCAGGAGGTTGACCCCTCTTTGATGACCCACAGCTCCACCACACTGCCTTCTGGCATCGCTTGTGTGTGCAGGGTGCTGACAAAGGTGTGGCAGAGGGTCAGCCTGTTCGAGCCATGAGGGGTTCCTCTGGGCTATAGCATTCAAATGAACAGAAGGTTGTAGTTCGAGGCCACACTTGATTACTCTTCTGACTTGTCATCCCCGGGCCTTGCAATGGCCTTAGACAAGTGGAGCCTTGACAGTTCCATGATATATCCATGGCTATTTTGGGCAGTGCTCTGCTGCCCTACACAGGTCACCTATGTTCTGAAGTCCCTGGATCCTGAGCCTGCTGGCCACCTAAGTCTGGAGCTGAGTGCCCCAGGTACCAGGTCTAGCCTCACCAGGTCTAGCCTCTGCCCCCTCCCTCTTCTTCAGCCTCCTGTCACTTACATTGAGAAGACTTTGTGAAATGCTTGTGCTTTTCTTGATAGATCATGTAGCCTGGATGCTTAGGAATAAGGGCCCAGCTGGCTCTCTGGCTGGCTTTCTACCCGTGGGTTCTTTAGGAACCAAAACCTCACCCCTGTTTGCCTGTATACATGCAGGCACAGAAGGAAGGAAGGTCTTGTCTCTCGTTTCCCTGGGATGTGTGTTCCCATGTGTGCACGTGAGCTATCTCCGTGATGACACTCTTACACGCCCTGGCTTTTTACACAGACTGATTACCTAGCAAATCGCCTTCTTCCTTGCAGGTGATGGGTGTGTATACCCCCACCATGTGCCATGCTTTCCTCAATCCCTGTATTCTCAGGCCCTGTTGTCAAGTGGGCAGGGCACAAGGGGGAAGCAGATCTTAAAACAGGAGCCATGATTATAAAAATCATGCAGTCCAACATGGCGGTGCAAGCCTGAAGCCCCAGCTACTCTGGAGGATCATGAGTTCAAAGCTACAGGGTTGGGGAGGTCTGGAGAGATGGCTCAGAGGTTAAGAGCATTGCCTGCTCTTCCAAAGGTCCTGAGTTCAATTCCCAGCAACCACATGATGGCTTACAACCATCTATAATGAGATCTAGTGCCCTCTTCTGGCATGCAAGCATACATGGAAGGAATGTTGTATACATAATAAATAAATAAATAAATCTTTAAAAAAAATCACTAGCGAGGCTGGGGGTGTGAACCAGTGATAAAGTGCTTACCCAGCTTGCTTACCCATCCCTAGCTCCTTCAAAATCAAAACAAAACAGATAAGACATCAGTATTCCCTATAATGTGAAGGACCCCAACTCGTTTTAACCACAGTCATACCGTTCTTGCAAAGGATGAACAGATAACAAACCTAGTTCAGGGCCTCCGGAGTGCTGAACAAATAACAGGCTTAGTTCAGGGCCTCCGGAATGCTGAGCAAAGATACCTGAGGTTAGAGCAAGGACAGCCTTATCTGGCTGCAGGACAGGAGATTTATGGACTGGCCTGAGTAGGAACAAAGACTTCAAGAGAGGATTGCGAGGCCTGAGTCACGTATAGAGCGGGGCTCGTCATGAGTCAGGGCCTGTGCAATCAGACATCTGGTCGCCAGCCAGGGAAGGGGGGACAGGATAAGGGAAACAGTAAAACGCTGAATAGTCCCCTCATTGTTATTTAGGTTAAGAATTTACCACCCTGCATCTTGTTTCTGTAAACCTCGCTTTTTGCTCTCCTATAAGAACCCCTCACCCACAACCTGCGGGCGCGCAAGTCCTTCGAGAGACTTTGTCGCCCCAGGTACCTGCGTATCCAATAAACCTCTTGCTGTTTGCATCCGGCTGCGTGTTTTCGACTGATCTTTGGGCACGGGGTCTCTCCCGAAGGAAGACGCCCTCGGGAGTCTTTCAAATGGATGGTTGGAATTAGAGTGGAATTTGAGGTCACTATTTGAGGAGAAGGGAATAAAGAAAACAGGTGTATTTAGCTCACAAGCTCACAGTTTTGGAGACTGGAAGTTTGAACAGCCTGGCACAGACTCTGGTGAAGGATCCCTGCTACCTCAGACTGTCAGGGGAGTGTGTACGCATACGCTGATACCACTTTTTTTATTTTGTTTATTTGAATGACTCTTGACATGGCGTGTTGGCTAATCATGGTGCTCGTCAAGTTGAGGCACTTGGAAGAAGAGCTCTCAGTTGAGGAATTGCCTCCGTCGGGTTCTCCTGTGGGCCTGTGGGCATGTCTCTGCATTTTCTTGATTGCCAATTGGTGTTGGAAGGCTCAGCCCACCGTGGGTGGTGCCACCCCTAGGCAGATGGGCCTGAACTGTGTAGGAAAGGTAGCTGAGCAAGAAAGTAAGCAGTATCCCTCCACGGTTCCTACTTTGGTTCCTGCCTTGAGCTTCCTCCCTTGGCGATGGATGGTAACCTGTCAACCAGAATAAACCCTCTCCTTCTAAGATGCCCTGGTGAGAGTGACCACAGCATCAGGAAAAGTAGCCAGAGCAGATAGCCTCACTGTGTAGCCTAGGCTAGCCTTGACCTCGAGATCCTCCTGCCAGAGCAGATTTAATCTCACTATGTAGCCCAGGCTAGCCTTGACCTCGAGAGCCTCCTGCCAGAGCAGATAGTTTCACTGTGTAGCATAGGCTAACCTTGACCTTGAGATCCTCCTGCTAGAGCAGATAGTCTCACTCTGTAGCCCAGGCTAGCCTTAACTTTGAGAGCCTCCTGCTCCCACCGCTAGGATTCCGGGTATGCTTCCACTTACCCGTCCACTGTCACCTTTGACATGAGATGAACGTCGATATGCCCAAGGTTTGCCTATCGCCTGCCAGACTAGAACCCAAGGAAGGGGACCGGAGCACGTCTCACTCTATGGGAGACAAAAGCCGGTGATGGGTTTCAGAGGAAGAGGAAAGGTGGTTGAGCCCGCCCATATCATGGACTGGTCCAACTGCCACCAGATGCACACTGAGCTAGAGGAGAGAGGGAATTGGCAGCCTGCCCGTGGACTAGACCTGCCCAGGCCTGTGCACCCCAAGAGAACAGAAGCAAGAGAAACAGATGTGGGGCTGGGGAGATGGCTCCCTGGTAAGGGCTTGCCGTGCAAGCACAGAGGCCTGAGTCTCATCCTGAATACCCACATAGAAGCCAGACCTGGTGGTGCATGCTTGTACTCCTCATGCCGGAGAAGCAGGGATAGGAGGATCCCTGGGGCTCGCTGGGTGATACCCAGACCCCAGTAAGAGACTCTGACTCAAAAAAAAAAAAAGTGGGGACTGGAGAGATGGGTCAGGGAGTAAGGACTGCACTGTCCTTCCAAAAGACCTAAGCTCATTCCCAGCACCCACATCAAGTGGCTCACAACCACCTGTAACTCCAGCCCCACGGGAACGCACACTGCTGATCTCTGTAGGCACTGCCCTCACACACACACATGCACGCATGCACACACACACACACACACACACAATTAAAGATATTAAAATCTTTTAAATTTTTTTTAATATTTATTTATTTATTTATTATGTATACAATATTCTGTCTGTGTGTGTGCCTGCAGGCCAGAAGAGGGCACCAGACCCCATTACAGATGATTGTGAGCCACCATGTGGTTGCTGGGAATTGAACTCAGGACCTTTGGAAGAGCAGGCAATGCTCTTAACCTCTGAGCCATCTCTCCAGCCCCAAAATTTTTAAAATTAAATAAAGTGATGGCTCCCAAGGAAAGACACCCAAAGTTTCTTTCTGACCTCCACAGGAACATGAGGAACATGCAAACACATGAACATGTATGCACACACAAAAATAAACTCTAGGGCCTGGGGATTTGGCTCAGTGGTAGAGCACTTGCCCAGCAAACACAAGGCCCTGGGTTCTATCCTCAGCTCTGAAAAATAAAATAACAAAAAAAGACCCAAAAACAACCAAAATAAGGTAAATAAACTCTATAGTGTGGGCGGGATGATACCTCCACTGGAGAACAGCTGTCCCTCCATCCTGGGCTCAGACTGCTGCACAGTGTCACCAGCAGACATAAAGTGCTGGGAGTGGGTGTCACAAAGCAGTGAAGGTCACACAGCCCAAACCTTCAGGGAATCAGATGAACCCAAAAGCTGTGACTGACCACACACACACACACACACACACACACACACACACACACGCACGCAAAGGACTGAGACGGCAGAGTCAGGTGGGTCCCTGTTCCTCTCTGACACAGCTAGTGCTCACCCCAGCCTAACAGGCCAGAGAATGGGACACAGTAGGCCCTGGGTGAGAGCCCCAGGTGGGAGCTCGGGGTGATTCAGGGAGCCCTAGCAGGGTGGGCAGCAGACAGGTCATGGGGGCATGATGTGGCACTCGGGGAGCAGCAAGAAGGCATCTAAAAGCTGTTGAGGTGGTGCAGGGGCCAAGTGGACAATCCCTGCCATGCAAGCAAGCAGACCTGAGTTCAGCTCCTCAGCACCACAGACGGTCAGACACGGCGGCACGTGCATGTAATTCCAGCACGGGAAAGTGAAGATAAAAGGCTCTCTGGGGGCTTGCTGGCAGTCAGTCCAGACAAACCAGCAAACTCGACGTTGTCTTAAATAAGCAGAGAAGAGGAAGAGGAGGAAGAAAACAATGGAGGAAGACGAGAGGATCGCTGGAGCTCAGTGATCAGCCAGTCCAGCTGAGTAAGTGAGCTCCAAATTCAGTGAGAGACCCTGCCTCAAACACTAAGGTGGAGCCTGCGCAAGGGGACCCAGCCTTGGCCGCTGGTCTCCACATGGGCGGCACACACGCGTGAGCGCGCCTGTGAGAGCGCAGATACACACAGAGAAGACTTCAAGGGATAAAGTGACAGGCTGTGAAGACGAAACCTGCTCAACAAGAACCAGACCCCTCTTTAGGACCCCGAGTGTCCCAGGTCTGCGATGTGGTCCGTTGACACCCGCATGAGCAACGGACTCCATCTTCCCTTCAGATCGTGTTTCCTGCCCCAGTCCTCTTCAGCATGTCCACCTCTGCCCTCTGCTGCCCTGCCCTGGCAATCAAATCCATTGTAGCATCCCCACTGAGAGTGGCTGGGAGGCCCGTTGGGAGTGGCTGGGAGGCCCGCTGGGAGGGAAAGGAGGGCCAACAGCCCTTTTCTTGGCCGGTATGGAGAAGGTGACAGAGGGCCCACCAGAGAGGGTGGGACCAATTCCAGGCCTCTGCAAAGAAGCAGAAAGGAACAGGCAGTGGTGGGGGATCTTGCCTGAAGACAGAGAAATGTCCAAGGGACCTCTGTACTTCTGTGCCACCTTTATCCAGTCGTAGCAGAAATCTTGTCCAGTTTATCCGGACGCTTCACCTTCAGTATCTGGTGAAACTCTCCCACCACCCCGAAGTGGTGATTGCTAGTTTGTCACCCTGCCTCCACAAGTACCATCGCTGGTCTGTTGACACCTGCCCCACCCCCAGCTCCTTGACAGTATAGTCTGTGTTGTGTTCCTAATTAAGCTGGTTCTATCCCCAGATCTCTGTCCCCTGAGTTAAATGTGAATTTCGCACTTTAACATTCTGTGTGTGTGTGTGTGTGTGTGTGTGTGTGTGTGTGATGGACACACAGTGTGTGCCCGTGCTCAGAAGCCACAATAGGATGTTGGTTGTTCTACTCTAGCACTCTGGCTTATTCCCCTGAGACAGGAGCTTTCCCTGAATCTGGAGCTAAGTTGGTAGCCATCAAGCCCCAGCAATCCTCCTGTCTCCACTCCTTATGGCTCTGGGGTTACAGGTACATGCACGGCCATATTCTGCTTTTATGTGGGTTCCAGTCATTCGGTTTCTAACGCTTGTGTAGCAAGTGTTTTTACTCAATGAATCATTTCCCTGTGTGTGTGAAAGAGACAGAGACACAGAGAGAGAAGATCCATTGTAGCTAAGGCTGATGTAACTGCCCCCACTTCCTGAGTGCCAGAATCCCAAGCATGTGCCGTTGTACCCAGTTTATGAGGTGTTGGAGATCAAACCCCAGGCTCCTTACATGCCAGATAAGTCCTCACCAACTGAGCTACATCCTGCTCACAAGCACTATAATTTCTTTTTCCAGCTGGCATTGCAGAGGCTGGAGAGACGGCTCAGTGGTTAAAAGTATTTGCTGCATTTGCAGAGGAGTCAGCTATGGTTCCCAGTACCCATATGGTGGCTCAAACCATTTGTAGTTCCGGTTCCTGGTGATCCAGTGCTCTCTTCTGACTTCTACAGGCACCACGCATGCTCATGGTGGACAGACACACATGCAAACAACACACTCATATACAAAAAATAAATAGATCTAACAAGCAGGTTTAATAAATGGGCATACAGTTGTCTGTCCAATCTGGATACGTGGGTCAGCACTCCCCTGTGCCAGGCTTCTTGCTTCCCTGTGCCAACCCTGGAAACTGAGCTGGTGTGGACATTTGTTACCAGCTGCCTGGAAGATATGGGTTTAGACCAAGGGATCGGGAAAGGACACTCTCCAAACTGATAAGCTGCCTGCGAGTTGTGCTCCCCTGCAGCTATCTGTGAGTCACTTCTACTCCTGCAAGTAACCCCTCACCCATATGCCTGTAAGTAGCTCCAATAAAACTCA
The DNA here is from genome assembly GCF_982192425.1 of Myodes glareolus. Lineage (NCBI taxonomy): Eukaryota > Metazoa > Chordata > Mammalia > Rodentia > Cricetidae > Myodes > Myodes glareolus. The sequence goes on along the minus strand of NC_142027.1, from coordinate 101,819,394 downwards.
CAGGTTCCCTAAGTTGGACTTTGGTGGTCCGTCTCAGTCCGAGTAGACGTATGTGTTGTGTCTCCCCAGGAAAAGTTTTGTCGCACAGCATAATTGGCGCCTGGATAGAGACACTGTAGGAGATGAGTTGGGTAGGAGCGCATGCACGGTTCTGGCTACAGGTAACAAGCCATGCAACCAAGACGGTTGCTAAGCAGCCTGAGGGGGCAGCATCTGCCGGGGAAATCCCAATAGAGTTGTCCTTTCCTGTCCAGTGTGTATTAGTGTACCTTTGTACATGATGGGGGTTGCATGGTTCTTGCTATAGGGAGTGAGACATGCAACTAAGGATGAGGCCTCAGGGTTAGGAGTGTCCATGGGAGAAATCCCAGCATGGTAGTCTTTGACTGTGTGGTACAGGGTGGAATGCCCACTTGATGAGTGGGGTCCACCGTGTGAATATGGAGATTCCCTGACAACAGTTAATGGTTTAGAGGAAAGTTTTCAGTCTTTGAGATTAGTGCACAAGAGTCGGGATTATGGGCAACAGCGGCAGAGGTTGCCTGGCCACTGTTGTGCAGTTAGGAACACATCTGGAACAGCTGCCAAGCCGGGGCTTAGCTCTGAAGGAGCAGCTGCAGTGAGAGAAGGAAATGCAGCGGAATCCTCCACATTAGCCTCTGATCTGGCGTGTAGATTAGATAAACAAGACAGGGAGATGGAGGTGTTGACTTGTCTCTTCTTAAGGCTTGGGGGCCAGAAGAAAAAGAGAACCAGGAATGTAGAATCCAGGGAAGGTTCAGAGAGTGAGGAGGAAGAGGAGGAGGAGGGAGAGAGGGGGAGGAGGAGGAGAACATCACAAAAGAAATAGAAGATACCTCTCAGGTCCAAGCTTTAATAGAAAAGGGGGATCTATGATCCATCATGTGGATTGGGGCATTACCAATGTCCAGGGTGGTAATCATGGAATAATCGGCACTCTGAGCTACTGGAACCAGGGAAGACTTTTAAGCAAGCAATGAAGGAGCCTGTCGTTACCTGGCTTCCGAGGCTGTGGGACATGGGGGTGAACGGGATCAGTATGCCTGCTGTCGAGGCAAGAAAAGTGAACCCATCCCTCCTTAAGGAAAAAGCTGAGACAGTACGAGGGAACTGACTTACCAGAGTCACTGGGAACATTTGGTTATTTCCATCTGAAGTCCCCATAAATATCAGGGGTTGGAAGACCAGGAGGTGCAGATGCTATTGAGGGAACTAAGAATAAGAGAAGCTGTGCTTGAACCCCATGGGGGTTAAGGAAAAGGCTGCCAGCTGGCGCCTCGAGGCTGGCATGGAGCTTTAGTGCCTTTGCTGAGTCTGCTGGTATGGGGCAAGATGTTTATAAAGCAGGAAAGGCTTTGGCAGACCTCAGTGACTCAGACCAGCCTGTGAAGAGAGTCTGTAAAGTGGGAAGCAACCTAGAGGACTTAGTAAAATGGTAACGTGGAGGAAGATGTCTGTCTGGGTTACTTAAAGACAAATGTGGCAAGATTTGTGTCGACAGGCTAACAGATTGGATACGAAAACAGGATCTATCCCTCTGTTGCTTACAAGAAACACACCTCAACCTCAAAGACAGACATCCAGACATCCCCTGTTGGGTCCCTAGAGGACAGGCCTTCGCACCCCAACTTGATCTGTTTTGCACTCTTGTGGTTGGTTGTTCCGAAAACAAGAGCAAAAACAAGAACAAAACAATCTGTTGTTTTCAGCAATGTTTCTAAAGATGTTTACCCCTACAGTGATGAGCTTCTTGCTTTTGCTGGCTCGGCCTCCCCTGCTGAGGGCTATATATACTGTGTGAGAAAGTGGAATAGAGGCTTGTCTACAGAATCTGAAGTTGTGCTGTGTGTTAATCCCGACATCCCTCACTCAGAGAGCTACAGTTGCCATGCTGGCGCGGCATCGCCTCAGAGTAAAGGGTTGGGAAAAAAAATTTCCAAACAAATGGACCTAAGAAACAAGCTGGTGTAGGTATCTTAATATCTAACAAAATAGACTTCAAACTAAAATCAACCAAAAGAGACAAAGAAGGTCATTTCATATTAGTCACAGGAAAACTTCATCAAGAGGAAATCTCAATACTGAACATCTATGCCCCAAATACAAGGGCACCCTCATATGTAAAAGAAACACTCTAAAGCTTAAATCCCACATTAAACACCACACACTAATAGTGGGAGACTTCAACACTCCACTCTCACCAGCACAGGTCAGTCAGACAAAAAATGAACAGAGAAATAAGGGAATTAACAGATGTTATGACTCCAATGGACTTAACCGACATCTATAGAACATTCTATCCAAACATAAAAGAATATACATACCTTCTTCTCAGCACCTCATGGAACCTTCTCAAAAACTGACCACATACTTGGTAACAAAACAAACCTCAACAGATTAAAAAAAAATGGAATAACCCCATGTATCTTATCGGATCACCATGGCTTAAAATTAGAATTCAACAGCAACACTAATTCCAGAAATCCCACAAACACTTGGAAATTAAACAATGCTCACCTGAAGCATAAAAGAGTCAAGGAAGAAATAAAGGAGGAAATTAAAGACTTCCTAAAATTCAATGAAAATGTCCACACAACATATCCAAAGGGACACAATGAAAGCAGTGTTAAGAGGAAAGTTCATAGCACTAAATGCCTACATAAAGAAGCTGGAAAAATCCCATACTAGTGAATTAATAGAACATTTGAAAACTCTAGAACAAAAAAAAAGCAAACTCACTAAGGAGAACTAGATGGCAGGAAATAATCAAATTGAGAACTGAAATTAACAAAATAGAAACAAAGAAAACAATACGAAGAATCATTGAGACAAAGAGTTGGTTCTTCAAGAAAATCAACAAAATAGACAAATCTTTATCCAAACTAACCAAAAAGCAGAGAGAGACTACTTAAATTATCAAAATCAGAAATAAAAAGGGGGGGCATAACAACAGATACAGAGGAAACCCGGAAAATCATTAGGTCATATTTCTAAAACCTGTACTTCACAAAATTGGAAAACTTAAAGGAAAAGGACAACTTTCTGGATAAATATCACTTACCAAAATTAAATCAAGGCCAGATAAGCAAATTAAATAGACCTATAACTGCTAAAGAAATAGAAACAGTCATCAAAAGTCTCCCAATTAAAAAAAAAAAAACAACAGCACCAGATGGTTTCAGCTCAGAATTCTACAAGATTTTCTTTTCTTTCTTTTTTCTTTCTTTCTTTCTTTCTTTCTTTCTTTCTTCCTTTCTTCCTTTCTTTTTTCTTTCTTTCTTTCTTCTTCTTTTTTTTTGGTTTTTTTTTTTTTCGAGACAGGGTTTTTCTGTAGCTTTGAAGCCTGTCCTGGAACTAGCTCTTGTAGACCAGGCTGGTCTCAAACTCCCAGAAATCCGCCTGCCTCTGCCTCCCAAGTGCTGGGATTAAAGGCGTGCACCACCACCACCCTGCTATCTACAAGATTTTCAAAAAAGAACTAATACCAACACTCCTCAAATTGTTCCACACAATAGAAACAGAAGGAACATTGCCAAACTCATTTTATGAGGCTACAATTACCCTGATACTCAAACCATATAAAGACATTAATAAGAACAAGAATTACAGACCAATCTCACTCATGAACATTGATGCAAAAATTCTCAATAAAATACTGGCAAATTTGAATCTAAGAACACATCAGGACCATCATCCACCATGATCAAGTAGGCTTCATCCCAGAGTGCAGGGATGGTTCAACATACGAAAATCTGTCAATGTAATCCACCATATAAACAAACTGAAAAATAAAAACCACATGATCATCTCATTAGATGCTGAAAAGCCTTTGACAAAATACAACATCCGTTCATGATAAATAAGGTCTTGGAGAGAGCAGGGATGCAAGAAACATACCTAAACATAATAAAGGCAATATACAGCAAGCCAATAGCCAACATCAAACTAAATGGAGAGAAATAGCGATCCCACTGAAATCAGGAACAAGATAAAGTTGCCCACACTCTCCATATCTATTCAATATAGTTTTTGAGGTTCTAGCTAGAATAATAAGACAACAAAAGGAGATCAAGGCGATATAAATCGGAAAAGAAGTCAAACTCTCACTATTTGCTGATGATATGATAGTTTACATAAGCAACCCCAAAAATTCTACCAAGGATCTTCTACAACTCATAAACACTTTCAGTAGTGTAGCATGATACAAGATTAACTCAAAAAAAATCACTATCCCTCTTTTACACAGATGATAAATGGGCTGAGAAAGATATCAGACAAACACCACCCTTCACAATAGCCACAAATAGCAGAAAATATCTCAAAGTAACTCTAACCAAACAAGTGGAAGACCTGTATGGCAAGAACTTTAAATCTTTAAAGAAAGAAATTAAAGAAAATACCAGAAAATGAAAAGATCTCCCATGCTTTTGGGTAGGTAGGATTAACATAGTAAAAATGGCAATCTTACCAAAAGGAATATACGGATTCCATGCAATGCCCATCAAAATCCCAGCAAAATTCTTCACAGATCTCAAAAGAACAGTACTCAACTTTATATGGAAAACCAAAAAACCCAGGATAGCCAAAACAATCCTGTACAAGAAAGAAACTTTTGAGAGCATCACAATCCCTGACTTCAAACTCTACTACAGAGCTACAGTCCTGAAAACAGCCTGGTATTGGCATAAAAACAGACAGGAGGACCAATGGAAGCCAATCAAAGACCCAGATATTAATCCAAACACCTTCGAATACCTGATTTTTGACAAAGAAGCAAAAAATATAAAATGGAAAAAGAGCATATTTAACAAGTGTGCTGGCATAACTGGATACCAACATGTAGAAGAATGAAAATAGATCCATATCTATCGCCATGCACAAAACTCAAATCCAAATGGATCAAAGACCTCAACATAAAGTCAACCACACTGAACCTCACAGAAGAGAAAGTGGGAAGTACACTTGAATGCATTGGCACAGGAGATCACTTTCTAAATAGAACCCCAGTAGCACAGATACTGAGAGAAATAATTAATAAATGGGACTTCCTGAAACTGAAAACCTTCTGTAAAGCAAAGGACAAGGTCAACAAGACAAAACAACAGCCTACAGAATGGGAAAAGATCTTTACTAACCCCACATCAGACAGAGGATTATCTCCAAAATATACAAAGAACTCAAGAAATTGGTCATAAAAGAACAAATAATCCAATAAAAAATGGAGTACAGACCTAAACAGAGAACTCTCAACAGAGGAATCTAAAATGACTGAAAGACACTTAAGGAAATGTTCAACATCCTTAGTCATCAGAGAAATGCAAATCAAAACAACTCTGAGATTCCCTCTTACACCTGTAAGAATGGCCAAGATCAAAAACACTGATGACAACTTATGCTGGAGAGGTTGTGGGGTAAAGGAAACACTCTTTTATTGCTGATGGGAGTGCAAACTGGTCCAGCCCCTTTGGCTATCAGTATGATGATTTCTCAGAAAATTAGGAAACAATCTTCCTCAAGACCCAGAAATACCACTTTTGGGTATATACCCAAAGGATGCTCAATCATACCACAAGGAAGTGTGCTCAATTATGTTCATAGCAGCATTGTTTGTCATAGCCAGAACCTGGAAACAACCTAAATGCTCCTCAACCGAAGAATGGATAAGGCAAATGTGGTACATTTACACAATGGAGTACTAAACAGCAGAAAAAATAATGATATCTTAAAAATTTGCAGGCAAATGGATGGATCTAGAAAACATCATATTGAGTGAAGTAATCCAGACACAGAAAGACAAATATCATATATACTCGATCGTAAGTGGCTTTTAGACATAGAGCAAAGAAAACCAGCCTACAATTCACAATCCCCAAGAACCTAGACAACAATGAGGACCCTAAGAGAGACATACATGGATCTAATCTACATGGGAAGTAGAAAAAGACAAAATCTCCTGAGTAAATTGTGAGCATGAGGACCATGGGAGAAGGCTGAAAGGTAGGGGAGAAAAAAGGGTGGGAGCAAAGGAAAATGTAGAGCTTAATAAAATCAATTAAAAAAAAAAGAAGAAGAAGAAGATTTGTGTCAAGCTGGAGTTCCCAAGGAGAAAACGGATAGGAAGCCAAATTGTGTGCTGAGGAGCTTCCGGAAGGCTGTAGATCCCGATGAGCAGTTTGTAGAAGATATCGCTGATAGCGCAATACAAGCAAAGACTGTCAAGCCTGTGCCGGGATAACATGCCCCCGGACTAAGGAGGGTACATTTCCCGCCAGCAAGAGGTTATGGTAGGGGTGGAGCTAGTTTCACCGATCAAGAACTCCCCCAAGAGTCAGGTATGGTGAATGGGGAGGCTACAGCTACAATGGCAACCCAAGGCCTCTCTGAGGGAGGGAGCCATCCAGTACAGCAGCGGAGAGCAGGGTCACATTCCCCTTCCGCCCGGAGTGGGTCTGAGCAGATTAACTTGAAGCCCACTGAGTTTATCAGGGGTGGAGAAATGTGGGAAGGCCCCGCGGAAGACCTCCAGGATATGGTAATGTGCAGGCTCAGAGAGAACCACTAACGATCACAGGAAGCTAATTATATCAGCTCTTATTCACGCATCGTACCCGACCTTGATCTGTGGAGGGAGCAACTGATACAAATGGACGGAATGGCCGTGCGGATGTTTGACTCCAGTACATTCTTGGTTGTTAACCCCTGGGGTCGCCTGACCCTTGCTGAGAACAGACGTCAGTAACTTCCCCAGTGCCTCACCAAGGTTATCTTTGTCATGTTCAGGATGCAACCTTGACCCGCATTCTCTGGAAAAGGTTTGGTTCTATGGATGACGTGATGCTAACCTCCGAGTGTTTCGCAGATCTGGGAACCACCAGAGACAACCAGATGCCATGGTATTTCTACATAACTTCCAACCCTACAGGGCTGGGCTAATTAAAAGAGGGGAAAATCCAAGAGATACAGTAGTACATGGGTGGAAATGGCCAGAGGCTCTAAGGTTCTTGAATGACAACCCTACTGCCAGGGGTGGGCTGCCTTCCTGTGGATTGTTGGCCAGGGAAACCCCTGAGGTCCCTCAAGCCATAAAGGCTGTGGCGGCTGTCGTTGGTTGTACACCAGAACCAGACGGTAGAGCCTTTGCTGAAGACACTGCATTGTGCGTGAACGTGGAGAAATTAAAAGCTGGGACCAAACTGGAAACTCCTACCTTGCTGCCTCCACCACGCTTAGCAAGCCTGGGCATCTTGCTGTAATGGAACAGTGCTTTAGAAACCGCACTGTATTTGTTTTTATGGCTGTCTTCTCCTTCCCTCGAGTGACACTGGTCCTCTATCTACACTATTTTGATTGTCTTTTTCTTTTTAATATAAAGTGCCACTATGTAGCCCATGCTAGCCTTCATGCTATGTAGCCCATGCTAGCCTTCATGCTATGTAGCCCATGCTAGCCTTCATGCTATGTAGCCCATGCTAGCCTTCATGCTATGTAGCCCATGCTAGCCTTCATGCTATGTAGCCCATGCTAGCCTCCAACGCTGGATCCCCCTTCAGCATCCCAAGTGCTGGGATTACAGGCGTGAACTGCCATGTCTCGCTGGCTTCCTCCCTCCTTTCATGAGACAAGAGCTTGCTATGTAGCCCAGGTTAGCCTTGGATTCACTGTCCTCCTGCATCTGCTTTCCAAATGCTGGGATTACAAGTGTATGCCACCACATCTGGAAAAATTCCTTAAAAAAAAATTCTCTGGTCTCTGCCACTGGCTTTCATTTTCTCCAACAAGTGTGTCTTGGACAGGTCTCTTCTGCTTCCAGGATCAAGGGCAAAAATGGGACCTGAACACATGTGGTGGGTAATGGCATATGAACCGGGGTAGCCTCACGCCATTCGAGTTAAAGAATCACTTACTTCTGGACTGGAGAGATGACTCAGAGGGTAAGAGCACTGACTGCTCTTCCAGAGGTCCTGAGTTCAATTCCCAGCAACCACATGGTGACTCACAACCATCTGAAATGAGATCTGGTGCCCTCTTCTGGTCTGCAGCATATATGTAGGGAAAAAGCTGTATACATAATAAATAAATTTTTTAAAAAAGAATCACTCACTTCTAAAACTTTTGACTAAAACCAAAGGTAGGGACTGGCAGGATGGCTCAGTGGATAAGCCTGAGTGTGATCTCTGGGTCTGCTTGGCTGGTGGAAGGAGAAAACTGACCACACACAGGCTATGACACATACTAACTAATCAACTAACTAACCAAACAACTAACAAAATTAATTAATTTATTAATTAACTAACCATATAAATAAATAAACAAACAAGCTGCAGGTGGAGGGCTTAGGCAGACCCCTGTTGAACCAAGGAGCTGGAGGTCCCTAAATCTAGCTCACCCCTTCCTCATGAGCCCTGAGTCCTATAGAGGAATGTGTCTCAAACTTGTTCAGCCAGAGCTGCAAAGCTGGCTTAGTGGTTGAGATCACTTGCTGCTCCTCCAGCAGACCTGAGTTTGCTTCCCCAGCACCCACATCAGGCAGCTCTCAACCCGCTATAACCCCAGCTCCAGAGGATCTGACACTTCTGGCCTTTGTGGCAACACTTGTATCCATGTGTCCATACCCGTATGTGTCCATGAACGTACACGTGTGCATGCGTGCGCGCACGCACACACCCCTACACATAATTTAAAAGAATAAAGATAGACCTAAAATGTTTTCAGAGCCAGTGTGTTCATAATGTTGGCCTAGATACACACATTTTCATCCCTGGAAAGGTTTGTTCTGAGCTTGGGAGACAGCTCAGTCTGCAAAGGGCTTGTACACACATGAGGACCCCAGCTCAGATCCCCAGTACCCCAGAAGACAGGTGTGATAACACATTATCTCTGACCTTAGAGCTGTGGGTGATGCAGAGATAAGTGGGTTCCCAGGGCTCACTAGCCAGCTCGTCTAGCCAATGAGCGTCCTTAATGTTCAGTGAGAGACCCTGTCTCAAATAAATAAGGTGGTCAGGGCTGGTGATACGGCTCAGCGGGTAAAGATGCTTGTCACCCAAGCCAGGCTTCCTGAGTTCAAGCCCCTGAATCCTTATAAAGGAGGAAGGAGGGAATCAACCCCACAAAGTCCTCTGTGCACTGTGGCACATGCATCCTCCCGCAAACACATGCACACACACAGGTCGGTTCTAATCTCAGCGTGTGGTGGCACATGCCTGTAATCTTAGTGCTCAAGAGGCTGAGGCAGGAGAATTCCTGCAAGGTCAGGGATGACTTGGGCTACACTAAAAGAAAAATCTCACAAAAAGAGAATCCATAACTTGGGGTGTAGCTCATCTGATAGAGTGCTTGCCTAGCGTACACAATACCTTGGGTTCAATCCCCAGCACTGCATGTACTGAGTAGCTCAGCTGGCAGGGCACTTGCCTAGTGTACACAATACCTTGGGTTCGATCCAAGTACAGTGGTGCAAGCCTGTAAGCCCGGACCTTGGGAGGAGAATCAGAAGTTAGTTCTAGGCCATCCTCTGCTATAGAGGGAATTTGAGACCAGCCTGAGCTACACAAGACTCTGTTTTAAATGAACAAGAGAAGTTACAGGCAAGACGCAAAAATGCAAAGTTCGAATCACAAGCAGGACGCACGGGACTCTTCACTTTATTTTCCATGGTCTGTTTCTCACTTGCCAACACAGGTGTAAAGTTTGCCAGGCTGTGTTAATAAAGGAGAAGCAGGGAGGGCAGCGAAATGGCAAGGACCAAGCCGCCACAGTAGGTCAGCAGGTCACGTGGGGTAGGAAGTGGCTTGGGGGGGTTGGGGAGGGCCCTCTCCACCTGGCACACCTCCCCAGACGGTCCCTGCCCTATACGATTTGGTAAACATGGTTTACAGTCTTTCTGACACGTCCAGTCCTTGTCCCCAACATTCATCTCACATTTCAGTCAGGAGGTGAAGTCTCCTGTGACCAATCACCCCTACCCTATGGCCCGGCCGGAAGACTGTGGTCCCTGGGTCAAATGGGCACCACCTAAACAGCTTAGGCTAAGTGGGGACTACCCGGAAGTTCTTCCCAGGCTCCTTCCTTCTTGGAAATCTCTGCTTCAGCCACAGGCTCTTACAGCGGAGAACAGTAAGGAGGTACAGATGGCTTGGGAGCTTTGCAATGGAGGCCCAGAACCTGCTTCTAATGCCTGTAGGCTGGGCTCCTGAGGAAGGGAGGTTCGACCTTCCACCCAGAGCAGAACTTCCTGACTTTTATTTGCACATTGCCCCCGAGGCCACTGTGACCCTGTGTCTATGAACACAGGAATTTGCACCAGAACTATGTTCACCCTTCGGCCTTTCATTCCAACAAGTATTTTCAAGGTTTATGTCACTTATGAGAATTTATTGTCTGGACCAAGTTCACTGCATTGTGCAAGCCAGTTTCCTTTTTCCCCCCTCTTTTTTTTCTTTCTTTCTTTGTTTCTTTTTTGAGGCAGGGTCTCAGGTAACCCAGGCTCTCCAACTCACTATGTGGCTGAAGATTACCTTAAACATCTGATCCTTCGGCCTCTACCTCCCAAGTGCTGGGATTACATGTGCCACACACACGTTTATATGTTTCTATGATGCTAGAGATGAAACCCATCCTTGTGCTAGGCAAGCACTCTGCCAGCTGAGCTACACCATCTGCCCCCTTTTCAGTTCCTCCTTAAGTATTCAGAATGATCCATTCATTCCCCAGCTCCCACACACACTGCACATTTCATTGGCTGGTTGCTGTTTGGGCGTATCAAACCCAGGAGTTGTTTGCCACCAGGCAAGTTCTCAGTCCAGTTTTCCCAGGAAGGCGGCGGGAGAGGGGGGCGGAATCGGGGAGTAGTAGTCTTAGTAGTCTCTCTCACCCACATGGAGTTGCTCTCTTGTGCGTGGTTTAGAGGGAAGATTGAATCAGTGGACTTGGTGCATTGTGGGGGTAGGTCTGGGAAAAGATGGACGTCTTTCTTTTCTAAGGATAATTCAAGATACCCAGAAAGACCTCAAACTGGGGTTAAGATCATGACCTAGGGTCCTGGTGTGAGTGGCTCTCACACCACTCAGAGCTTCTTCCCAGATGCAGAAGCCTTTTTGGCCCTTGTGGAGACTCCTGAGGGCGCTTGCCTGGAGGAGCGCTGCAGGCCCAGACCTCTGGAGCGGCCTGACCCGTGCTGCAGTCGCTCGTGCTTGCGGATCTGCACCTTGTGCCGGAAGCGCTCGCCGCAGTCCTCGCACGCGTGGAGCCGCTCACCCGAGTGGGTGCGGCGGTGGCGCAGCAGGTTGGAGGAGACGCTGAAGCACTTGCCGCAGTCGCCGCAGACGTAGGGCCGCTCGCCTGTATGGGTGCGCTGATGCTGCACAAGCGCCGAGCTCTCGCTGAAGCGCTTGGAGCAGAAGGTGCAGGCGTAGGGCTTCTCGCCGGTGTGGATGCGCTGGTGGATCACCAGGTTAGAGTGTTGCGAGAAACCCTTGCCGCACTCGCTGCAGAGATGCGGCCTCTCTCCAGTGTGCGTGGCCTGGTGTCGCACCAAGTCCGTGCTGCGGCTGAAACCCTTGCCACACTCCCCGCAGATGGTGGGCCTGTCCCTGCCTCGTCGCTTCTTCCGCTGTTTTGTGGGCGTCAGAGCCTCACTCCGTGTGGTGCCTGTAATGGTCACCATAGTGGATGTGGCCACAGTGGGCAGTACCATGAGCTCTTGCAGCACCACATAGCCTGGAGGGGCCATCACGTAGGAGACTGGAGCTGATGCTATGCCACCTCCGGGAGTGGGAACCAGCTCCAGCTGCAGCTCTGGCTGCACAGAGGTCAGCTGCAGCTGCAGCTCCTGATGCTGGGCGCTCAGTTCCACCGGGGCCAGCTCCAAGTGTACCTCCTGTTGCTCCAGCTGCTGCAGCTGCTCCAGCTGCTGCTGCTGCTTCAGGTGCTGCTCCAGAAGATGCAGTTGCTCCTGCAGTTTTAGCTTCAGCTGCCGTTGTTCTCGCAGCTTCTCCAACTCCTGCCGCCGCTGCTCCAGCTCCTGCTCTGACCTTATGCCCAATGGCATAGGCTCCAGTTCCACATCTTCTTCCTCCTCTGGCTCCAGCGGAGGAGGCTGCAGCTGCTGCTGTTGCAACAACTGTTGCTGCTGCAACTGCTCTTGCTGCAGCAATAGTTGGTGCTGTATCTGGACCTGCTGCTGCTGCAGCAGTTGTTGCTGCAACTGTGCCTGCTGCTGCAGCAACAGCTGCTCTAGCTGTCCCTGTGGCTGCAGCAACAGTATCTGCTGTTGCAGTTGTTGCTGTTGTAATTGTCCCTGCTGTTGCAACAGTTCCTGTTGTTGGAGCAGCAGCTGCTGCTGTAACTGCTCCTGTTGATGCTGCTGCAACAGCTGTTGCCCTTGTAATTGCTGTTGCAATGCTTGTTCTTGCAACTGTTGCAGCAGCAATTGCTCATGTTGTTGCAGTAGTTGCTGCTGTTGGAGAAGCTGCTGCTGTGACTGTCGTTGCTCTTGCATTGGCTGCTGTAAAGGCTGCTGCTGCAGCAAAGCTTGTTCTTCTACTTGTTGCTGCAATAGCTGTTGCTGTTGCACATGCTGCTGCACAAGTTGTTCTTGTACTTGCTGCTGCTGCTGCAGCCGTTCTTGCTGCTGTAGTAACAGCTGTTGCTTTTGGCCTTGGGGCTTCATAATCATCCGCTGCTGCTGCTGCTGCTGCTGTAACAACTGTTGCTCTTGATGCTCCTGTCCAAGTCCTGAATGCTGCACCAGCTGCAGTTGTGGTTTTGGTTCCTGATGATGCTCGGACTGGAGGTTTTCCTGTAGTTTTTGCTGCAACTGAGACAGCTACTGTTGCCCATCTTGCTGCCGCTGCAATTCTAGTTGAGGTGCTAACAGTTGATGCTGAGGCTGCTGCTCTTGTAACTGCTTGTAACTGCTTGCTGCTGTTCTAACTGCTGCAGATGCAAGTCCTGTTGTCCTGGCTGCACCGCCCCAATGCTGTTACTGGCCCCTACTGGGGCTGCGAGTGCTGGCGGCTGCAGGCTGCTGCTCACCTCCTGAGCCTCTTCCTCCTCCTGGCTCTCACTCCCACCACTGCCACCTGTAGTGGAAATGGCAGGAAGCCAGGAGAGAAGGATCGATAGGCAGCAACCTGGACCACAAACCCCCAAAAGAATGTATTCAGGATCCACTAAGGGGCTCTTAGCAGGGACCCAAAAATGAGGGATTAAGTGGTAATGACGTCATGACAGACATTTTCAGAGTTTCATGGGTCACCGCATTCAGACCCCCTCTGAGCCTCCCTCATGCAAGTCTCATGCATTGATACCAAGCAGAGCTTTGGGCTCCTGGCACCATTCCCAAAGAGGTCTCTAGTACTGACTTCCTTCCTAAGTAGGAGAAACCAGATTTTGCAGTGGGTGAATTCTGACTCCATTTATGGTCATACTTTATTCATTCATTCATTTGTTTTTTGAGACGGGGTTTCTTTGTGTAGCCTTGGCTGTCCTGGAACTAGCTCTGTAGACCAGGCTGGCCTCGAACTCACAGAGATCTGCCTGCCTTTGCCTCCAAAGTGCTGGGATTAAAGGCGTGCGCCACCACGTTCCAGTGATGGTCACACTTTAAATAAGTGAAGTTTGCCTTGTCTATGAATAGAGGACATTTCTGTAAAGATACAGCAAGCCATTTCTAGAAAGTGCGGAAGGAATTCCAGGGTCACGGAGGGAGTTCGTGGTTCAGAATCGGACTGAAAAACCAGGCCCAGCAGCCTACCTGTAACTCCAGCCTCAGAGGGTGGAGAGAGGGGATCCCTGGAGGAAGCTGGCTGGCAAGAGAAGTTGTGGGACTAGCGCTACGAAGTTCCGGCTCAGGTCTCCTACCTCGAGCTGTACAGCGAGCGGTAGCATCGGAGCCGAGCGGGGCAGGTCAGGACGAGCTGCTCGCCATCTTCCTGTTGGCGTGTCGCCTTTCTTGCTCGTGGGTCTCTATCACTACGTGGCGGTCAACAATCCCAAGAAGCAGGAATGAAAGTAGCGCTTTCTCCACCCCAGGGTTCCAGGACATTGTCTGAGGCAAGATGGAGGATGTGAGGGGCCTTCACACTTCACTTCATCCCTCCTACCCACCACAGCATACAAAGCAACTACACCTGGATTTTTCCAAACAACTTTTATTTCCTCAAAGTCTTCCTTAATCCTATGGAACAAGAAGCTGCCACTGAATAGGGCCCAGTATAGCGGCTGCTTTCTTTTCTATTCCCTCCCCCAACACAAATATATATATATATATATAAACATATATATATAAATAAATATATATATTTGTGTATATATAGCTGTGTAGGCAAGTTATGGGTCTGATTGAGAGACTCTGCCCATTGACTAAGGTGGAAGAACAGTCAAGGATGACTCATGACATCAACCTGGGGCCTCCAAATGTGCACATATCAATGCACACCACACACATGAGCTCCCAAACACATAAATACATACATACACACCACATACACACATACCAAAAAATTGTGTAGTAATTATCTTTTAAGGAAAAAATTCTTTCCAACCACCTTTGGTGAGTCTGGTTTGTTTTTTTTTTTTAAAAAAACAAACCTGTGTCTTGTGTGTATGTGCATGCGTGTTCATGTGTGTGCTTATGGGAACATATGTGCTACAACACACCTCTGGAGGTCAGAGGACAACTTTGAGTGTTGGACCTCACCTTCCACTTTGAGACAGGGTCTCTTGTCAGCCACTGCACAGGCCAGCCAGGCTAACTGGCCCTGGAGACTCCAAGGGATTCTCCTGCCTCCACCTCCCATTTCACACATAGGAATGCTGAGATTACAGACATGCGCTACTATGCATGGTTTCTGGGGATTCGAACTCTAATCCTGAAGCTTGTCGGGAGAGCGCTTTTCCTGCTCTTTTTCCTTCCCAGCACCTTGGGTGTATGATTCAGACAGACTTCTACAGAACAGCTGGGATGTTAGGTGGTAGATGAAGAAAGTCCTGGGAACCTGTCGCCACAGCGAGTTCAACTCCGCCTCCTCTGCAGGGACAGACCTCACCTCTGGGTGAATCTCCACAGGGCTAGCTTGCTCACGTGGTCCCTCTGAATTCCTGGGACAGCAGTTTCCACAGAAGCATTTTATTGACCATGTAGTTAGATGTCACCTGAAGTGTATGCCCGCTAGAGTTAAATTCACAATCAGAAAGAGTCTCTGTTCAATTCATATATCCCCATTTTATCATTTCGTTCTCCTAAATATCCCGACAGTCTCTCTGTTCATTCTCTCCACCCCCCACCCCCCCACCCTCCCCCATCCTCCCCCACCCCCCCCTTCTGTCTCTCCACCTATAGTGTAACATTGTATAGTCCCAGTCTGGAACTCGGTGCACAGCCCAGGTTGTCAAACCGTGACCCTCTTGCCTGAGCCCTCCAGGTTCTGGGATTCCAGTTATATGTCACCATCATCAAACCCACCCTGGTTCTCTCTTAACTCCCTTAAAGCTGCCCCACACTGTCACTCAGCACAGAACATGAACACTAACTCTTGTCCACCCTTGAAGTCTCCCCCTGGGTGGGGCTCAGAGACAGCCCTGGGAAGTCTCACAACACCAGGGGCACCTCTGTGTGGCCCGCGGAAGGAAAGGGATGGGACAGATGTTGAGGAAATAGGACCCAGGGTCGAGGTCACTACAGACAAGGAGCCATGCACCCAATGTCTGAGGCATCAGAGATGGAAAATCCTACCAGCTCCATGGGAGACAGTGAAGCCACCTGGGAAAAGCAGGTTAAAGCCCGCCCAGGTGTGGGGGTCAGGACTGAGGCAACCGAAGCTGTCTCCTGTAAGCCCTTGGCCTGACAGACACCTCAACAGGTCCCAA
Organism: Myodes glareolus; assembly: GCF_982192425.1. Classification (NCBI taxonomy): domain Eukaryota; kingdom Metazoa; phylum Chordata; class Mammalia; order Rodentia; family Cricetidae; genus Myodes; species Myodes glareolus. The sequence goes on along the minus strand of NC_142027.1, from coordinate 101,803,503 downwards.
GTCAAGTTCCAGGGTAGTGAGGTTAGCAGGTATGAAAGAGTATGCTGTTGGCCACACGGGGCTCCCTCTGCTGTGGCCTGAGTTGTGCCAGCTTGCAACTCAACTACAGAATCCTTGCTGGTGTCCCCATTGCCTCCACCCCCCAACCCTCACCTGAGAGGGTGTCAGGCCCTGAACCCCCATCCTCAAGACATCGCAGCTCCAACACAAAGGTCTCTGTTGTAGGGCCCAGCTCCATCCTGGCGGTCTCACCAGGGTCCTTGGGAACAGGCTGTGCTGAGAGCAAGAAAGGAAGCTGTTGAGGAGGGAGATGGTGATGGCTGAAGCCCATTCCTACACAGAAGAGCCAGAGCTGTTATTTGCTGGATATACACAGTGATCCACCTCAGCTGACCAGCAACCTCCCTGTCCCCACTGGGAAATGTAACTGTGGGAAACAGCCTCTCTCAAGGCTGGGACGCTTGAGGCACACCTGAGGGTACCCATGGCACAGTCCCTTGGCCCCTTCCAAAGTGTGACCATCCCCCAGGCTTCAAAGGCCACATAATATCTATCAGGTGTCATCCCAGGTCCCCGGGAAGGTCGGAGTCCAGAGCACTGTCATCCACGCTGGGGCCTTCTGCAGGCCTGTGCTTCTGTCCTGAGTCCACTCTGAAGTGGTCTTCACATTCAGGCGTCCCCACTCCCCCATGCCAGCAGACTCCATCTCCCTCTGGCTTAGGAGCCCTGGGTAGAGAAACGCCCCTGTGCCCAGCAAGGTTGCCAGGCCTCACCTGGAAGAGCATTTCCCGCCGGCTGCAGTCTCTGCGCTAGGGGAGGTGTGGTCACCAGTGGCTATAAGGTGAAGGCCACGGCTCTTCAGCCAGCTCCTTCCGGAGGTGCCTCCATCTAGAAGGAGCCTGGGAGGTTCTGACTGCCCACCGGGGAACCCTTGGCAGGCACTCCGCCGGGTCTTCGCTGTCAGAGCTGCTGAGGTCGCCCTGGGCCAAGAAAAGGTGCAGAGTGGAGGTGCCAGGCAGAAGTTGGTGGAGACTCACGTAGGAACAGAGAAGGGAGGCAGGGCTCCAAATCCCGAACAGGGATCAGGGTTGGTCCGGATGACCATGGCGTGCAGCAGGGCCCAAGCTGGAGCCCTAGGGTGCCTCAGTGGGAACCGGGTGACAGGGTCCTGGGCGATCACGGGCCACAGGTGCCCAGGGGCGGCGGGCGGGCGCCGCGGCCGGGCCAGGTCCCGGGTCGCTCGCCCGCCCTCCGGTGCTGTGCGTCCATGCGGGAAACGGCCGGGCCGGACCGGGGGCTCTGGGGGGCCGACACAGGAAGTCCCCCGGCATCCGCATCCTGTCCCCCGCCCCTGCTGCGTGCCGCGCCCCCCTCGCCCCGGTCCCCGCCACTACCACCGTGGCCGCTGCCTTTGCCTTCACCACGGTCGCCGCCGCTCTAGCCCGCACCTCCAGCTCTGTGAGCTTAACCCTTGCCGGCCCGATCACTCACCAGGGCCCCCTGGGGAGGTGTGGGTGGGAATGGGGACAGAATGCTTGGCCCTGCTTGCGTCCCAGAGCTCGCCGGTGCTGGGCGCGCAGCGCATGCTGCTGCAACGCATCGCCCAGTGCGGTGCGCGTGTCCGTGCGCCACGGCTGGTGACTGTCACTGAGGCTGCATGGATGGAAGAGGAAAGGGGTTCCTAGCCGACACCCCCAATGTCCTCTGAAGCGTTGGCATGGCTTCAGGGAACCCCTCCCCGGACAGGCGTACAAATTTGGTCTAATTAGCACTTAATTAACCAGTTAGTGGGGAAGACCTCTCCTGATTCCAGCAGGTCCAGAACTGCCAACCCGGCCCACACCTGAAATCTTGAGTTGGTTAGGATAGACAGGTGGCAACTGTGCCAGCTCCAGCAGGGCCATGTTCGGGAGCAGGGGGACCGGCCCTTATCTCTTTGGGTTCTTCTCCCTCCAGTAGTCCAGTAGCCCCAGCCCCCACCCCCACCCCAGCTTCCTTCCTTCTCCAGACTCTTCATCCAGCGTTCTGAGCCACCGCAGCCCCAGTGACTTCTCCGTTTGCTTGTTACCTTAACAAGTTGTTTCCTGCCTGGGGGCGGGAAGGGAGCGTGAGGAGGAGGAGGAGAAAGAGGAGGAGGAGGAGGAGGAGGAGGAGCAGGAAAAAACAAAAACAAAAAAACAAAACCACCAAGGGCTGAAAAACTCAAAGGTCTGGCAAACCAGAGCTGCCTATGAGATGAAGTGTAGATGTCCCTCGAGGGGTACAAGAACCCTCTGTGTGCTCACAGTCCCGCTCTTCTTCCTGTCTCCCTGCTTATAGTATAGTCTCAAATTCACACTATTACTGTTCTGGCAGGCTTTCCTGCAGCCAGGCTTGAAAGGCCTGACTCTGGAGGCTTGACTTGCAGACCAACAGCCCCCCTTCAGGGGCAAGGGTGCAGGAGGCCACGGGTTGAGCCACAGGTGCAACAGTAAGGACCCAGACTTGGAGGCAGGAAAATTGGGCATCATAAGGACCTCTGGTAGTTAGATAACTTGAGGCATCATAGAGCCTTCCAGCGGTGAAAGTGGAGACAGGCTGTCAGGCAGCATCTAAGGATAACTGAGCAGGCAGTGAACATATGGGTAAAGACTGGGTGTGCCTTCTTCCACCGCCCTAACTCCAATGTTTCTCTCCTCCCTGAATCGTGTGTGTGTGTGTGTGTGTGTGTGTGTGTGTGTGCGCGTGCACGAATGTGTGTGTGCATGTGTATGTGTGTATGTGTGTGTGTGTATGTGTGTGTGTGCGTCATTCACATGCTCATTTAAATAGGCCAGAGGAAGATGTTGGGTGCTCTCCACTTAGCACACTCCAGGGACAGGGTATCTCACTGAACCTGGAGCAAGGCCAGCAGCCAACCAGGACCAGCATTCTCTTCTCTCTGCCCAGTCCAACCCTCGGGTTACAGGCACAGAGTATCCATGGCCGGTGTTTTACATGGGGGCTGGAGATTCGAACTCATGTCCTCATGCTTGCCCCACAAACTCTCTCACCCACTGAGCTATCTTCTAGTGCCCTGTCCCTGGATCTTTCACCTCTCCCTCTCCTCCACTGCTGGATTCTTTCCAGAAGCGTTTGCACATCCACGGGTCCAGGCAGTTCCTACTGCTCTCTCATCTGCCCATCCCTCCTTCCCTTCTCCCACCTGGCATGAGCCCCATCACTTCCCCTAGACAACTCCCTCTCTCATGGCACCAGTCACCTCCACTGTTGGAGTCACCCAGGAAGGGAGCATCAGTGAGGAACTGTCTAGATTAGGTCACCCTGTGGGTACATCTGTGAGGGATTTTTAACTGGGTTGTGATGGAAAGTCCCATCCTGTATGTGGGCAGCTCCATTTCACGGGCTCTGGGCTGAATCTTAAAGAGTGAACTGAGTATAGTGTGCATTCATTCATTCTCTCCTCTCCGGACTGTGGGTGTGATGTGGTCGCCTGCTTTGAGCTCCCGATGCCCTTGGCTTTCTCTGCACAGATGGACTGTAGCCTGGAACCATGAGCTAAAGAAATTCCTCCCTCAAGTTGCTTTTATAGGGGTATTTTATCAACAGCCACAGGAAAGAAAGACACCTGTCTCCCATGGAAAGTTGCTGAAGCAAGAAAAGAATTCTGCAAATCCAGTGAATCCCAAAAGAATTGGCATGTGCACACAAAAACTTATATACAAATGTCCATGGTGACTGTGGGGGATTGAATAGAAGTGACCCCTAGAGACCCGTGTGTCTGACTGCTTGGCCCCAGGGAGTGGCACTGTTAGGTGTTGGAGAAGGAAGTGTGTCACTATGGAGACGGTTTTGAGGTTTCACATGCTCAAGCTAGGAAGAGTGGCACACACTTTTAACCCCAGCACTTGAGAGGCAGAGGCAGGCAGATCTCTATGAGTTCTGGGCCATCGAGGGCTACACAGTTGAACTCTTCCCTAGATAAATTAGTAAATAAAGGCTGGAAAGATGGCCCAGTGACTAAAGCACATTGTAGAGGATCCAACTTCAGGTTCTCGGAACCCCAGTCAGGCAGCTCACAGCAGCCAGAAACTTCAGTCCAGAAGCCGTGTTCTGGCCTCTGCAGGTACTGCTGCACACACATGAACAGCCACACATGCAGCAACACACCAACACACACAAAACAAAACCCTTAAAAACTTCAACTAAGGTCATAGTCTGCATGACTCTACAGATAGCTCCAGAAAAGACTATAGAGAAAAAGGGGATGGGGGTTGCTCAAGCAGGGAGATAAGAGGAGTAAGTGCGTGCTGAGGTGTATCGGCCATCTTTTGGGGAGACTGCGGGATTCTAAAACAGGTGACGCTGGAATGACCATGTGGGGATACAAACTGGGTGAATGAATTCTAGCTCAAACTGCTCCTAACAAAGCAAACACCGGGGATAAAGGATAGCTAAAAGGGTAACGTTGTTTGTTACCAAGTCTGGCAAGCTGAGTTTGATCACTTTGTGAGGTAACATTGTGGGATATAGTTTAATATGTACTTCACTTGTTTACGCTGTGGAATATTTGTTTAATGATGTAAAGATGTGTTGCATTTGTTTAAATCCATGAAGCTGTTACTTTGCCCGTCTAAAACACCCAATTGCTCTAATAAAGGGCTGAGCAGTCAATAGGTAACCAGGAGAGAGAAATAGACGGGGCTGGCGCTAAGAGAATAAAAAGAATGAGAAGAGAGGGAGGAGCAAAAAAAAAGAAAAAGGAGAGGAGGATGCCAGCGGCCAGGCGTACAGTCAGTTATGGAGTAGCGAGACAGAAAGAAATGTAAATAGAATAAAGTAACGGCCCAGAGGCAAAAGATAGGTGGGAAAATTTAAGCTTAGAAAAGCTGGCAAAAAATAAGCCAAGCTAAGGTTGGGCATTTATAAGAAGTAAGCCTCTGTGTATTTATTTGGGAGCTGGGTAGCAGGCTACCAAAGAGTAAGAGTTAAAAAAAGACCAAAGGATAACCAATGCCAACAAGTTGTTTCCTGATTTACACACACACACACACACACACACACACACACTAAATGCAAAAAAAAAAAAAAAAAGGTTCAAGGTCCTCCATGATTTTTATACAGAGAGTTCAAGGTGAGGCCAGGCTACTCAAGACCCTGTCTTGAAAACAGCAAACAAAAGCAAACAGGGCCAGAGGGATGGTCCAGCAGCTAAGGAGGCTTGCTGCTCTTCCCAATGGCCTGAATTCAGATCCCAACACCTAGTTAGGCTGCTCGCAACCATCTGTAACTCCAGGTCCAGGCAATCCATGCCCTCTGTGGAGACCTGCACTCAAGTACACATACCTACACACACACATACATGTAATTTAAAAACGACCAGAAACTCCCCAAAGAGCCATTTTCCTAGGTCCTAGTTCAGTCTGGGAAAGTCTGTTGGAGGCCGCAGTGCTCAGAGAGTAACTGAATTTGAGTAAATCGTGTGAGAACGGATAGAACTTTTCCTCAGAACTTTCTGAAATGGTGTGCACCAACGCCAAACCCCGGTCTAGCCCGGTGCTCAGCTCTTCCCTCCAGGAGGCTTCCCAGCAAACAGCCATTCCTCAGTCCCATGCCAACAGATTTACACATAACTATGAAAGACATTTCAAAGGGACATTAGAGCCAACCCTCGCCACTTCCTCTTATAGTCTTTATATAGAGTTCATGGCTCTTTCGAGCAATTTTTTATTTTGTTGTTTGTTACCACCTTCCAGGTGATGGGATTACAGGGGTGCCCCCACATGCCACTTTGTGTGTGCATGTGCACATGTGTGTACAGATGCAGGTACATGCACCTGGAGATCAGAAGACAACCCTGGGTGTTGTTCCTTAAAGTGTTTTTGCTGGTCACTGACCTGGAATCCACCAGGCTGGCCAACCCGTATGGGCTGTATGTGAATACATCAAATTTTTAAAAACTTAGATATCCACATAGCTGGGAGTGTGGGTCATTGAAAAAACACCCGCTGAGTACATGCAAAACCACAGGTCTGAATCCCAGCACCACAAAAAGGAAACTCCATAATGCCTATAAAACTGTTTAGAAAAAATTTATTTTGAACACATGAAAGGAAAATTTAGAGATACCCCGCAAATAAAACACAGAAGATCCTTTCCAAGGTGATGGGGAATCCCAACAGGTGTCCCTGAGCAGTGCCCAGTGCTGCATACAAGCATGGGTCTCTCCCTCCGCACTCTGAGCTCACGGAGCTGCGGAAACCTCGCACTGGTGGCAGAGACACGGCACATTCCTGAGGCAGGGCAAATGGACCCGAGGGACGGCTTTCCCGCCAGCGCTCCCTGGTGGCGGGCTGCGCGTGCACGAGTGCCGCCGTCACTCTGAGACGGGCATACTTAACACCCGCAGCGCTCTCTGCAGAGGGCGGAGTGCACTCCCTTTCATCCATCCAATCTGGATATTTAACATGACCAGGTAGGAGGCACCCGGGCACCAGCAACTTGGGACATCAGTACCAAGACGGTTCTACCAGCTGGAGAGACCACCTGCTGCCTCCCAAGGGTCCTTGTCCCTGGGGCCAGCATCCCTCTCTCCAAAGGCTTCCTTGGCCCAGGTGCAAGGCACACAAGCCGCTTGGCGGCTCAGAAGGGCCAGCCTAGCGGATGGGCCTGAATGGAAACGTCACGCCTGAGATGAAGGTGTGCCCTGGGTGTGTAGGCAGGGCTGGGTGGGCGGCTGGGTGGGCTGGCACAGCGCCATAGGCGAGCGGGGGTGTGTGGATGTGCGGGTAGAACCCAGGGGGAAGAGCGGTGTGCGGCGACTGTTGCACTGGGCCTGAGATCACCAGCTGGAGCAGGCTGCAAACACAAGGAGAGAGATTAGGTTCAAGGCCCCAAGCCCAGTGTCACCACCTGGGCATCCAGCTTGTTCTCCCAATAGTACAAGCATGATAGTACTCCAGAAGCTGTCTGTCCCTTGGAGCACAGGAGACTGGGGAAGGGGAAGGGAGTGGAGGTGTTAGCAGGATCTAGGCCAAGACTGAGTAAGAAGGATCCATGGGGATAAAGCTAGACCCCACCAAGGATGGGTGGAGGCGCTCCACACGGAACCACGGGCTATGGGACAGCCATACTCCTCAGCCCTCAACTTGAGGAGTTATCAGAAAGGAGGGAGCCTCAGTTGAGAAAATGCCTCCATAAGATCTGGCTGTCCACTGTAGGTGGTGTCAGCCCTGGGCTTTCTATAAGAAAGTAGGCTGAACAAGCCATGAGGAGCAAACCAGTAAGCAGCGCCCCATCATGCCCTCCGCAGCAGCGCCTGCCTCCAGGTTCCTGTCCTGACTCCCTTCACTGATGAACAGTGATGTGGATGGGGAAGCCCAATAAAGCCTGTCCTATCTGAGTTGCTTGGCCACGGTATTTCATCACAGCAATGGTCACCCTGGCTCAGACAGCTTCCATGTCAGCCTGGGCCAATGCCCATTCACGGTGCTATCTGAGGGCAGCAACACGGCCACCAGGAAAATGTTAAAAAGGTTGAGTCTTGACTGCACTCCATATATAAGCTCCAGAGAGTGGCTTTTCTTTTCTTTTTTTAAATGTAAGGTATTACTTTTATTAAATAAGTAATATTTATTTTTGTACATAGTTGTAAGTGACTCTTCAGCTTGTCTAAAGGCAGCACTGGCTCCTCCCACTCTTCTATAATGTTAGTTAGCCTTGATTTAGTTCTAGGAAATCGGGAAGTTTTCCTCTTATTCCCCAGATCTGTATACTACAAATGGATTTCAGAGCACAAAGTAAAATGAAGTACATATAAAAGAACAGTTCTAAGTACTGACAAGTTTTCTTTGCAATTAGGTAAATTTTGGCTTCTTCTCAATACTCTGTACTCAGATCCACAGCCCTGGCAGAGCTGAGCGGAGGTGAGGACACATTCATGTAACAGCAAAGTCCCCGTGGCTCAAACAAGAGCACATGGTGACAATCGTCAGAACTGACGCAGTCTCAGTACTGGGCTATGGGCACTGCTGAGATCCAGAGTCCGATGCATCTCAGCCCCGGGTACTCCCGAGCCCCAGGGCCTATGATACCAAGGCCCCTCCAGGACCCTGAGGTCTACTGTGAACCTCTCTAGTACCTCTTTTTCCTTCCCTTTCTCCATCCTCCAGCTCCTAGAATTCCCCTGAGTTCAGGGCTGGTCTAAGACCCTGGCTCCTTTCCAGCCGTCAGCTTTAAAGCTCAGCACATCCATCCAGTTTGAACTCAGTCTGCCAAGCAGCCCGGGCTCTCTACAGAGGACGCAGGTACCTCCAGCTTAAGTCTCTGCCACAGACACAAGAACTCTGCTCACCCCTGTCCAGACTGAACCTCAGCCTGGCCATGTGCCTGGAGTTTATCACCAAACCCAGCCTTCCAAGTGACCCTCTTGCGCCCTCGGCCCCTAATTCCTCCCTGTGTGCTGTCTATACAACAGAGCCTTATGTGGTGACGGCCTGCCCCCAGGTGGACCTCCCGTGCTTCCCTAAGGAGGTGGTAGGACTGTCGCAGACCCTGCTGTAGACCCAGAGCCCACAGGAGCCCTCAGCCAGTACTGTGGGCATGAAGAGAGCTGGCACAGCTAAAGGGCTAACGCTCCTCTAAGGCCTTTTCAAAAAACAAGAAACAACCACACAGATTTATTTTTATTTTCTGTGTACAAATGTTTAGCCTGCATGTATGTCTGTGTACCACATGCATGCAGTACCCACAGAGGCCAGAAGAGGGCATTAGATCTTCTGGAACTGGAGTTACAGCTGATTTTAAACCAACAAGTGACTGCTGGGAACCAAACTCAGGACCTCTCCAGAGCAAGTGCTCTTAACCACTGAGCTATCTCTTCAGCCCCTCTAAGCCTTTATTTACATCACAGTATCTTTTTGTTACAGTAACTCTGGGCAGCCAGGCAGTGGTGGCACCTGCCTTTAACCCCAACAGACTAATCTTTGAATTCAAGGGCAGCCTAGTTTACAGGGTGAATTCCAACACAGTTAAGATTATGAATAGAAATCCTGTCTCAAACAAAACAAAAAAAACCCCAAAACCTCTGGAAGAGAAGCTCAATAAAAACACTTAAAAGCCAGGTGAATTCAAGGACAGTCAGGGCTCCTCGGCCAGACTGTCTCAAGCAAGCAATCAAGCAAACAAACAAACCAAAAAACTTATTAAGCCTAGAGAACACTACAGAGGCCAAGCTGGCACACCCTTCTAGAAATTTAGCATTTCCAGAAGTTTCTGGTCTGGTTGGAAAGTCAACACAAACCAAGACATCAGAACTCATAGTAACACAAGTGAAACTCAATTGTCGTGGAGCCAGATTGTTCCCCATGATGATCGCGACTATGGAGGGACCCACGGGACAGAGGAGATGCGATTTTTCACAGTCTGGCCTTCACCACCCTAGAGGGAACTGAGACTCAGAGGCATAGACAGAGATGGCCCAAATGCCACCGCAAATCTCTCAGAAGCCACCACCAGCACACCTAGTTTTTGGGAGGTGGCCCTGTCCCTCCCAAACAGATGTAACTTGGGGTCACAGAGAGTGACAGCATACCATCCTCAGCACAGACTAATTCTAGCCTCCCATCTAAGGACAGTCACGGAAGGGAAATGCCCGGGTTCTGAAAGGGACAGCAGCTGACTGAGACACTGTGACCAAGGTCTGCTCTAACAGAAGCTTACCATCTAGCGGCTCTGAGTGACACTGGGAGGACGCTGCTGTCTCCCCCACCCCAGCAAGAGGGCCACTGAGCCTGCTTTTCCCTGCAGAAAGCTCACCAGTGGGAACTCGCTCTGCCCCCCAGGAAAGCAGATCTGTCCTGCTTTGCCTTCCAGCATCCCCACCCTGCCCCAGCAGTGCCAACCCACTTAGAGACTAGGATACCTACTTGTTATGGGGTAGCCGGGAGCACAAGGTTCTCAGGTCATCTGAAACCAAGGAGACATGAGATTAGATCCGGGGAGACTGAGTGCTGAGGTTCTTAACAAGAATACTGGACAGACAGCAGGGACTGTTGTGGCAAGTTTTCAGGCTCCTTAGAAGCTGGGCTCTCCTGCATGGTAGTTTTCAATTTAAAAACAAACCCCAAGGGGCTGGAGAGATGGCTAAGTGGTTAAGAGCACTGACTGCTCTTCTAGAGAACCTGGGATCGATTCCTAGCACCCACTTGGCAGCTCACAACTGTCTGTAATTCCCAGATCTGACACCTAACACAGACACACATGCAGGCAAAATAACAATGTAAAATAAAGTACAAAACAAAACATAAAACACAAATGGAAGGAACCACTTAGGAAGGGGTAGTCCTGAGAACAATCTGTTGAGTTTCGGGGACAGAGCCAGAAGTCAGGGCTCTCACCGGGTTATCAAATACCCAGGGTAAGTGGGGGAACTCATCGCTGGCAACCCTCAGCTGAGGACACAGGCAACAGTCCATCAAACAGCAAACAGGGCTGGTGCCACAGCTCAGTGGCAGGGTGCTCAGTTAGCACGCAGGAGGCCCTAGCGCAGTCTCTAGTACTGCCCGCCCTCCCACCAAAAGAGGGAACCAGACAGGGAACACATTCAGGCATAGTGACTCACTCCCAGAATCCTAGCACTCAAGGGCAGAGGCAGAAAAACTGCCGTTGTTTCAGGCTAGCCTGGGCTACAGAGCAAGATTTCTCCCCCACCCCCGGCTCTCTCTCACACACAGACCCCCAAAAACTTAGTCCCCCGAGGAAAAGTTCTGTATACTCTAGTGGCCCTGTACCAAGAGTCAGGCGGTATCTAAATGTCCTATAGAGAGCACATTAGCACCCCAATGCAGGGGACTCTGGGGGTATTCCAGGACTTTCCACCAACCTCCCTTGTGGTCACCAGGATAGGGAGCAAGTCCTAAAAGCAGCAAAAGAGGTACCTGTCTAGGACCCCCTGTCCTTTCTGCCTACACCAGGGGGCCGTGGGGTCAGCAATTACCTCTAGTACAGAGCAAGGCCCCCGATGCCATGGCCACCTGCAAGGCCTGGGCCAAGCGGTCCAGTGCAAGCTCGATCTCCTGGGAGGCATTGAGGGGGTTCAGTTCATCTGCCAGTCTGTTGATCTCCTCCACAAGCGGGACCATGTGGTCAAACAGGATGAGTCCCAGGCGCCCGTACAGGTTCTTCTCGGTCAGGTGCAGCTGGAGCGTCATCAGGACTTGCAGCACACTTAGATGGAGCTTTGAGTACAGCACGTGCGAGTCTCTGTCTGTGCCCGTGCCCGAGTCCTTGGCGACCTTGTGACCCATGTGGCCATTGGAGAGACGAGGCTTCTTCCTCTTGTAAGCCAGAGGGGCCTTCACGCACCAGCGGATCAGTCCAATGAGGGGCGTGAGCTCTAAGAATCCTACGGGCAGGTTGGTGGCAATGGGAGTATTTAAAAACGTGATGAGAATCAGCCTTGGGTCCTCGAAGATCCAGCTGACAATCATTTCTAGCAAGTCCAAAGGTGGGATGAGGTCATCTGCAAAGAGACATTCAGTTGGGAGAGGCTCTGGCCTTGGAGGCAGGAGCAGAGTGCACAGTGGGTGACAGATACAATTTCACGGTCTTCCTGTCTGGGGTTCAAGTTCACCCATCTCCCATCTCCTTTCCTATACCTGCTCCATGGGTTAATATCCTGTCCCCAGTATCCAGGACTTATGGCCAAGGTCAAGGTCCCCCCAAGAGAAAACAAAAAACCAAACCCCCAAAACACCCCAGTAAGTTAATTCCCTTGAACCACATCACTCACCCTGACATGTATTTATTAATTTACTTGTTTGTTTGTTTATGGGGGTGCCATGGAGCATATGTAAAGGTCAGAGGACAAGCTGCATGAGTTCCTTCTCTTTGCCACTGTATGTGGGTCCCAGGGATTGAACTCAAGTTGTCAGCTGGGTGGCACATGCTTCTATGCACTGAGTCACGCGACCCGCCAGTTTCTAGCTCAGAACTACCAGCATACTGCACCCGTCTCAGGTGCAGGTTTCTACCCTAGATCCAGTGTCTCCTCCATAGCACAGTGACAGCTACAGTGGCTTCAGAGAGTCGCTTAGAGTCTCACCAGTCATCTACCAGCCACCAATGGCTGTCTCAGCCCCAACCAGCCTGGCCCCTGAACAGCACTAATGACAATGGAAGTTGCCACTGACTGTGTCAAGTCTGGTCCTAATCCTTTAGACAGACAGACCCACTTAATCCACACAGCACCCCAGACTGCTCCCCAGAAATAGAGGCAAGATACTGTTGAGTCCTTTCTTGGGATTCATTGGAAGCACACGGTGGGCTTGTATCTGACCCTGACAGCCTGGCTTTTATGTCACCATGCTACACTGCTCAATTTGCACCCAGCATGGTATATGCTCAGGCTGGTTGTGGCCAGCCTCCTCTCCGGGATGAAGTATTCTCAGCTCTGGGAAAGCAAAGCACAACTAAGTCCCTTCCTGCGCTTGGCTCAAGCGTGTCAGAGAAGGACTTTGGAAGCAAGGCACGTGCTCCCGCTATTGCAATAAGGTTTCCAGCCTCTCTTCCTCTGGAAGACGATCCTTTCTGAGACTGTTCCCACTCTGGCAAATGCTGCCCTCCAGCAGTAGGCAGCAGCTCAGGTCTACAATTCTATGGCAATCCTGGTTCTGTCCCTTGATTTCCCAAGGACAAAGTGAGTAATGCCATCTCTATTTCCAGCGTATGCCCAGGCCTCAGTGGAGTTGCCCGCAGTAGCCTGACGGCAGCATGTGTACAGGTAAAGGGGGATCTGTGCCCTGCCTGTGTGCACGTGGTAAGTGTGCTTAGTGACTGAATTCTCCATCCCCATATAGGAGGCCCATGCTCTTAACTCTGCCCTGCAAGAAGTGGTACTGTGTGGTTGAGGGATTTTCTTCTTTTGCTGGCGTGGAGGTACAGACTCCCCCAGCATGCTGTCTTCCGCAGCCCCTAAAGGCAGCACTACACACCATTTTGACAACTGTCTTCAAGGCTGGAGCCAGGGCTGGTCACTGTGGCTTATGTGAAAACATCCTGTCTGGGACACACAGCACAACAGTGGCTCCCCAGGCCTGACTTTCCAGTCCACATGTGATCACCCACTCTCAACGTCAAGGCCCACGTCCACCCTGTCGGTCTAAGGTGACCGACGGACTGCAAGGAACTGCAATGAGGTGACTAGGTCTAGTGACATCTCTCTCACTGGAAAGTCAAAAGCCCGAGTGCAAGTGCTGGCTAGCGACTGCTCTTAGGAACTTGGACAAGTGACCGAGGAAGCTCTGCCTTGGCAGCAGGGCTCTGCTTCAACCTCAGAGGCAGACTGTTTGAGGAAAGAGCATGGGGCTACAAGTGAATGCATCCGCATACTATTTCCAAGTGAATGTTCTAGAGAGTAACAGTTTAGGTTTACCTATTTTATTTTATGCACATCAGTGTTTTGCTTGCATGTATGTATGTACACCACATGCATGCAACTCAACCGGGGTTCTCTGTAAAAGCAACAAGTGCAGCTGGGTGGTGGTGGCACATGCCTTTAATTCCAGCACTCGGGAGGCAGAGACAGGCGGATCTCTGTGTGTTTGAGGTAAGCCTGGTCTACAGAGAAAATGCCAGAACAGGTTCCAAAGCTACAAGAAACCCTGTCTAGAAAAAACAAACTCCCTCCCCTAAAAAAGCAACAATGGGTAAGAAGTAAATGGAGACACACATATAATAAAGGCAGCTGACAAACAGGAAGTAGGTAATATTCCCGAGGGCTCTCAAACTGCTGGCTTAGCTATCAGATCAGGACAAGACACCACTTGTCAACCCCCAGGGCAGAAGGCAGGAGGAGGAAACTGAACCCTAGCACAAAAGCAGGTCCAGAGCTTCACTCTACACAGAAAGCCACACATACCTTTGCATCATGGGAAAAGAATGAGCCCGAGCCACACAGCACTGTGGGGGCCACGGAAGACAGATGAGGAAGGACTTAAGCAGGAAGCCCCGCCTATCCTGTCGACCCTGTTCCTGGAAACGTGTCCATGACAGAGGACACAGTCAGCAAAGTCCAGCTCGGGAGGCCTGAGCCCTCTGCCCCCATTTAACCAGTCAGTCGACTGCTACCTGACAGGGAAAAGGGACACTGGGCTTTTCCTGGTTAAAGTCAAACCCTCTCCTGGCTAGCATGGGAATCTACTGAGAGCCGCTGAGGAAGTCTCAGAACTTAACGGTAAACCTGGGACTGAGGGTGCGGCACTACAGCTAAAAACGGTTTACCTGCTGGGGCAATGGCTCTGTGGGCAAAGATGCTCGGTGCCAGTTCTGACAGTCCGGGTTCCACACATGAGACCCAGATGGGGAAAGGAGTTGCCCTCTGACTGCCATACACATGCAGTAGTATGCAAATGCCCACACACAAACACACACAAAATAAATAAACGTAATATAAAAAAAACCTAGAGGTTTAACTCCAAGGTTAGAGAAATGGCTCAACAGTTAAGAGTACTGGCTGCCCTTCCAGGAGACCTGGGTCGCTCGCTACCGTCTGCAATTATAGTCCCAGGCATCCAACACCCTCTTCTGGCCTCCATGGGCACCAGGCATGCACACATGCAGGCAAAACATCCACACACAGAAGAAAAAGAGAAGAGGAGGAAAATGGGGAGGAAGAGAAGAAGGACAATCCTAAAAAAATAATAAAATAAGGCCAGGCGGTGGTGGTACACGCCTTTAATCACAGAACTCAGTCAGAACTCAGAGGCAGAGGCAGATGGATCTCTGAGTTCTAGGCCAGAGTGGGTTCCAGGACAGCCAGGGATATACAGAGAAACCTTTGGTCTTGAAAAATAAAAATAAATAAATACGTAAATAATAAAATAAAAAGAGCACTTGCTGTTTTTCCAGAGGACATGAGTTTGGTTCCCAGCTCCTACACAGGGCAACTACCTGTGACTTCAGCGTCAAGGAACCTGACAACTCTTCTGGCCTTCCTGGGTACCCACTCTTACCTGTACATACTTACACATATGCACATAATCAAGAATAATCTTGGGGGAGGCAAGTCATGTCTATGGAAAAGGAGCTACCTCAGCCTCAGGCTTGGGCTTTTTAAGCTCATCCCTACCACTCAGACCCAAGCAGCTGGGAAGAACTAAACCAATGGAAATGGTCTAGATGCCAACCTTCAGGCTAAGCCCACAGTAAGGATGTACACTTCACAGTTAAAAAGTCATGGCAAGGGGCTGGTGAGTGGTTAAGGGGCACTCACTGTTCTCTCGGGACCTGAGTTCAGTTCGCTATGCAGGGAAAATCTGTAACCCAGCTCCAAGAGATCTGACATCCTCTGCTGGTCTCGGTGGGCACTACACACATGTGGCAACACATGCATTGTACACACACACACACACACACACACACACACACACAAAATAATAACAAAACCAAAACAAAAAGCGAATGTAGTCATTGGCGCATGGGATGTAGTTTCACGGCAGACCGCTTGCCTAGCATGCACAGAGCCTTGGGCTCCACCCCGACACAGCTCAAAGATAAAGGCACAAAGCTGGCGTTCCCTAGGAGGTGCTTTGACAGGAACAACTTGACACTTACCCGACGACAGGTCGTAGAGCGCGGTCACGGACGTTATGAACTGGCAGCAGAAACGGGGACTGGCGCTGAAGATCTGCTTCAGCGTCTGAACCGAGCCTGGCACCAAACAGCAGTAGTCATCCACGAGGGCCCTGGCTAGTCTCACACAGTAGACCACGGGCGTCCGCTGGAAAGAAGCCAACAGCACAAGTCACTAAGGAATCCTGAGCTAGCAGGCAACAGTTGAACACAAACAGTGAACCTGCCTGAGTGGATCCGTGGAACCAGTCCACCTCCCACCCACATATGTGAGCTCAGCACCACTGAGACGGCCATGCTCCTCTGCCTGCTATCCCAGGCTGCTTCTGCACTAGAGGACAGAGGAGAGATCCTACAACAGGGATTGTGCAGCCTGCAAGGCAGAACATGGACGGAAACCTTACACCAGTCTTTGTCTGGCAGCTGACTTTGGTAAGATGGTTGCTGAGGCCAGACACCACAAATCAAAGCTAGTCATTATTACCACTTTGAGGTTCGGAAGAGTCTGTGAACTGTCAGGTGATGAAATGTTCCAGCTGGGCACGGTAATCCATGCCTTAAGATCAACGCTAGGAAGCCTAAGGCAAAAGGATCAGGAATTTTAGCTAGCCTTGTCTTTTAAGATTTTTTTCTTTTGCCAGGCGGTGGTGGCACACGCCTTTAATCCCAGCACTCGGGAGGCAGAGGCAAGCGGATCTCTGTGAGTTCGAGACCAGTCTGGTCTACAAGAGCAAGTTCCAGGATAGGCTCCAAAGCTACAGAGAAACGTTGTCTCGAAAAACAAAAACAAAACAAAACAAAACAAAAAAATTTTTTTTTTCCTTTTTTGACTTAGTTTTTCAAGACAAAGTTTCTCTGTATAGCCCTGGCTGTCCTAGAACTCACTCTGTAGACCAGGCTAGCCTCAAACTTACAGAAATCCGCCTGCCTCTGCCTCCCGAGTGCAAGATTTTATTTTTAGCGGTGTGTATAGCGGTCTCTGTGAGTGTGTGCATGTGAGTACAGGCACTGAGGGAGGCCAGAAGAGGGGGCTGCTATCCCGGCCTGGAGGGCTAGGTAGTTGCAAGCTGCCTGACTTAGGTGCTAGAAACTAAATGTCCTCAGTAAGAAGAGACTGTGGTCCTAACCACCAAGCCATTCCTCTATCCCTTTGCATACCGTTTTTAAGATCTAATCATTTTGTCTAAGAAATAGATTTTTCATTTATTCTGAAGATGAGGCCATTTTTCCTTATTAAAAAAATTAATTTGGGTCGGGTGGTGGTGGCACATACCTTTAATCTCAGCACCTCAGCACTCGGGAAGCAGAGGCCGGCAGACCTCTGGGAGTTCAAGGTCAACCTGGGCTACAAGAGCTAGTTCAAGGACAGCTAGGACTGTTACACATAAAAATCTTGTCTTAAAAAAAAAAACAAAAAAACATCAATTTTGGGCCAGGTGTGGTATCACGAACCTTTAATCTGGGGAGGCAGTGGCAGGTAGAGCTCTCTGTGAATTAGGGGTCAGCACGGTCTACATAGTGAGTTCCATTTCAATCAAGTTTATACAGTAAGACGTTTTAAAAGAAAAAAATAGGGGATGGTGAGATGACTCAGTCCCACAAGCCTGACAACATGAGATAAACCCCTGGAACCCAAATAAGGGTAAAGGGCATAAGGGCTGAAGAGACAGTTCAGTGGTTAAGAGCACTGGTCGCTCTCCTAGAGAACCCAGGTTTGATTCCCAGCACCCACATGGTGGCTCACAAACATCTGTAATTCAAGTACCTGGGATCTGAAGCAACTTTTCCAGCTTCCCTGATTCGAGCACCAAGCACACAGGTAGTGCACAGACATATATACAAGCAAAATACCTACATACAACAACTATTTTAAAATTAATAAATAATAATTTAAAAAAATATAAAGGTGAAAGGAAGCCAGGTGTGGTGGCGCATGCCTTTAATCCCGGCACTGGGGAGGCAGAAGCAGTGGATCTCTGAGTTCCTGGCCAGCCTGGTCTACAGAAGGAGGTCCAGGATCGCCAGAACTACAAAGAGAAACCCTATCTTCAACAACAGAAATTAGTAAAGGTGAAAGGTGTGAACTGACTTCACAAAGTTTGCTGACCCGCACAGATGTGCTGTTACAGAAAACCACACGCACATCATACATGCACAATAAATGATAAAAATTTGAAAGCAACTGGGTGTGGTGCCGCACCCCTTTAATCCCCCGCACTCGGGAGGTAGAGGCAGGTGGATCTCTGTGTGTTTGAGGTCAGCTGGTCTATATTTCAAATCAGACCCTGTTTCAAAAACAAAACAAAGCATAACCATTTACTACTGCATGCATAAAAAGGCTACAATTCCAGAGCCAGGCACAGGGCTCCATACAGAGTCCTTGTCACAAACTAACTAACGTGATGCTCTATAAAGATGGGACTAGGTATAGCACGCAGGCAGAAATGATTGAGGACATCACACATGTGTGAAAGAACTCTACAGACATCCAGTTAAATCCAAACGCTCAGTATCCTGTCTACGGAGACTCTGGGAAGCAAGACTACTCCGAGAACAATACCTGGAGCCAGGAGGCCGCACATTCCAACACGGGGATCCTACACACAGCCACCGCCATGGAGACCAGCTTTCCCAACAAGCTCATTCGGCTGTCGTCGGCTTTGTTCCCTTGGGGGCTGAAAAGGGAGGAGAAAATGATCTGCCGCACAGAGTCCTTGCTCTGCTCCTGGAAATAACTGCACATGATTTCAAGAAGCTGGAGCTCCTGGAGCGAATTCAGTCTCTGTAAAAAACAAATCCGGGAGAGAAGCTGTGAGAGATGGGGCCTGCGCCCGCCCCTTACCTCCCACAGTAAAGGATTAGGGAGTGAATGCTTGAAATCCCAGCACTCAAGAGGCTGAGGCTAGAGGATCTTGAGTTCTAGGCTGGCCTGAGCTACACAGTACATAGAGAGACAGTGTCTCAAATAAAACAAAACCCAAAAAACCAAAACTGTACCCCCCGCCCGAGTATATGTTTTCACCTTTCTGAAGCCTAAGCCCCGGGGGTTTACTTAACCCCTTGCACAAGAAAAAGTCGTGCATCTAATTATGCAACATCCCAGAGGACCCAGGACTCTAGTGATGTTAAGTAGCCAATTCCCAAAGTCTCCTCCTGGATCATTGGTGAACGACTGTCACACGCCTGCAAAACAGGCACGCGGCTAAGCAACGCCGCTGGACTGCAAGAACGGGGGACTGGAGGAGGCGGTGAGACCTCGGGACGAGCGCTTGTCACCGAGCGAAGGCACGGACGGGACGGGCACCTTGGGCTGCGCGCCGCGCTCCTTGGGCACCTGGAACACGAACTCTTCCAGCAGCTCCACGGGGCCCTTGTCCACGATGGGCAGCGGCGCGCTCTGCAGCTGGCTGCTGAAGTAGATGTCCAGGTGGTACAGCACCTCCTTGGCGGCACTCAGCGCATCGCGCCGCAGCAGTGAGTGGCGGATGTCGCTCATGGTGCGGCCGCCGCGTCCCCGCCGCGCGTCCCACTTCCGCCCGGAGACAAAGAGGCGCGATTAGCCTGGGCTCCGACGCGGGCCGGGCCGCGGCCCCCGCCCGCCCGCCGCTACCTGGCGCCGACCCGCTCAGGGGGCCATCGTCGTCGTCGCCGTCGCCGCGGGTCAGCGGGCGTCCTGAGTCCGACAGCAGCGCCCAGAGCCGCGGGAGCCGACGCCGCTCGGCCGAACCGGCGGCGGAATGCCGGGGCGGCGACGGCGGCCCGCAGGGGCCAAGCTCAGGCCGCGGCCGCGCGCTCTCGAGGACGCCCCCTGGCGGTGAGACCCGCACGGGCTTGCACGAGGACACGAGGCCCCGCCCCGCCCCGCCCCGCAATCTTGGGAAACGTTTCTGATCCTACACCAGGTGTGCAAACCTTCTGCTGCTTCCCACCACCCAAGGGCATATCATTAACCCCGGGGGCTACCGGGCCCGATAATGCTGGTAAGCACCCACCCCCACAACACCCTGCTTCCAACTTCTGTTCCCAGAGCCGATGTTTCCTAATTCTCACCTGGCCCCTCCAGACTGCTATGCTCTGGCCTAGCCCAGGAGGACTATGGGAATCTTAATACAAGGTGCAGCCTACATGTTTTCTGCTCCTAAAAACCCTCCCACCCTACAGCAGCCCCCACTCTCACCCCAGGATTTTTATACAATTTATGGGCAATCATTTACGCTTCATACTGAACTAGCTGGTGGTAAAGATTGGAAATTTTTGAACAGAGCAGAAAAGTCTTGAGTGTGGCCCACTCACAGAACAATGAATAAGAGCCCTATGGTTGCTGAAGGTAGGCCTCAGTGAGAATTTGGTTAAGGTGATGAAGATCTCATTGGGGAGAACACACTAGGGAAAGAGTGTAGCTGGGCACAAACCTGAGACATGGAGCTGCCAAGACCCTGCTATACATCAAGGAATAAGGTTGTATGGTCCTTGTTCAGGTGAGAGAATGCAGTGAGAGACACAACGATCTTGTCACCCACAGCCTTGACCCTCCTGACACTTGGCCCTTGGAGGCTATTGGTTCTAGCAGGAAATCAGCAAGCGGGGAGTCTGCCATGGGACCAGGAAAGGTTTGTGTAACTCAGCAAGCCCCGCTTCCCTTCTTTGCCTCCCCATCAAAAGCCCATTCATACTCTCACATCAGAAACCAACACAAACGATGCTTAGAAAATAGCCATCTGTACAGACAGATGTGCGCTGTATTCCAAAGACCACTTCCCAGGCTACTTTTTCTTCTTCTCATAACAGGGGATGGCAGGCAGAAAGATCTCGTGAAGATTGCTCCAGAACCCGTGCGAGTGAATGTTCTGGTAGACGTGAGGCTCAGTCGATGTGGACCTGGCCACCAGAGGGCAGTGCTGGCACCAGGCCCAGTCCCCTCTATACCACTCATTCGTGGTCTGGTTAGTGGCAGCCAGGTACAGAAGGAAGCATAGGTAACCGGCCAGGAGCAAGCTCAGTACCATGACAAAGCCCAGTAGGAAGATGATCCTTGGGAAAGCCAGGAACAGATACTGGGGGTAGAAAGACACGCATGTTAACAAATTGACTATGACACCTGTGAACACAGCCGTGACTCTATGCGATGGCGCAGAGCCACCACCTCAGTTCAGCCCATGCGTCAAATCTTACATACCAGGCAGTACATACAGCTCAGAGGTACAGCAATGCTCTAGCATTTGTGAGGCCCTGGGTTCAAAACCCTCTTTCTCTCCTCTCTATATCTCTGTGTCTGTCTCATGAGCACGCATGTGTATGTGCGCGCACGCACACACATACACACATCTGAGTTCATATTTCACTACCCATAGGTTAGTGCAGATCTCAGATCTCATTCTTTGCACTGTGGACAGTGGCTAGTGCAGACAGTGGTCAAAGTGCTGAGAGTAGGTGTCTGGAGAGCTCAACTATAAACAGGACAGAACATTTATTTCTCTTCCCTCTTACACACACACCCCAAGGCCCAGGAACCATTACGGAATGGAGGTCACAAAAAGCGTAAGAGCCAGAGGGCAGGGAGGATCAGAGTCAGACAGTGTCTTCTGGACAAGATAGGATCATGATCTCATGGCAAGTGTCATTGTCTGCACAAAATCAAGCCAGGCAACATGCCAGTAGAGCCCCTACCCCTAACTGAGCAGCCGTAGATGGTTTATGGCTTCTGGGGGAAAGGCAGTCAGTTTCCTTTAAGAGTCTGGGTCCTAGGAGGTTGAGCATGATCCAGTGAATGACCCCACCATTATGAGACCTCACGGGTTTAAGAAAAGAAAAAAGGACACAAAGTTGGGAGGAGCAGAATCCACTGTATGTGTTTAGGAAATCCTCAAAGAATTAATAAAAATAATGTATTTTTAAAAAGAGTAGCTTTATGTCTTTTTTCCCCCTGGGACCCAATGCAGAATTACCTGAATAAGAAAGACTGTGTCTACAGACTGGAAATGCCCAAGGTCATCAATGTAAGTTTCCTGGTACAGATCTGACGCTGCCACTAGTTGGACCAGAAAGGCAGCACTCAGAATGGCTATGGTGGCAGCCGATGCCGTCAGTGTCAAGAGGTAGATGAGGAAGAACCTGGTGTTCCAGGCTCCGATGCAGTTGTTCACCCAGACACAGTGATGATCAAAACGGTGCACGCACCTGTCACACACCCCTGCAAAGAAAGGAGGTGGTATGGCTAGCGTGTCCTTGTGGAGACAGTAAGAGCAGGCACACTGGCCGCGGCTTACAGACTGACCACTGACGGTTCGGGAGCAGAGCAGCCATTGTCACCAGGCTTTTAGCGCCGCAGCTTATGATGCTGGGAGATGGCTCAGGATGTGAGTGCTTGCTAGACATGCGTGATACGGGTTTGGATCCCTACCACGGACAGATGCCAGGCAGGTTTGCGGCTTCCCAGGCAGAAGGCCACAGAATTCCCTGAGCTAGCTAGCTACCTAGACTACTTGAACGAATCAGTGGGTGGATTCAAGTAAAAGGCCAACCGTTGATACATACGATGAAGAAGACCCCTGACACCAACCTCTAACCCCCCACACACACACATTTAAGAAAGAACTGCAGTGTGCAGCTACTAGAGTCACTGAGCACCAAGTAGGGACAAGAAAAATCAGAAAAAAAGTTTCTCGACATTAACAAAGTTAGTGGGTTCTGACTTATGCAAAACTCTTGAGTTCAATGTGGACACCAGCGTGGCACAAGAGTGAGTCTAGAACTTATTGTGGACAGATGTGACTTTGGGGTGTGCGTTCTACAACCTCCGTCCCCTTCAGTCCACTGTTCCACCAATCGCCAGGTGAAGGAGCATGCTTTAGTCCTGGGTTCGGCTGTTGGAAACCTGGGAGAATACACACGGAGCTTGGTGTGTGCTTCCTCTGCAGTATCCTCTTGTGTGCTGGCGGGTGTGTGCTGGCGGGTGTGTGCTGGGGGGTCTGCAGAGCCCCAGCAGCCACACTTACTGCAGTGCTTGGACCGAGCTGGCTTCCATAAGTCACAAGTGGAGCACCTTGAGTTCTCTGGAAACATCACATCGTCAAACTCGTAGACTTGCAGGAGCAATGATTCGTTTGTTTTATTGATGGTGCCTGAGAAGGGGAGGGATGTCAGTTTTAAGCAATATAGTTAACCAAGCCTACGATACCCAAACCAGCACAATGCAGCTAAAAACATAATGTTTACTATTTTAAAAAATTCACTCTATTTTCTGTGGTGTTCATGTATGCAGATGCACACACACGTGTGCGGAAGCTGGAAGCAACTTCCAATGTTGCTTCCTAGGTATCAGTCAGCCAACTTTTTTTTTTTTGAGACAGATTCCCACTCACTTGGAGCTCAGCAACTAGGCCAGGCTGACTGGCCACCAAGCTCCAGGGTTCCTTCTGCCTCTGCCTCCCAGCCCTATAAGTCCAGGTTAGAACCACTGCACCCAGCTCTCGGCTTTTTTTGTAGGTTCTGGAGATTGAACTATGGCCCTTATGCTTGGATAGCAAGCACCTCACCAACACAGCAACCGTCCAGCCCCTAATTCACGTTGAGTAACTGGTCCGTTGAGACAGAACTCAGGAACCCAATTCACTTCTTTGTTTTATTTATGTAGTAGCATGTGTTTGAGTGACTAATGTGTGTGGAGGTGTGTGGGCTACAGCACATGTGAAGGCCAGAGAACAGTGGTATGGAGCCCGGTCTCACCTCCCACAGGACGTAGGTCCTAGGGATCAAATTCATTGCCAGGCTTGTGCCACAAGTGCCTTTACCCACTGAGCCATCTCAGTCCTTTATATGGCCTCTTGAGTCAGTTTTCACACTGTAGCAAGGCTGGCTTTAAACTTGACACAATCCTCCTGCTCCAATCTCCCAAGTGCACAGATTATAGATGAGAGCCAATTTAAGCATACTCGATTCCGTGGTCAACAAGACTCCAGGGTTATGTGGCCATTGCCACAATCAACGTTGGAACACTATCCTCATCCCTGGAAAACATTTTTTAAACAGTCGTTCCCAATTCTTCTCTAATGCACTTAGAGAAGTGGAACCCAAACCCAGTCAGGCAGTGGTGGTGCACACCTTTAATCCCAGCACTCGGGAGGCAGAGGCAAGTGGATCTCTGTGAGTTCAAAGGCAGTCTGATTTACAAAGTGAGTTCTAGGACAGTCAGGGCTGTTACATAGAGAAACCCTATCTTGAAAAACCAAATTAATTAATTTAAAAAATAAAAAGGAAGCTGTGTCATACTGACCACGGCTCTAAGTAGACATATGCAATTAAATGAAAATTTTAAAAACTACAAAGGATATTGAAACCAGCGTGGTGACATATGGCTGTGATCCCAGCATTTGGAAGAAGTAGGAGGCTCCTGAGTTCAAGGTCAGTCTGAGACAGAGAGCAAATTCCTGTCTCAGAATAAACAATGTATATTGGAAGATTTCACACTAGTTAAATAGCCCATGGGTCAAAGACCAAAAATAAAATAGGAAACACTCAAAACTGAAAGACAGTGCAAACATGGGGGGGGTCTTCTGCCATCTTCTAGGGACTGCGTCACCTGTGGCACAGCAACACGAGGCCTGAGCTGTGACCAGTCTGACACCTGACTTACCCGGATTGGCTGAACAAGTCAGGGTGAAGAACAGCAGGTTTATGCCCAGCAGCAGATAGGGCAGGAGAAGGTAAGGCAGAGAGAACTCCAGCTCCTGGCAGTAGCCAAATATTTCCAAGGTGTACTCAGCATAGACTAGCCCTTGCAAGAGCAGGTGCAGGACAATGAAGGCGGGGTTGCTGGAAGGAAGCACAGGTGGCTTATGCACAGGCCACTCCCAGATGACATCACATGAGCCCAAGGAGCACAACCTAGGCCAGCCGCTTCCTATAAGGGTTAAATAAGGGCCCAGTGTGGCACACAAGCCTGTCATCCCGGCACCTTGGGGATGAGCCAGGTTTGCCTTGAGTTTGTACCAGGCTAGCCAGAGCTACATAGTAAAGCTCTGTCTCATAACCAAAATAAAAGCTAGGCGTGGAGGTGCAAACCTTTAACTCCACCACTCAGGAGACAAAGGCAAGCAGGTCTCTATGAGTTCTACATTAAAAGTTCCATGCTAGCCAGAGCTACATAGTGAGACTCTGACTAGAATAATAGTAGCAGCAGCAGTAGTAATTGGGGCTGAGACGGTGGTTCAGTGATTGAGAACATTCCCTGCTCCTGCAGTGGACCGAGTGCAGTTCCCAGCACCCACACGGTGGCTCCCAACCATCCATCACTCCAGTTCCAGGGGATCCAGGGCCGTCTTCTGGCCTCCACCAGCTCCTCCACCCATGTGATATACACACTCAGGCACACACACAGAAATATTTTTTAATGAAAACCAAAAACGCATCTTGCATACATCTTACAGACATTTTTTTAACCATCTTTTAGAGTAGGAAGGCCTTCTGTCTATGTGTCACTTTCATTGGTCAAATAAAGAAACTGCCTTGGCCTTTTGATAGGGTAAAACTTAGGCGAGAAAAAGAGAACAGAATGCTGGGAGAAAGAGAGCAGAGTCAGGCAGATGCCATGGCTCTTCTCTCCAAGACGGACGCTGGTTAGACTCATGCTGGTAAGCCACAGTCAAGTGGCGATACAGATTATTAGAAATGGGTTGAATCAATATGTAAGAGTTAACCAATAAGAGGCTAGAACTAATAGGCCAGGCAGTGTTTAAATGAATACAGTTTCCGTGTAATTATTTCAGGTAAAGCTAGCCGGGAGCCGGGCGGCAGGAAGCAGCCCACTGCTCCTTTTACAACAATCTTTACTTTAAAGCAGGCGTGATGGTAGTAGGCACAGTGGCTCGGGACTGCTATCTCAGCATGGGGAGGCTGAGGCTAAAGGACCGCCATGAGTCTGTCTGGTCTATGCAGTCAGTGCCAAGCCAGCCTGGGCTTCAGGATGAGACCCCATCTCAACAGAAACAAAACCAAGTGGCCATGCTGGTCTGGGGACATGGTTCAGTGGTTGAGGAAGAAAGCCTGACAGGCATGCACAGTATCCTCAGCTCAATCCCCAGCACTATAATCAGTCAATAAATGAAAAAAGTAAAACCAGGCACCTTCGAAGCTCAGAGATAAATGATAAATGATCTGTCAGGAGAGGTCCCAAACCCAGCACTCTGGAAACTTCCAGGATCCTTTTACTTTCTATGCTGAAAGCCACAAGACACTTCCAGAAGCCATGGACTGGCACCACTCAGTCACCCAGACTGAATCTGGCCATGTCTAAACCCAGCCACAAATACCGTGTGTAGAAGAGCTGATGAAGAAGCCTCCGCCCGGCCCTCTGAAGGCATTGTGGGATTATGCCGGAGCACACCTGAAATCACAGAAGGGTCAGCCTCACTTCTCACTCCCCTCACTCCCGCACAAGTGAGATTTTCCACAGGCAGCTACCAATGGTGGTGATTCTAGCCACTGTTCCTTCACAGGGCACAGAAGCAATGCAAGAGAATAAAGAGGACTTGTTTCTATACCTTTCCTTTCAGCCAACTTGCTCACATTGCTACGGTGCACGCGTGCACAGATTGTTTCTGTCTACACATGTGCACATGTATGTGGTCAGAGGTTGGTGTTAGGTATCCTCCTTGGTTGCTCTCCACCTTATATATTGGCACAGGGTCTCTCCGAGCTTACCTATTTGGCTGGTCTAGCCAGCCAGTCTGCCCTGCAGTTCTCCTGTTATTGCCTCCAAGTACTAAAATTACAGGTTGGACACTACCCCAGCCAGCATTATTGCACGTTCTGGAGATCTGAACTCCAGTCGTTACGGCTGCATGGCCAGCACTCAGCCATCTCCTCAGCTCCCCCTCTATTTTTGAAACAGTCTCATCATGTCACCTAAGCTAGCCTGGAATGTATGATCCTCCTGCCTCAGCTTCCTAAGTGTGAGGACTTAGGAGGTGTAGACAACTTCTCCATTTCTACTTTGACTGCAAAGAATGTATATACCAGAGTCTTTTAAGAAAAGGGAGTGGGCAGAGGCTGGTGTGAAAGCTGCCTTTTCCTTACTACGTGTTCAAAGTCCACCCCAGATCCCCAGAGTCCTCCCAAGTCAAGCTCTCCTCATGGCCACTTGCTCCCATTTTGCTTTTGTCCCCAAAGGAAGATGGATGGTATGACGTCAAATGACAGTGGGCAGTTGGATGCTCCGCGTTCTATTCATATGCCCCCCCTCCTCCCAGTCAGCCTTGAAAATTAGACCTCTCTCAAAGCAAAATAACAAGATGACTTTTTGTTCGTTGGGACACAGGATCTTTCTGTGTAGCCCCAACTGGCCTTGAATTCCCAGTCCTCCTGCACCAGCTTCCCAAGAGCTGGGATTGAAGGCAAGACTCCTGAGACCTGGCCCAGTGAGCGCTTCCGACTATGCCTACAGTATGGCATTCAAACTTCAGCAGTATCCAAGGATTGCTACCTGTGCTCCTTCCAGGACCAGGCTTTTCAAACGCTGGTTCTTTGTGAAGATGCAGATCATGACAACGCCAATCAATAGGAAGGCCAGATAGAACAAGAAGAGAACCAGGAAGTCCATGCTGGAGGCTGCAGGGAAAGACAGCATTAGTGACTGCAGTTGCGGGAGTTATCCCGGCAAGTATCCCAAGCCCTGGGTTTATGACTGTGTTAGAGATCCACACCCTGATTGGCCCATCCTCAAGATGAACACTGTGGTCTGCCTTCAGGGCAACAAATCCCTTTTATTAGTTTTTCTGTGGGCTGTGTGTGTACTTGTTTGTGTGTGCACATGTGTCTACAGGTGTACATAGACATGTTTATGTGTGCTCAAGCCAGAGGTTGACATATTTTCCTCAATTATACTCTATTTTATTTTAAATTACATTTTATTTATTAGTCTCTGTGTGTGTGTGTATGCGCGCGCGTGTGCGCACACACACACACACACACACACACACACAAAAGCATGCAAAAAACAACTTTCAGGAGTAATTTCTCTCCATCCACCATGTGAGTCCTGGGAATTAAACTCTGGTTCATCAGGCTTGGCAGCAGGTGTCCTTACCCACTGAAACATCTCACTAGTCCTGGGGCTTAGTTTTCTTTTTGCTATTGAGACTGGGTCTCACTATGCAGATCAGTCTGGCCTCAGCAGAGATTCACCTGCTTCTGTATGCTAAATGCTGGGATGAAGGTGTGCGTGACCATGCCCAGATTTTAATATTTGAACATTTGTGTATGTGCATTTGTCTGAGTGTGGGTGGATCATGCCACAGCATGTACATGGCTGTCAGAATACAACTATGGCGTTGGTCCTCCTCCCCCATCTTGCTGTCTGTTCACTGTGGGGTACGTCAGGCCAGCTGGCCTGTGTGTTTCTGATGACCCTCCCGCTGTGCGCACAGTGGGAAAACTAGAATTACATAGACACATAATACGACATCAGGCTTTGACATATGTCCTGGGGATTTGAACTCTGGCCTTCACACTTGCAAGACAAGTACTTCACTCACTAAGCTAGCACTCTGTCCTAAAGTATTGGACAAGGCAACATCAAGTCAGTAGGTTCCTTTCTTTCCTGTCAGTACTGAGGACAGAACCTAGGGCTTCATGTGTGCTGGGCAAGCAATCTATCACTAAGCTACCACTCAGCCCTTACCCATATTTATTTGAGGTATGCGCCTCTCAGAGCCCGTATCTCTCAGATTCAGCTGGACAGGCTGGCCAGCAGGTCCGACAGACCCCACTGACACCTCCTCCCCTGGGCTGGGATTACAGACCTCTGTTGCCCACCACATTCTATTTTCTTTCTGTCTTTTTTAAATAAGATGAGAAGGTACCTTTTATTTTACTATTTATTAACTTTAATAAATAAAGTTGTTGTTGGGAGTGGATACTTGCAAGTGCGTGTTTGCAGGCATGAAGAAGATGTCGGGACTCGATGCTTACAAAGTAAGCACTCTTGCCCACTGAACTATCTCCCAGCCCCACAACTTTTTGCTTTAACATAAGGTCTGGTCATCAAGTTTGAGTCCTCAAGATTACAAGGCATTATCAACAGAGCCACGCCCAACCCCTCATTTGTTTTTGTTTTGTTTTTGCTTTTTTGAGACAGGGTCTCACTACGTACCTCCAACTATCTTGGAACTCAGAATTCTCCTGCATCAGCTTTCAGATTATTGGGATTACCAGCAACAATATCTTTTACTTCCTTAAATATTCACATAGGCACTGATAAAGTTCCCCTTCCCCCAAGAACCTGCGGACCTCATCAGAATGAGCAATTCCTAAAAGTAATCAGGGTCCCACACCCAGAATCAGGCATCGTGTCCTATTAATCAGGTCAGTGGCCACACTGTCACGGACCACCACAAGAACCAGAACACAAAGACCTGTGTTAGAAACTGGGAAAGATGGCATTGGCTTTACCAGGCAGGATTCTGGGTCAACATTCCAACTCAGATAATCAAACCAGAAACGATTAACAAAAGAGGGAACAAAACAGGCCATTCTCACAAGGTAACAGAAGATCTCCCGCCTACATATTTCTCTCGGTCAGACACTGTTCCAGCGGCACCTCCAGCATTCATTCCTCTCGTCCACATCCACGGAGAATTCAGATAGCACCTCTGCGTGGAAAGCGCTGTGCGTCTGGAACGCGGAAAGACGGCGACATGGTTGTTCCAGAACTAGCTGCGGAGACAACCAAGTGCAACGCTTACACAATATTAAGTATCAGTGGCGGGGGACGAGGGTGGGGGGTGCACTGCGAAAGGCGTTTGGAAGTAGAGGCTACTGCGCCGCTGCTGAACTGGGACGAAAAGTTGAAGTCCAGTTGTTTGGGATCTACCGTCCCTATAGCTGTCACTATCACTATGGGACTCTCTGAGGCGCCCTCACCGGCGAGATTGCCTCCATGAGGTCCCGAATAGTTTTCCCTTGCTGGATGCTTTCAGAATACATTATATTCAAGACCTTTGCATACTTGAGCTCACGTAAACTACCACTGTGGTGGGACCGGGGAGGGGTAGTGGTGAATGGAGGTCATTCTATGACCAGATCTCGGATGCATCAGGCTCAGAGGAGATAAGGGAAGCTCTGTAGCAGGTTGGGAATCGTAGCTGCGTCCGGAGCCCCGAAAGAGGACCAGGCGGACAGCCGACTGGGAGGAGAGCACAAGAGCGGGGTGCAGGGGGCTCGGAGGAATGTGATCCCACACATAGCCAGGAGGTTTAAACACGGGGTGCGACGGCCGCCCAGCCTAGATGTCACAGAGCCTTCCGAAGCTGCCTTACCCCAAGCTCAGCCAACTGTCAGCCACTCCCAGCTGGCGCCATCTGAGCTCTCCCGGATTTTCCGGCGCGTCCATGGCGTCATCAGTGCCCGCGACAAGGATAACTTCCGACGGAAATAGTTGCCCGAGGCTGGGAATTTTGGGGGCTTGGACTCTGATACCGCTAGTACATTCTGTTGTTGTTGTTGTTTTTCCCCCTCGCCTATCTTCGTTGATTTTATTTCTCCTCCCTCTTCCTCTTCTCTTTTAACATGTCTGTCTCCCTCCCTCTTCCTCTCCGATCCCTTCCTCTCTTCCTTCCCACCTTTATTTTTACTTGACATTTTCCTACATGTATGCAATGAGTCTTGGTCATTCCACAAACTACACTCATTCGCCCCTCTACCGACTCCTTCATTTCACAAAGCCCCCCCCCATCCTGTTTTGTGGCTTCTGTTTGATTCTTGTGGGTGGGTTTGTTGTTCCCCGCTGAGTTTAATTCGGTTTTCTTGTATGAACATGCATAGAAAAGCTATTTTCATTTTTTTTAAAAAAAATTTTTTCTTTTTAAAGCTAAAATCTCTGCACTGGGCAGTGGTGGCATAAACCTTTAATCCCAGCACTCGGGAGGCAGAGGCAGGCGGATCTCTGTGAGTTCGAGGCCAGCCTGGTCTATAGAGCTAGTTCCACGACAGGCTCCAAAACTACAGAGAAACCCTGTCTCGAAAACACAAAAACCCCTAAGGTCTCTGCCTGCCATAGTGGTGCAGGCCTTTAATCCTGGCACTCAGGAGGCAGAGGCAGGTGGATCTCTTTTAAGTCTAAGGCCAATCTGTTCTACATAGGAATTCCAGACCAGCCATGGATACATAGCTAGACCTTGCCTAAAACAAAACAAACAAGCAAACAAAACTAAGGTCCCACCACATCGTACCAAGCTGGCCTTGACCTTTTGCACCTCCTTGTCTCAGCCTTCCTTTTGTTGGGGTGACAGGCATACACAACCACACCCAACACAGGAACTGGAATTTTCTAGCACCTTTGCCAGAAATAAATAAATAAATAAGAGGAGACTTTCTTGGATCTGGTCCTGGAGAACCGCTGGGCTGTGCAAAACAGCCTAGGTCTTTCTGTGTCCTGGGAGGAGCTTGGTAGTGGCCCTGACAACCGGCAGGTACCCTAGCAGAAGATCTGTGTCTAACTGGTGGGCTGTTTACTCAGTCAGCCACATTACTGGGACCTGGTCCAGTCCCAGCATCTTCCACTGCAGAAGTCACAACATGTCCCCCATGTGAGTTCAGATTCTGCAGTGTGCATGTCCCTCTCTCCTGCTGTCTCCATGTGCAGCTCTGAGCATCCTTCCGGGGCAGGGGGCACAGTGGCTAGTGTTTGGCTGGAATCCTTGAGGATGAAAAGGCTGTTTTGATGTTAGACAGGCTTGGGGTGAGAAAGGCAGCTTCCAAACATAGCACTGAGCAGGTTCTTGTGGATGTGGCTTTGCTCTGAATGCCTGCAGGTCCTCTAAGAGCTATTCTCGACACTTCTGAAAAGCAGGTTCTCTTTGAGGAAAAATATCTGATCTCTAGCCACTGACTTCAAAGCTCATTCTTCCTGTTTGCTTTGCTGTCTACCTCAGCTTCTTGATTCCTTTTACCTTTTAGAAAAAAAAGTCATACCTTTCTAAATATATTGTATCCGAAGCGTTTGCAAACTTGCGAACATAGAACAGGCAGGCATGGTGAGACCTGGAAGAATGGTTGCATGCAGAGACCATCTCACACCCAGAATAGGCTAGATTTCGTCAAGGTCTCCAGTGGGCTCCGGCCTGACAGTTAACCCTTAGTTGGTAATTAAATATTTCGAATGTTTGTCTTTTCACCCACATGAGTTCAGAGCTTTATTCCCATCCCTTTCTGGTTTTCTCAGTTCTGACTAACTTTGAATCTCAGATCAATCATCCATTTTTCTTACGCTTCATTGCCTTTCATTAAACACAGAGAGAAGGGAAGGGAATGGAAGTAAATCAAATTATCCAAAACAATAATCTTTGGTTGCCATCTCCTCCAAATCATTTCACAGTGGAATTACCGTTTTATTTTATTTTATTTTATTTTATTGTTTTTCCAGACAGGGTATCTCTGTAGCTTTGGAGCCTGTCCTGGAACCAGCTCTTGTTGACCAGGCTGGCCTCAAACTCACAGAGATCCACCTGCCTCTGCCTCCTGAGTGCTGGGATTAAAGGCGTGCACCACCACTGCCCGGCCAGAATTACTATTCTTTAGTAAATGTCCTGCAAACTCCTTTCTCTTATTTTGATAGGGAGACAACTCTCATTATATACCCCACACCAGCCTTGAACTTACAGCCCTACTGGGTCTTCTTCATGAGTGTTGGGATTACAGGCCTGGCCAAAACTCATTTTGCATTTGTGTATATGCATCCATTCAACAAACACATATTGGGATGTAAAACTCTAGGATAACTCTGAAGCCACTTCTGACAACTCTGAGGCCATTTCTGAGGCCTCTCAGTAGTAGTACTCCTCCCTCCCCTGGGAACCAAGGACCTAACAACTTCACATGCAAGTACTGAAATGTTGAGGATTTTCCATCTCCCTGTGTCCTTGTGAATGTTCTCCAGATAGAACTCAGTTATTGAAATTGGGGCAAGATAACCCGTAGATGCTGGCTCAGTTCCTTGGCCTTGATCAGTGGATATTGACTCAGTTCCTCGGATATTGTTAGGATGATCACAGATGTTTCCCCTTACCCTGCCTGGTCTAGCAACCACTCTCTCGCTGTGGCTCAGACCAATCATTGCTAGTAGTCCTTTGAATCAACCAATCGTAATAGTTGGGAAAAGAACTCCCAGACGCCCCCCTTGTTTCTGTGACTTTTTATTTTAAAAGTAGCCTGTACCAGCTATTCGGGGTCTTGAATGCTGAAAGACTCTGTTGTGACAGAATTAATTAAATCCCCTTGCTTTTTCATCAACTGTGGTATGAGAATGGTCTCTTGGGGCGACTCCTCCTCGGTGATTGGACTACAGGGTTCAAGAGGCTAATAGTGCCAGCTGCTGTTCTAGATCAAGGGAGCATAGCAATCAAGCAAAAGAAACTGCTGAAGTTGGGACTAGGACTACTGTAGGTCAGTTGGTAGAGCCTGGGTTCCATCTCAAGGATCACATAAAACCGAGCACGGTGGTACATGCCTATAATGTCAGTACTGAGGGAGTGAAGGCAGAAAGAGTCTAAGTTTAAAGTCATCCTCAGCTACACGACAAGTTTGCAGTCACCCTGGGCTACATGAGACCCTCCCTGCCCTTGGTCTGTGAGTCACAGGTTGGACACACCTATCTCTAGACAGTTTTGTATTGTGTAAGTTTAGTGGGTATACATGTTTTTCACCTCCAACATAGTGGATTTAACATTCTTACTGTGGACATTCAAGAGTGATGGTGTATGCCTTTGATATTAGCACTCTAAAGGGAGGCAGAGACAGATGGATTTCTGTAAATTAGAGGCCAGCCTGGTCTACCTGGTGAGTTCTAGGACAACCAGAGCATGTAATGAGACCAAGTCTGGAAAACAAACAAAAGTATTTTTACTGTGGGATACTGTAGTCTCTCCTTTCTTTCTTTCTTTTCTTCCTTCTTTCTTTCTTTCTTTTTTTTGCTGGAGTGTGGGTTGAGGCAGGGTTTCTCTGTGTGGTCCTAGCCATCCTAGAATTCACTCTGTAGACCAGGCTAGCCTCAAACAGAGATCTGCCTGCCTCTGCCTCCAGAGTGTTCAGGTTAAAGGTGTGTACCACCATCTCTTGGCTACTTTGTAATGTTACAAGTACTTTTTCAATGATACATCCATAGCTTTAAAATATTTATAGCCAGATTTGATAGTGCACCCCTGTGATCCCAGGGCGGAGGACACGGAGGAAGGAGGTTCATGAAGCTGAAAAAAAGAACCATGAGTTTGAGGCCACCATGGACTACATAGATGCTGTCCTGTAACCCCAGCAGTCAGGTGGTTGAGGAGTCAAGGGAAACCCAGCTCATATATAACAGAACCCTGTCTCTAAAATACAAGTTCTGGAAAAATTTCTCAGTGCTTTGCTGGCTTTTGAAAACCAAGTGCGACTTGAACTGTATTTTCCTCTGTGCCCCTTGGAACCTCCCATCACAAACACTGGCGTCTGTTTTATAAGAGCAAAGAAAAAAAAACCACTGAAGCCTAAATCCAAGTATGTTATTTAGTCTTCTAGAAAGTACTGAGTTGCTTTTGATGCGTGGAACATAGACTTCTTCTTAGAATTATTCTTAGACCTTCCTGTCAACCCCTGAAACTGGACCTGTGATATCAAGTTGGTTTTTTTTTTTAACCTGTCATGAGATCAGTTGACAGGATCAGCCACCTTTTACACCATGATCGCTTTTCCCTGGGAGGAATGTCTGAGGTGATATGGAAATGGGATACAGACTTCCTAGCTGGGCTGGGGGACACAGCTCAGATGTCAAATTACCTGCCACAATACACACACCTCCTTAAAAAAATCAAACATAGCCAGCATAATAGCACATGCCTTTAATCCCAGCACTTAGAATGCAGAAACAGGTGGGATTCTGTGAGTTCAAGGCCAGCTTGGTCTACATAGAGAGTTCCAGGACATCCAGGGCTATATAGAGAGACCTTATTTCTGGGGATAGATGGGAGTCAGACATGGAGTTATGCTCCTGTAATCCCAGTGCTGGCAGGCCAGAACCAGGAAGATCCAAGGGGCTGGCTGACCAGCACATCTGGGCTGATGGGTGAGCTCCATGTCCCAGTGCTGGCAGGCCAGAACCAGGAAGATCCAGGGGGCTCACTGACCAGCACGTCTGGGCTAATGGGTGAGCTCCATGTCCCAATGGAAAACTCTTTAAAAAGAAAAAAAGAGTGGGGGCTGGCATGATGGGTAAGAGCTTGTTCTGCAACCCTGAGGACCAGAGTTTATCTTCCAGTATTCCTGTACCAAGGCAGAGGTGTTGGACTCAGTCCTGGACTGAGGTGTTGGAGACAGGAGGATCATAGGACTTGCCGGTTGTCAGCCTAGCTGAAAAAACAAGAGCTACAGTTACAACAGAAGATGCTGGTTTAGAGAAATACTTGGGAAGCGGTGGAGAAGGACATGGGGGTCCTCCTCTAATCTCTGTATACACGCGTGAAGGCACCCCATTACACACGTGCACGGAGAACACATATACACCTAAAGGATGTTTTTGGTTATTTTGAGACAGGGTTTCTCTGTGTAGCTTTGGAACCTGTCCGGGAACTCACTCTGTTGACTAGGCTGGCCTCGAACTCAGAGAGATCTGACTGTCTCTGCCTCTGCCTCCCATGTGCTGGGATTAAAGGCATGAACCACCATCACTTGGCCAAAGAATTTTAAAACATAAAGACAAAATGGGTGTCTCCTGAGGAACGACACCAGAGGTTCACCTCTGGCCTCTACACACACGTTCACAAGCACACACAGAGAGACATAGAGATTCCATTGCTGTTCATGCAGGAAGCATGTATTGGTCACGGGGAATTTTTCCGTGGAAAAACAGATGGGTGGGGGAGGAACGTGATAGAAGTGCTTTGCTGGCTTGTTTTGGTTTCATGATATCAGTAGCGCTGGATGAATAGGGAGGGGCCGAGTTATACTTGATTGAAAGCTATACTGAAACCAGTCAAACAGGGCCTGCCAGGTGGCTCAGAGGGTAAGGGTGCTGGCTGCCCTAACAACCTGAGTTTCTTCCTCAGAACCCACATAATGGTAGGAGAGAATTGACTTCCACAAGCTATTCTCTGACCTATGTGCCTGTGCGCATACACAAGCACACATACACAAGTATCAGAACAAAAATTACTCTGGCCAGTAGGTGGTGCCACCGTGTGTTGCCATTAGCTGGTTTGTATGACAACCTGTGGGTGTCCAAGTCACCCATTGGAATTTCCACTTCTCTTTGTTTCTTTTTTTTTAATTTTAAAATTTCTTTTTTATTGATTTTATTGAGCTATATATTTTTCTCTGCTCCCCTCCCCTCCTCTACCCTCCCCTTCTTCCCTCTCCCATGGTCCCCATGCTCCCAATTTACTCAGGAGACCTTGTCTTTTTCTACCTCCCATGTAGATTAGATTCATGTATGTCTCTCTTAGGGTCCTCATTGTTGTCTAGGTTCTCTGGGATTGTGAATTTTAGGCTGGTTTTTCTTTGTTTTATGTCTAGAAGCCACTTATGAGTGAGTACATATGATATTTGTCTTTCTGTGTCTGGGTTACCTCACTCAATATGTCTTCTAGATTCATCCATTTGCCCACAGATTTCAAGATGTCATTTTTTTTTCTGCTGTGTAGTACTCCATTGTGTAAATGTACCACATTTTCCTCATTCATTCTTCGGTGTAGGAGCATTTAGGTTGTTGCCAGGTTCTGGCTATGACAAACAATGCTGCTATGAACATAGTTGAACACATGTTCTTGTGGTACAATTGAGCATCCTTTCTATACCCAAGAGTGGCATCACTGGGTCTTGAGGTAGGTTTTTTTCTTAATTTTCTAAGAAATCGCCACACTGATATCCAAAGTGGCTGTACCAGCTTGCACTCCCACCAGCTTTGTTTCTATGATTGATTCAGTGTGCTTCAGAACTCCACCCAGGCTCCTAAGCACCTGGATGGTGAGATTCCTGAAAGCGGATGGTGAGGACAGGCTCTCTGTTATGAGTTTCACTTTGGATTGCTCTTAAACTGCTTAGTTCCTTGTCTTGAATATGTAGGTGTACGGGTGACCGGCTGGAGACAATGTAAGTAAGGGAGAATTTGTTCTAGCTCACGGTTCCAGAGGGTTCAGTATATAGTTGCTTGGCCCCGTGCACTTGGGCAGAATACCATGGTGGTGGGATTGTGTAGCAGAGGATGTACCTAACTTGGCAGTGGTTGACAGGAAGCTGAAAATGAGACAAGGAGGGGATGAGGGATAGAAATAGCTCTCCAGTTGGGTTCCAAGCATTCAAAACATGAACCTATGGAGATAATTTGTATTCAAGTCAAAAATCCAGCATTACCCTTGCTGCAATCAGCTGTGATGTCTCCCCTCAGAATGAGGCTGGGGAAGGAGAAGGCACAGCATCTCAGACCCGTGGAGAAAAATTGAGTAACAGTTTTTAGTTCATGCTCAGTCATGTGACTCAACACCTAATAGTTAATCTTCTCTGTCACCTTGACTGCATGTAGAATCACCTAGGAGACACACCTCTGGGTGTAGCTGGTTTTTCATTTGTTCAGTTTTGTCTTCTTTGGTTTGGTTTTTTGAGACAGGGTTTCTCTGTGTAACAGCCCTGGCTGTCCTGGAACTCACTCTGTAGACCAGGCTGGCCTTGAACTCACAGAGATCCTCCTGCCTCTGCCTCCCTAGAGCTGTTGGTTTTGGTTCTTTTTTTCACTGTTTATTCTTTGAGGGGCCTGCCACAAAGCTCCCAGATAAATACACAGAGATTTATTCTTATTATTGTTATGGTTTCAATTACCCAGTGGTTTGGCAAAATGTCTAGCCACTCCAAA
Organism: Myodes glareolus; assembly: GCF_982192425.1. Taxonomy (NCBI): domain Eukaryota; kingdom Metazoa; phylum Chordata; class Mammalia; order Rodentia; family Cricetidae; genus Myodes; species Myodes glareolus. Next base: position 101,766,026 of record NC_142027.1, on the reverse strand, counting down.
TGCTGGCAATTCTGGATTCCAGGGCCTCACATGCACCATCAAGTGCTCCGGCAATTAACATAGCAACCCGGGGCCCTCAAGAACTATGTGCAGCATGGTCACGTGATCTAAGCATGCTGTATCTACAGCTACTTAAGCACCTATGCGCATGTGCTAGGCAGCCTTTAAAAGCTAGACATGCCTGCTCTAACCTCTCTCTTTCCGTCCCTTTTCTGAAGAGGTAACTACTGCCTCCCTCTCTCCCTTCATCTGTTTCTCTCTACCTCTCTCCCTCTCTTCTTCCCTCCCCCTCTCAGGCCTGTATACGTGTCTTTCACTTCATAAACTCTTAAAGTGGGTTTTGTGTGTGCTTTGTGATCGTTCTTGCTTGTACCTGGTAATTTCACTTATGAATACCTGGCCTTGGCTTGTTTCTAGTTAGTTTTTCATAACTTAAATTATCTTGTCTCCCTTTTGTCTCTGGGCTTTTTACCTTTCTTTATATCTCTTTCTTTCCTTCTTATTCCATTACTGGCCCCTGGCAGCCTCCCCTTCTACTCTTCTTGCTCCTTCCTTCTTCTCTTTTTCTCCTCTTATTTATTCTCTCTGCCTGGCAACCCTGCCTGTCCCTCTCCTGCCTTGCTATTGGTCATTCAGCTCTTTATTAGGCCAATCAAGTGTTTCAGGCAGGCAAAGTAACACAGCTTCACAGAGTTAAACAAATTCAACATAAAGAATGCCAACACATCTTTGTATAATTAAACAAATGTCCCATAGCATGTGTGCTCACCAACATAAAAACAAAAAGCAACAAGCCCTTCCTTCCTTAAGTTGCTTCTGCCAGGCAATGAGAAAAGTAACTGATATAACTCTTTGAACACTAAGTGCATCTTGATCACACTAAGCTCTGCTGAGGACCAACACAAAGGTAGTTTCAACAAGAAATACAGAATGAGAATATTGAGATGTCAAGTAAGGGTAGAGTGTGTGCATAGAGTCAGGCATGATGGAACATGTCTGTGATCCCAGCACTGAGGAGGGGGCTGCAGGAGGATTGTGAGAGAAAGGACTGTCTTGTCTACATGGTGAAATGTTGCCATAACTCCACCTTTAGAAAATTGGGCCGGTTGACATTCTATCCTGAAGAGGGATGGGGCTCACAAGGTCCAACCCTTGCCTGACATTCTAGAGGCAGTAGACAGTTGATGAGGAGGGAGAGACATTCTCTTTAAGTGGTGTTACCACTGTTAAGGCACTGATGATACTAGTGCCCAGGAATCCTGGGCTTCTGATGGAGCATCCGTATCTTCCACCTGTGTGGCTACAGGTGAGTTATTAACCTCTCTGTTCTTTGGTTTCTTTAGACTCAAAAATAAGAATAAGAGAATTTACTTCAATGAGTTATTGTGAAGATTAAACGGGGAAATGTCCCCATATGATTTTGGCTGCTGATGTAATAAACACAACCCTCCACATTAACAAATGGAGTCAGAACAGAAGAACAAAGCAGGACAGTTCTGGAGTGAGAGTTTTGGGGTGTGTGAAGGTTAGTCATGTAATGGTCAACTTGGCACAATGTGGCATTGCCTGGGAAGAAAGTCACAGTGAGGATTTGTCTAGGTTCAGGCTGGCCTGGGGATAATGGCGGCACCATTCCCCGATTTGGGGCCCTGGACTGTGTAATAGTAGAGAAAGCTAAATGAGTACAAAGCACTCTCTCTCTCTCTCTCTCTCTCTCTCTCTCTCTCTCTCTCTCTCATTTCCTTCTGCTCTTGACTGGTGGTGGCTAGCTGAGTTAGCTTATGGAATTAGGAGCCAACATAAACCCTTGCTCCCCTAAGTTGCTTTTTTTAAATATTTATTTATTATGTATACAATATTCTGTCTGTGTGTATGCCTGCAGACCATAAGAGGGCACCAGGCCTCATTACAGATGGTTGTGAGCCACCATGTGGTTGCTGGGAATTGAACTCAGGACCTTTGGAAGAGCAGGCAATGCTCTTAACCTCTGAGTCATCTCTCCAGCCCCTAAGTTGCTTTTTGATCAGGCTATTCTATCATGGTAACAGAAATAAAACTAAAACAAGGTGTTAGGATGCTTTGTTTTCGAGTGTTTAGTTTTGATTTTCCTTATGTGTATGTGTGTATGTTTATGTGTCTGTGCACATGTATGCAGATGCTCACAGCGGCTAGAAGGGGGAGTCCGATCCTTTAATTAGAGGTGCTTGGAGCTGAACTCCAGGCTCTAAGTCATCATGCTCCCACGTTCATAGACAGTGAGAGAAGAGAGGGAAAGACATTCCTGCTAGCTCTGGGTATAATGTTCACCCTTGAACCAAGGACAAGGGCAAGAAAATAGAATGTGTTCCTTAGCTTGAGTTGTATAACCTACAAACTGGTGAAGCAGTTTGTGGGTGGGTGAGCAGGAAGGAATCTGCTTTCTCTCAGCCCAACAGCTGCTTTGAGAAGGGGAGAACCCCCGGAAATGAGGTTTAGGGGTGGCAGGCAGAAGCATGACTCCTGGGTAGGTAGTCATGCATGACTATATAATATGTTGTAATATTGGGAATGGCTGGAGGAATATGTCAAAAATGTCCTCCAAATTCAATACTGACCCAAGGATGCAGCAGTGAGAATTTGGGATGCCCTGGCGAGGTGCGAATATGTGGCATGTGTCCTCTCCTTTCTGGACTCAAAGGCAAATCTATTGACAAGTTCCTTCCTGGCAGCTGCCTGCTGCTGCAGACTCAAGGAAATGTATATTCAAAGTCAGGAGAAGGAAATTTTATCCACAGAGCTGCCGTCTCACAGCAGTGCAAGGTCACGGAGAATGGATGTCATCCCTTCAGAGAAGCCAGAGAGAGGAGGCAGAGATGCTCGCTCATCACAGGGCCAGCAGGACAAAGTGGGATATAAAACCAAGGGGATGGCTCAGCAGCCAAGAGCATGAGGACTGACTTCAAATCTCCAGCACACATAAAGACAGGCATGATAGCTGTGCGTTTCTGTGAAGGAAGGGCAGAGACAAGCAGATCCCAGGAACTTGCTGGCCAGTCAGTGTGGCTGAAATCAGGTGCTTCAGTTATCAGGAAACTCTGTCTTAATGGAATAAGGCAAAGACTGACCCTTCAGTCACTTAAAATCTTTCTCTGGTCTCTGTATGTATGTTCATGGACGCAAACAAAGACTGCAAACACACAAATAATATGGTAGAAAGGAATTATAGAAGACAATGTCAACTCTGGCCTTCATATACTTACGCATGTGCGTGTGTACTCAGGTGCATGTGCGCACACGTGTGTGTGCCACACACAAAGGAAGTCATCTGGAGCTGTTCTCTGATCTTCCCAAGGAAGTGCCAATAGATAAGTCCAATGAGAAGGGCTAGAAAGAGCCTCCCATGGACTCCGTGTGATAGAGAGGGGTGCTAGGTACCCCACCATCCTTGCTCCAGTGATGGCTGCAGACTAGTTTACCAGGTGCTCTCTACTCAATTTAAAGAATCCTTGTCCC